>NC_066888.1:2846971-3446971 GCF_022985175.1 Labeo rohita | reverse complement strand
GCAGTGAATCATTTTGCGAAGCAATTCGTTTAATTGATTCGAAACTTTGAAAAGCTTCGTTTCTCCCATCACGTCTTTCTTTTGGGAAAATGTGATTATTTTTAGACTTTTCTAACAGAGAATTAACTGAATTTGAGCGCATCTCTCTGAGCTGCCGCTGAGCTAACGTTACATACTGGACCGAAGCTGAATGGTCCGTGCGGCGCGGTTCAAATCAACACCAATGTCTCATTTAGCATTAGCCATTTCCCATTTAAAGTTAAATGTGATAATCATTAGTACGACCAAACAAACTGTAGTCAGAAACCGTACGTCTAGAACCCTTCATCAGCTGTAAAATAATACTAAACCTGTAGTAATGGTAGACGGTGATTTCAGTAACATAAGTAACGTTAGTCCTATATACATTTCACCATACATTATTAACTTTAGGTTACTGTAATACATCTCTAAACAGTTACAACTTTCTGCTAAGTTTAATTTACTTTATTACTGCTAGCGGCCTAACTGGGACAGCTAAGGTAACGTTAACGTTACGTTATTCGTTTACAATGGAGCTCATTCTCTGCAGTAACGTTACAATACACTGACTAAAGGAAACTACAACTTCGTTAAAAAAACAAACATACAACAACAACAGTTCAATTTTGAAGTGCATTTCACGTTCTTCGTATAAGTATAATGTTATAAGAGTTATCAAAACCCTATTACTCACCTCATACTGATGCAGCAGCAGCTTCTTCTGTTGTCAGTCACCGTCGTCCGTTAAAATTTGAACTGTCGCCGCGGGAACCAATTAAACCCAACGCTGGGTTATTATTAAAAACAACCCAACGATGTTTAAAAAATAACCCAACGTTTTAGAAAATAACCCAACACAGTGACCCAATATGTGTAACCCATCTATTGGGTTAAAAAAATAACCCAGCTATTTTTACTGTGCACAGTAATGGTGTTAACCAAAACAGAGATATTTTAATCAATGAAGGACAAGAACGTAATTGCTATGAAAATGAATGTGTTTATATCCACACAATCCCATTTAAAGCATTTAAAGTGCTCAGTTTTAGGTGGGGGTGGACTACAGTTGTTCGACTCTCTGGCTTTTGGCTGCTGGCAGAGTAAAGGCAAACAAATTATTTCAGAAATAAAACGATCAATAGCATCTTTACTAAATCTCCCCCTCAAGACTCTCATTACAGTAATCCAAAGTCATCTTTCTCTGCCAAATCCGAAATTATGGAAACAAAGACAATATTATCTTTACTGGCTGCAACCAGCACTTGCGGCTATTTGGGATTTACATAAAACAGCTGGGAAATGAGAAAATGCTGATTTACTGTATTTTAATTACAGCATCACAATGTATTTACAGCAGTATGCAGATGTGTCAGCATGTAAACAAGCCATCTTCCTTGGTCAGTGCATCTGAAATTCCATGATAAAATGTCTTCAGTCTTTCCCCAGTCTGTTTCAAACCCTTCAAACTTCTTTTTGTATCATGTCTTTGGAGAGCTAAGTTGTCGCATCAGTTAAGTAGAGCTTTCAGAATATATACAGTTGGAAAGAATTATGTTACAGAGTACTTTGTCCACTATAGGAGCATTTTGCCCTGTTAACATTAAGGAAGTTAAACCATGAAAATGCTTTTGGAGTTTTAAAGTTTTGTTTTTATAGTTTTATAGTTTAGTTGAGTTTTTATAGTTTTTCACACCCTATCCACTAACAATGTCTGACAGTCGATATGCATTCAACAGCCAAAATGTTATGAATAATCCATACCATCACTGTATTACTGACTGCTCAGTACATGTTCAATGTTTTCTCCATAGCTTGTGTTTTATTTCTCATATTAGTATCTGGTATAAGTTAATAAAATAAGTTTAACTTAAATCAAGATTTTGTGCCCATTTATATATTTATTTTGGTTTGTAGCCATCAGTGGCGGCTACTGGTCTGTCAAATAGGGGAAGCTCATTTTCGGCCTACATCGTAAAATTGTCTATTTATTTATTCACAAGAATGTGCCTTATTGTCATAAGTCACAATGCAAACAACCGTAAAAAAAAAAGCTTTAGTTTTATTATGCAAAATATGATGTATTTTTTCTTTTAGTCAGATGCTACTATATAGTATAAATATTTTGCAATTTAAATAAGGTTATTATGGAGATTTATTTATTTATTTATTTCTAAAGTATTTTAATAGAAATATAAGGTTTCATTATGTTATGTTAAAATTTTTCAAGATTACTATATATATATATATATATATATATATATATATATATATATATATATATATATATATTAATTTATAGTCATCCTCCATGTTAATATTTAATGTAGTAATCTATATATATATATATTGATTACTACATTAAATATTAACATGAATGAATGAATGAACGATCTAAAAAAAATATTAAACTCTGTAAAAGTGAAACAAGGAATGTGGTGTATAATTGTGTGAAATGTATGATGAAAATCAAGCAATTTCGCCAAGCAAATATAAAGAAATAGGTTGCAGCAGTTTTATTTCGACTGAACTTGAGAAATCCACGATGGGACTGAGCGCGAATAGCTTCAGCGATTCCTTATAGTACAAAATCGCTGTCAGTCAAAAGGAGATGCAATCTTTCGACAGACCCTCCAATCATCATGCAGAAGCTCGGCGTCCAGGCCAGCCCACTCCTCATTTGCTCCTCATTCACCCCCAGAGACGCTGAGCGTCCGTGGGCGGGACATAATCGCAGCGTTTATCCAATGACCGTCTAGTTTCAAAGCACTGAAAAAAAACGTTCAAAGCAGCCCCATTGAAGTCAATGGACGCTGGGCTTCAACGGGGAAATGCACTGTGACGCTACGGGAATGTATGAGAAGAAAATCAAGTCAGCCGACCTGCTATATCTAACTGATTCTGAACGAACTCGTCTTTGAGATGAACGTTTTCTAACGCATTTTTAGTCAATAAAATGTTAATACAATAGTACATAATTTGACCATTAATTTTGTGACATTATAGGGGAAGCTGAGCTTCCCTTGCAGTCTTAAAGAAATCGCCACTGGTAGCCATGTAATAAGCTTTATAATGTACAGTCGGTCATTATCATAAAAATAACACCCTTCATGATAATACAACAATGCTTCGATTACCTGCAGAAGTCTACATTTGCAGTTTTACTTTTGCAATTTGAGCTTAAAGTCCTCTAAAAGACACTCTGGAGATTAAATATTCAAGTTTTTTTTTTTTTTAACTGTTAAATAAGTAAAAAGAATAGTCTTTGAAATAAAAGCCACTCTGGGAAAATGGCGTACATCCCAAGAACAAGATAAAAAGCCTGTAAAAAACGAAGAATAAAGCCCAAATCACTGGCAACAGAGGAAGTTCCTGAATTCCTGCTGCAGTTTTCCATAAGTGAGGAGGAATAAATTTGTTTTTTAAGGCCTATTTCAACAGCGAGCCTATTTTTTATAGTGTGAGACATGCTTAACTCAGCAAAAAATATGGTGAAAATGCCCTATAAACCTATTTATCAACACAATATTTTGCAATAGGCTACAGGTTTTTATGCAGCAGAACAAACTAATGAAATAAACCATTCATCAATTGTATGAAACATAAACTGCGTTTTGAGGATTAGGTTCTGTCTAGTTTAAATTATTTATGTTTTTAATGGTTCTCAGTGGGCAATTCACAAAAAAACATTTATGTAAATAGCATACAGTGCCATGAAAAAATGTTTCTCATACTAAATTGTTTCAGAAATTAAAGCAAAATCTGACATAAAACAAAGGCAACCACAGTAAACACAAAATACAGTTTTTAAATGATAAAGTGAAGCCCCCCCAAAAAGTTATCTAATACCAACTGGATCTGTGTGAAAATATATTTGCCCCTGTAGTTACTTTTTTTTTTAAATCCCCAAATCTCTAAAAAAGGGGTTCCAGAAGTAGAAATGGACGGTCTTATACTAGCAGCACGGTACAATAGGTCCTATTTTGACCCTTGTCATGTGTTTCAAAATGGAGAGCAGAGTAACATGGGGACGCTGCTGTCATTCACAGGTCCCCTCACGAAACTAGCACTATAGCGGAACAGTGATGTGTCAGAGGTAATGGCATGTTATTATCACACTGTGTTTTCATATAGGTCTTCAAAGGATACTATAATATAACCATGTCAAAAGAACATGGTGATACCAAGGTCCTTCTGTATGTCCCTGCTGCTAAAAACAAGAGGGTTGTCACAGAAAAGTTAATACACTGGCAGTGAGTTCATCAGTTTTGGCAGTGGAGCAGCCACAAAACACACTTATTTCATACTGAAATTATACAGAAACTGGCATCAGATCCACATCATCCACATCTAGATCTACTATTCTACTGCTGCTGAACTGCTGCTGCAAAGCAATTGCAGGAGCTGGCTATTACCTATAAATACACTGATACGGTGCTGTGAGTATTTAAGACATACATAATAACCCGTAGCAGATCTATACAGGTGGAGCTGGGGAAGGTGGAGGTTTTCAGAGAACCTCTGAAAGCATGCTGTGAAATGCTTTAGTGAATGCTAACCAGCCCTTTAAATGTAAAGCATCAAGCTCATTGGCTGCGTATGCAACATGAACCAGTCAGTTTGTGACAAGTAATTTAACGCTGTGAATACCATCAGTTTATATTAGGGACACATCAGTCTGCGCCATCTAGAGCTTCATGATAGATTGTGGCATTTATACTACATTGCAAATTTCAGCTGAGTGTAAAATGTCATCTCAAAATGTATCTGATGAACAAAGGCAACCATAGTAAACACAAAATACAGTTTTTAAATGATCATGTGAAGCAAGAAAGTTAACTAATACCATCTAGATCTGTGTGAAAATGTATTTGCCCCAGTAGTAACTTATTCCCAAATCTACCTCCCAAAACTAATTCCCAAATGGGGTTGAGTTGGACTAAATGGAACCAGGGCCTGATTATTGCCAGTTCAGTTAAATCAACACTTAACAGAATTTTTTTAACAGCATAAAGTTAAAAGGTACATCACTTTGGGAAGGGTTACAAAGCTATCTTAAATGAGCTTGGACTCAGAAGAACAGCAGTAAGAGCCATTATCTCAAAATGGAAAAAAATAAAAAAATAAAAGAAAAAAACCCTGACTCATTTCACTCGGTGGCCATCTTTGAAATGCCTCTTGGGCAGCTATTTCAATCATGTATAGCTCCTATCTCTCTGAATAAGGAAACATCACATTCTCCAAAGCTGTTCACCAATATTAAGATTAAATTTCGTATTTGAAATCACTAGTTAAAAACTGACAACAATTGTCTCATGAATTTTGTTTCTCATGCTCAAATAATATTAAAAAGGCTTATTTTTCAGGCTAGACCAGCCAATGAGTATTCATTGTCCTAAGTGTGCGTCTCAGGATACTTACTCTCACTACACAATGGCATTGTAAAATCCTTTTTTTTCCTCTTCTGTTTTGTAATGTGCAGATACTTTCTGAAGAGTATAAACATGGTATCTTTAAAACATTGCTACAAATTTTTGCATGGACATTCTGGCTTAGCAATGGTGTGTGTTTTTGTTGAGATTACCTGTTTGTCCAAACAGGCAATGGGAAACCTGTTTGAAAATTGTCATTATTTGTGAAGTTCTATTTGATGACACAAGTAGTACAGAAATGTTATTAATTTTTTTTTTCATCATTGCAAAAATGGCAACATGCGTTCACAGTACAGTAATACTGATATAATGTGCATTGTTCAATAGCCTTGAGAAAATCTACTGACACTCCATCTCTTCATCTGGCAGAGTGCACTTACACGAAGAGTGCACTTAGTCATGGAAAGGACAGTTTTTCCATAAGTGGACATGGATAGTCTTATATTATAGTAGCAGCACTGTACTATAGGTCCTAGTTTGGCCCTTGTCATGTGACTTAAAGTGGAAAATTCACAGGTTCCCCCACAAAACTAGCACTATAGAGGAACAGTTATGTGTCCGAGATAATGGTACTTTATTATCCTTTTTTATGTATTACAGTAGATCTTCAAAGATTACTTTGGAATAACCATGTCAGAAGAACATGGTAATACCAAGGTCCTTTTGTATGTCCCTGCTTCTGAAAAAGAAGGTTGTCAAAAAAAAGTGTATGCTTTGGTAGTCAGTCCATCAGTTTTGGCAGTGTAGCAGGCGTAAGACATGCTTGATTTCATGCTGACTTGAGAAACTGGCATCAGATTGTCAGCCAGCATCCACATCGGACAGTGCCATTGTTGTAAGATGTTTTCAATATTTAGTGAATAAAACGTTCAGTAATATTTATAGAAAAAATCATGGATAGACCTAGAAATAGATACTGGGCCAATGCAGCCAGTGTCCCTTGGCCTATGATTGTCAGTAGCATCCAACTGAGAGGTCTGCAGTGCTGAGACATTTGGAAATAAGCCACTGCAGTTGTGAAATTGATATAGATGGATGAAAAGGCTTTAAATTTTGATTTCAAGAATTGTTAAATTTTGGAGCACTATTACATGTTGATAAAACTCAAAATTGCAACAACAACCTAACAATGCATAAGGCTATATATACTATATAGCAAATCTAAGCTGAGTGCTTGTTTACAGTATATCATCATAAAATGGATCTGATGTATCAAAATGTATTAAAATGCAATTGTATGCATCATTTGTGGACCTATTACCTAATTAATGGGTTTGACTATACCATTACGTTCAGCAAAAAATAAATGGTACAGCATACAATTACATTCATATGAATAGTGCACTTCCGTTTGAGGAGAGCCTTTTTTTGTTCTAAAATGACAATACCCCCACATGCAAAGCAATAAATGCAAAATTCATATAAAAAATGATGAAGAAACAGTGAGTCAGAACCGTTTCTTGGCTTCAGTGCTTGACCTTTCTGATGCTCCTATGTCAAAGTTGCAAAGTTCCTAATTCAAAGTTTATTTTTAAACTGTTTCGACACACATGCCTGTAAATTTTCCAAGTGATTCTGAAGACCTTGATTAGCTGGGGTTTATTTTAGGTGATTAGGGTTGAAAACCTCTGGAGTATCACAGAAGCGCTCCACTTTATCCCAAATGTGTTCATGAAGTTCACGTCTGGGCTTGCAGGCCAGTCAAGTTTCTTTTTTTTTCAGACTGAATAAACAGAATTCATGATGAGTTTGAAGAACTTATAGGCACAAGTTAAGATGGCATGGCTGCATCAGAATTTATTTATTTTTTTATTTATCCCATGTCTACTTTTGTTAACACTCTTGGTTAGGTTTAGAGTACATTTCATTTACACTGTAGGTGATAGACAGTGCTAATTGTATGTAATATGAATTATGTAATCAGATTGTGAAAAAAAATAAATAAATAAAATAAAATAAACATTTTAAAATGTTTACATTTCAAAACATTTTCTGGAAGTCTACAAATTGATTCTGGAAGTCTTTTTGAACCTGGAAGGTTTTGGCTGTTTAATTGGTTAATGTAATGCAGGTATTCCCAAGCTTTTCTCTCAGCTGGACCCCTCTGACCTAAATTATTTGCTTTAAGTTAATATCTCAATACTTCGACATCACATTCATGTTCATGATTTTATATTGTTAATGGTCACATTAATTGTTTTTTAAATAGTTGAAGGTTTAGCTTATTGTTGTTTAAGACCAAGCTGGAGGAGTTGCAACTACTAATACACTTGTTAAAACTCATATATCTAGTGTCTAGAACCAGAGATGAGTAAAAATACTTTGTTACTGTACTGTAAGTAGATTTTTCTGGTATCAGTACTTTACTTCACTATTTATTTTTCTGACTTTTCAGATTTTACTTTTACTCCTTACATTTTTACACAAATATCTGTAGTTTCTACTTCTTACATTTTCAAAACAGGCTCGTTACTTTAATTTTAATCTGCATTTGGTGGATCACCATTCGATTATGAATCTCTAAATCATGAATCGGTTAGTCTTTACTGGCAACGCGATTCGGCTCGCGCACGCGCTCCGCGTCTCCGCCAAACGGTTTCTATCAGAGTAAATCAATGCGAGAGATTAGAGAATACAATGGATCTGAAAGTCAGAACTACTTACCAGGACCTCAAGTGCAGGTCAGTTTCATCTGTAAATAGGCTACTGTAGTTTTGTTTTTGTGCTAGCAACTCTTAGCAGTAGCAGCCAGAGGATTAATAATACTGTAACTAAACTAAATTACAATTACTCAAAGTACTGTATGTAAAAGGACATTATTATTATCTACTGTAAAGTTACAGTAGTAATTTAGCAAACAAATGTTATAAGAGATTGATTCATAATACATTTATAGGAAGCTAGAGCAGATAAAACCACAACCCTTACGAAAATTAACACCAAAAATCATGGTTACTATAGTTAAACCATGGTAACCACAAATGAACCATGATTTTGCTACACTAACCATAGTCTACCCATGAAATTTGTAGTAAAACTATGGTTGTGAATTAAAACAGATTGTAATCAATCCACCAGAACGTTAATTTTAATAAAAGAAAACTATGACTCATGATGAAACAATAATATGTTCAGAATAAGAACTTTTATGTAAATATATTGTCATAATGTAATTATTATTGTACTATTTTTGACATTTAGGAAATTTAGAAAATATAGTTTTATTAAAACTGTTGGTGTGACGCCACCATGACAGGCATCTGAGAATGGCTCGATTTGAAAAAGGGAATATTATTTTTACAGATTAATTAAAAACCACTGCATGGATTTTTATCATTATAGGGTAGATTTGTACATACACTGCCAACACACATTAATGTTCAAACAACATGTAAAAGTGAACTTAGCATCAGATGACCCCTTTAAGTAATTTTACGATAAAACAAAACAGTCATAATGTGATTTTAAATTGAACTAAAATAAAGTTATGTTATTGCAAACCAATTACAATGAGGTGGTTGTTTTGCAACAAGGTGGAGACAGTCCTGTTCATATCAGTAGATGGCTGATGGGAAAAGGGACAGGTACAAGAAAATTAATAAGTGAGATGTAGAGAGATATCATGGAAAATAAAGAGACTGAAAAGGAAAATGGAAATGAAGATGCAGTTTAAGAGAGAACCTTTAATTATTTGGTTTAATTATTAGGTTTTATTAAACCTTTTTTTAAAATGTGATGGCCATACAACAAAATGGGTGGTTTCAGAATTTGTTGTGGGTGAATGGGATGGCCTGGATAAGTATGAGATTTCACCAACCTGAAATTGTGTCCCAGTCCGGCCCAGTTCTACATGGTGCTTTTTCTGCCCTGATACATTCATTAGCTAACACAATTTTAAATGTAAATGATTTTGTATTAATGTGTCAATATGACTTGAGGTCCAGTTACCAGTGTGACACTAAAACAGGCAGTACTAATGGGTACTTTTTACTGAAGTACATGTCAGAGCTCATACTTCTTTACTTTAACTTGAGTAAAAAAGTACTACTTTTACCAGAATATTTTAAAACATGAGTATTTGTACTTCTACTTGAGTGAAGGATGTGTGTACTTTTGCCATCTCTGTCTAGAATTCAAATTGGAAAATGCAAGTTTTCTGGGTCAATCTGTACATTTATTAGCATTATGTAGCTAGAGGCTGTGAACACAGTGGGGTCCTCCCACACCACCATGCTGGCCTCAGGCAGAACGTACCAAACCCAGAGACGTAGGCAGCATGGATGGAGGTGTCTAGGGCTTATTCATCACTGCTAGCGAAACAAGGACAAGCACATCTCTTACCTCCAAAAAAAAAAAAAAAAAAAAAAAAAAAAAAAAGAAGCAGAGGACAGCTACCATTGGCAGGCACTGCACTCCAAAGGAATCTCATCAAACAGAATTATTGACTCTGTCCCTTAAATGCAAGACAGCCTGTGACCAGTGGAGACCAGAGCAGCCAATGAGTGTTATTGACACATTGATCATCTTCCTCATGTCATAGAAAAAGGGTTTTTATAGTTTGATCTTGTGCATGCACAAGCATGGCATTTGGCTTTCATTAGTATTCCACGTGCGTGATGTCAAGCTAATGGGATCCACAGACATTGATTAGCGGGAAAAAACTTATCTGCTCGACAGCTCAAAGACGTTTAACCTGGCATGTGGTAACAGATGGTACGTGAGGATTTGTATGGCTGAGCAGCTGGACATCATGTAAAATTAGTTCTAAACTGTGGATGTCGCCAGTATGAAGTCGTATCTTTCACGTAAATAAATAAACAGCCATATGCAAAGTCCTAACCAATGATGTTTAATAAAAATGTGAGTCAAATAGACATTTTTAAAAAGTGCACAGATGTTTATTCTATCGTACATATTTTCTGACTCACAATCTAGTGTAGCATGTGTTATACCAGATTTCCAAGGCCCCATTTACACTTGGTATCAACATCCATCTTAACTCATCTCAACCAGATTTAGAGGTAACTGGGAAAACTTATGACCATGCTGCATTTGCGTTCAGAGGTGGCAAAAGTACACACATCCTTCATTCAATTAGAAGTACAGATACTCATGTTTAAAAATACTCCGGTAAAAGTAGAAGTACTAACTACACCTTTTACTCAAGTTAAAGTAAAGAAATATGAGCTCTGACATGTACTTAAGAAAAAGGACCCATTAGTACTGCCTGTTTTAGTGTCACGCTGATAACTGGGCCGCAAGTCATATTGATACATTAATACAAAATAATTTACATTTAAAATTTTGTTAGCTAATCAATGTATGAAGGCTGAACAACCACCATGTAGAACAGGGCAGGACGGGGACAAAATTTCAGGCTGGCGAAATCTCACACTCATCCAGGCAATCCCATTCACCCACAACAAATTCTGAAACCACCTATTTTTTGTATTTTTTAAAACTTAATTAAACAAAATAATTAAAGGTTCTCTCTTGAACTGCACCTTGTCACGTTCAGACGAAGCACACGAACAACGACGTAACAAACGAAAGGTATTTAATAAATCCAATAGGGAATACAGGAGACACAGGAACACAGGGTAGCAACATCAACGTCCGACAAGGAAGGATGGGAAACACATGCTATATATACACTCAGACTGATACAAACACAGGTGCAGACAATTAGGGCGATACCAAAACACTCAAGGCAGCAGGGGGAAATGACGGGAGAAACCAACTAATCACTCCAGGGGTGTGACATTACCTCCCCCTCCCGGAAGGCGCGTCCTCGCGCCGACAAACAGGAAAAAGAAATGTACGGTCTTTGGAGGGGGCTTCGGCGGAGGACGGACTCCCGGGAGGAGGGCAATAGATGGAGTCCAGGGTGGTGACGGAATAGTCCAAGGAGGTGATGATGGGGGGAGGAGCCAAGGAGGAGACAGGAGAGGGCTGGAGCAGGAGGAGCCAGGTGAGACCCAGACCGCAGCCATGATGGAACCCCACGGTGGAGCCGATGGAGGGAGGAGCCATGGTGGAGGAAGGGCTGACGACACCATGGGGCCGACCGATGGAGGCGGAGCAGGTGGTGGTAGAGCCCGAGGCGGAGACGGAGAGCCGATGATCCAGGGCGACACCGAGGATCCGGAGGGCCCAGGCGGAGCCCAAGGCTCTGGCGTCCGAGGCGGAGGCGGAGATCCGGAGGTCCACGGAGGAGCCGGAGCGACAGAGGACCGAGGCTGTGCCCGCGGGAGGGAGGAGGTCCACAGAGCCGGAGGGACGGAGCGACGAGGTGCAGCCGGAGGAGTGGAGTCCAGAGGTGAAGGTGGGGCAACGACTGACCAGGGCGGAGCCGGAGGGACGATGGAGCCCGGTGGAGCTGGTGGACCGACGGGCGACGGTGGAGACGAGGGAGCTGAGAGACGGGGTGGAGCCGCAGGGTCGGAGGGCCGAGGTGGAGTCCAGGACTCAGAGGCTGGAGGCGAAGATGAGGGATCCTCCAGCCCTGACACCGATGGTGACTGGCAGACCTGCGGCGAACCCACCGTGCAGATGGTGGGCTGAGGGTGAGCAGATGGGCTGCCAGGAGACAGTGGTGGCAGGACTGAGGCAGCAGAAACAATAGACAGAGGGAGGGTGGGTGGGAAATCCAGGCAGTCAGGTGGAAGGAGAATGGGCATATCTTCATATACATCTTCAGAGAAATTACTCAAATTTTGTTCCAGAAAAATTAATCCCAGATTCAGGCGTTGCTCACCCTCAGCGGTGGTGCAGTGGGCGGTGCTGTCCTCAGCACCCTCACGCCCATCAGGAACGTCCACCGTCGCAGGCTCTGTGGCCGGCTCTCGCACCTGGTCAGACACAAATTCCTCCAGCTCCGTGGCGATCGCTCGCTCTGTCGCTCCGATGGGCGATGGCTCCTGGGTCGCGCTGGTAGCGTTGGATCCGTCTGCGGTGAGCTCGGGCTCGTGCTCCGCGTGTCGGGGTGGTGATTGGCTGGGTTCCGGGTCCGGAGTGGCACTAGCGAGATTCTCCAAGGAGCAGGCGGGGAACGAGGGTTTGTTTCTCGCCAGTGTCCACTCCACAAACGCGGCAAAATCCGCTCGAGGGCCGTCCTCGGACGACGGCGCTCTGCATGACGCGTTGAGGCTGGCGTCATAGAACGCACAGAGCGCGTCGTCCGGGTAGCTGGTGGTGTGAGCTATTAGCTGGAACATGATGGTATATCCCTCGAGCGGTAATTCCCCCTGCTCCAGCCGAATTCTGGACGGAGTAGGGGATCCATGGGGGAAACACAACGGAAACAAAAGACTGAGGAAAAAGTGCCGGAAAACAAAACGGAGGGAAAAACACGAAAAAACTGTTTAGGTCGGACGTTCTGTCACGTTCAGACGAAGCACACAAACAACGACGTAACATAAACGAAAGGTATTTAATAAATCCAATAGGGAATACAGGAGACACAGGAACACAGGGTAGCAACATCAACGTCCGACAAGGAAGGATGGGAAACACATGCTATATATACACTCAGACTGATACAAACACAGGTGCAGACAATTAGGGCGATACCAAAACACTCAAGGCAGCAGGGGGAAATGACGGGAGAAACCAACTAATCAGTCCAGGGGTGTGACACACCTTAATTTCCATTTTCCTTTTCAGTCTATTCATTTTCCATGATATCTCTCTGCACCTCATTTATTGTGTTTACTTTTTTTCCACTAATTTTTTTTGTACCTGTCCCTTTTCCCATCAGCCATCTACTGTTATGAAAAGAACTGTCTCCACCTTGTTTCAAAACAACCACCTCATTGTATTCTGTTTGCAATAATATAACTTTATTTTAGCTAAATTTAAAAGTATCACATTATTACCATGTGTTGTTTTACCGTAAAATTACTTAAATACTTTAGATTTAGTAAAACTATATTTTCTAAATTGCCTAAATGTCAAAAATAGTACAATAATAATTACTTATTCTGAACATGTTATTGCTTTATCATGAGTCATATTAAAATGAACCATGTTTTTTGGTGGATTGATTACAGTCTGTTTTAATTCACAACCATGGTTGTTTTCATTCAGATACTCAATGTTATCAATCCTATTAAAATCTTGTGTCAATTCATAACTATTTCACACTATGGTGAACTGAAGGTTAATTCTTATGAATATGATCTGCTTACACCTCAGTGACGGTTATAGGTGGGATTAGGTGGGATATAGGTGGGATTGTGATGCTTATTTTCTTAATTTACAAACACTTCATAACATACAAATTCACAGAAAATCTCCACTAAATAAAGTAGTTACTTTTGCCCATGAGTTTGGATGGCTTTTCCAAAAGCGACAAACACTGATTGTACTTAATGGTGATTGTGTAACCTAACACTTTTTTCTGGAGACAGCCTACACTTAAATGACTAATAAAATAGTGAGAGGAGGCAGAAGCAAAATGTAAATTTAATGCTGCACATGAACATTTAAAAGCCAAAACGGGACAAACAAAATCATTCCAAGGGTAAACTCCATGAACTGCATATTAATCCAGCCAATAACAACTGTTTATGTTTGTACAATAGTACAATGTTCTTAACTTGCTGTTGACTTGCTGTCAAAATGGGCAGTAGCACTACATGATGAAGACTGTGTAAAATATATCAGAGGCAGTTCTTTAATGTGCCACCACTCTTCCATTCTTAATCAGTGAGTGTAACAGAAAGACACCTAGAATTGTGCAAAACAGTCAACAGTTGTGGTCCCTCAACCAAAATCAAGTAGGTCAGCAGGACAACTCTTTAAGATCACAGAGAAATGTGGGGACTGTCCTTTCCAGTGGCTTCTATTGCATCTACATCTTTTCCTTCTAGTAAATGCCAGAGCATAGTGGGGAGTGAAGTCAGTCTTGAGTGTTCTCTTGTACAAGCGTGTGAGTGTGAAAAACTCCCTGCAGAGTGAGTGTGTGTATAACCAGAGACTGTGAGATCCAGTTGTGTTTGTATACTGTAAGAAAGATATTGGGTCACTTCTAAGGTTACTTGCTGAAGAGAAAGAAGAAAAAGACAACTAGCAGCCCAAGATCCAAATTTGTCCTGTCAATAATTTTGAGACATAAGACAGAGCATGTGCACAATATCTGTGCTTCCACTTTATGTAAGAGCTAGACATCAGCTTCTGTCACATCTGGTTTTAGTTTTCATTCACTGTACCTTCAGTGGTGAAATGGTAGGTTTGTGTGCAAGTTTACTTCAGGACGCCATGTTTAGGGCATGTTTTAGAGCACTGGTCCGACAGTGGAAATACAGCTTCATTTTGGCCTTGTGGCTTGAGGTCCACAGCTATCAGCACCCTGTTTTATCAGTTTTATTTTTATCATCATCTTTATCTTTGGACTTTATGTGACCGAATACCAGACCCTCAATATAAGAAGAAAACTGGACATGGCATCCTTTAATGTTGCCCTGACGAGGGACAATATTTTGCTGGATAGAGAAACAGTGTACGTGTTTCAGTATGGCAGAGACCTGGAACTTTGACAGACATCTGCTTTGACAGGCTCATCCAGCCACACCTCACAGACGTCACATAGCCAGACCCAGAGCACAGCCCATCAACACCTCTCACTATGGAGAAGACAATGCCAGAGCCCCCAGCAGACGCAGAGCTCCTGCCCACTACGAGAATGGAGCCTGTGACGACAGTGCCCCCAAACGCCCCCGGATCTGAAGCTCCAGTGTGAGTCTGACCAGGGGTAGGAGCCAGCAACAGGATTGATTCTGGTGAGGACTGACTGATTGACTGGGACGCAGAAATACTGTCTCCTACCCTACCCCACCCTAAAATATCAACACTTTTTTTTTTATCATTGCTGGTTTTAGCCAGTACAAAGACTGATTCTTCAACCTGTATGAACTGTGAACTATTATCTGTGATCCCACCGAACCTCCCTCTCCTACCTCCACTACTAATCCCAGCCATTCCTCCAGCCCTGCCTCAACTTGATGCCTTGCAGTGACGTAAAGCCTCAGGTCATGCAGCCCCTAGCCTATCCCAAGCAAGTGGATCCTTTGGCTCCACCTCTGGTCTCTGATGTCTTCACTCCACCTTGGCCTGTCAACCTGTCAGCTCCGCCTTGGTTCCTCCCACCCTCAGCTTCATCAGAGACCCTTGGCCTTACAGCTCCACCTCAGTCAGTTGTCACCCTGCCTGTGCCATGGATTTGCAAACCTTCCGCTGTGCTCCGTCTCTCCACCCTTAGGACTTCTTCTTTCCCCCCGGCTCTGGCTTGGTCCTCACTGACAACAGATCCACCTCTGTCCTTGGGTGTTTTAGTTCCACCTCAGATGCTCATCGCAGCATCTCTAACCTAGGTCTCCGTGCCAGCTGTGTTTCCATTAGCTCCCTGTTCTTGTCCTGGGATTCCCTGACATTTGCCCTGTCTCCATCTGTCATCCTGCAGATGTCATCGCCCACACTAACACCTTGGCTACTCCCTCCTGCACTCTGTAATCCAACCTGTAATCATCCCCATGATTGCTCCCACCATCTACTGTATTCCTCCTTGGGTTCTCTGCCTGTCTGTCTGCCAGTTATCATCAAGCCTTCACCTGCTCCTCTTCTCCATCCCTTCACTATCTCCTTGTCCATCTCCAAAACCCCCACCATGCCTCCCTCACCTCCTCAGTTATGGCGCTAGCTTGAGCCTTCCAGGAGGGGCCATTATGTCACGGTTCTGTTTAGTCAGTTGCATTATCATGGACATTTAGTTTTTTCTCTGTAGTTTCCTGTCTTCCTTTGGAAATTCATTTAATCAGCAGACATGTTGATTACTACTTCCCTTGTTTGCCTTGTATTTAAGTTGCTCTCTTTCACCTTTTGTTTGTGACAAACACAACTGTCTCAGATTTTGGCTATCTTTCGGAATTACTTAATAAACCCTGTTTTATTTTTTATCATCATCTTCATATTTGGACTTAACATGACACATGGTGGCCAAACCTTTAAACCATGAGGGATGCTAGAGTGGGCTTCCAGGACTTAAGCCCTACATTCTTTTCATCAACTTGTCCTACCCCCTAATTTTCATTGTCATTTTTATCATTAAATTTATTTATTATATTAAATTTAGGCCTGCAGTTATGCTCTATACTTTCTATACATAGTCTTACAACCAAGATTTTTGATTAATGGCATGAATGACAATATCATTAATACAATATTGGCAAATGTGTAGACTTAACATGCATTCACAAGTCTGGACAAAGCCCCATTGGATGACTCTAGAACTGTCTCTGCTTGAAGAACAGACAGCATATGGGTCACCCATGCCGGTTGACACTGGTTTGAATCCCACTTGGAGTAGCACAAGTAGAACCAGTAACATTAACGGTGCCATGACTCAGACATTTAAGGCGGAATAAGTGTAATATAGGCTAGCTGGTAAGAGCTATGCAAGAAAACCTTACTCCCCTGCCCTCAAGTACTGTAGTGTATTTGCAACCGACGCTAGAGACCATGGTCTATAGCAGGGATAGGCAACGTCGGTATTGGAGTGCGGATTTCCTGCAGAGTTTACCCTTAAAAAAAAAAAACCTAACTAACCTACCTGTAGTAACCCAGTGGGCAATTGATATCAAACTGACGTCAAACTGACATCAAACATTGACGTCAAAAAACATGTCAAAAATGTAAATCAAATTGACATCAAAAACTTGACGTCAAATTGACATCAAAAACTTGACGTCAAATTGACATCAAAACTTAATGTCAAATTGACGTCAAAAAACAGGTCAAAAACGTAAATCAAATTGATGTCAAAAACTTGACGCCAAATTGACATCAAAACTTAATGTCAAATTCACATCAAACATTGACGTCAAAAAACAGGTTAAAAACGTAAATCAAATTGACGTCAAAAATTTGATATCAAAAATTAACGTCAGTGACTTCCACACACATTTATGTCCTATTCTAGACAACCAAAATAATGACACAACAGTAATAAATGTAAGAACTATTTTATTTATCAAGATACAATTCCAAAATACAAATGTGTACTGGATTTTATCTCGTGAAGGGACTACAGTATGTAAATGTAACAATGTAAATCAAAAGCATAAAAAAAGGCCAATTAACAACATACTGTAGATACACTACCAGTCAAATGGTTTTGAATAGTAAGATTTTTAATGTTTTTTAAAATAATTCTCTTCTGCTCACTAAGCCTGCATTGATTTGATCCAAGTACAGCAAACACAATAAAATTTTGAAATATTTGTACTATTTAAAATAGCTGTTTTTTCTTTGAATATATTTTAAAATGTAATTTATTTCTGTGATTTCAAAGCTGAATTTTTAGCATCATTACTCCAGTCTTAAGTGTCACATTATCCTTCAGAAATCATTCCAATTTTATGATTTGCTGCTCAAAAACATATTATTATTATTATTATTATTATTATTATTATTATTATTATTATATTATGCTGAAAACAGCAAAGTAGAATAGTAGAAATTCTTTAAAAAAAACATTAAAAATCTTCCGGTTCATAAACTTTTGACTGGTAGTGTAAATGCTAGCTTGTACCTATTCAGAATCAGAACACAGATCAATCGGTGTCTGGCCCTTTCGGCGTCCCATACCCCCACATCTGTCGGGAGCAGACCGGAGATAATTCCGCATTAATTTTTTTATGTCAGCCTCTGACGATGATGGTTTTGACTGCTGTACAGCACCTGAATGAAGATAGAGACACTTGTATCACTCATTTTAAAATACAGTATACATTTTCAACTAACCATCACTCGTACTAACATAACAATCCACAAAGTAATTAAAACTCTTTAAATAAGCATGGATAACCAACTAGTGGCTCAGTGATCCTCACTATTATTTCCAAGTAAGCTGCACCAGCAGGACAAAGTCAACATAGTCCAATTTTAAAATGTCCTATTTTTCAGATGCAAAATTGAACTGACAAGTGTTACATGGACCCGATTCGACTAAAATTGGTGCTACACAAAATAGAATTCACATATTTTACAAGGTGTGTGTTCTATATTCTCTGATAATTCCAGTATGAACACTTGCTTAAGTACATCTCATCCATACTCAAAAGCCTTGATTACATGAGTGTACTCTGCAGAATATCCAAATTCTCATATACTGTTACATTTACTAGGAGAAGAAAAAGAATGAAAAAGTGATATGATTATGTGATACTGAGGGAGACGGTACAGTTTGTCACTGCTTATTGACATGGAAAGCGTTAGGATCCCTGAGCCATTTTGCACTCAAGACATTACAATCTACAAAACAAATTCTAACCAATGCTAGGCTACTATAGGCTTCATGAGTACACAACAGCTTTTGGAATGAAGAGAAGCGTTTAGAGAATTTTAGAGAAGTGTTATTTCAGTTTGGGACTCTGGCAACTGCAACAACTTACTTAAGATAACTTAATCATTCTCTGAAAGTGTTGCATGCAATCTACATAAGGGGAGCATTCTTTCTAATGAAACAATCTCTTATTTTAATGAAATAATAGTGAAAAGGTATGTTTCTGCTTATTAATCACAGTTTGAACAAGAAGAAACCGTATTTAATTTCTGGGATAAATAACGAAAAAATGAATGGACTCAAAAATACACGGACCCCCGTGAAAGCAGGGAGATGTTCGTTAAGGTTCAAATAATTAACGCGGAGCTCTAGTCCGAACACAAACGGTTAACTCATCATCCCCTTGACATTTCAAAATCATTTCAAAATCATTAATGTTAGACTTACAATACAATGCTTATAGTCATATTTTATAGACCATTTCGCTAGATGTAAACAACACTGGTCCAGAAGCGCTTCCTGTTTTTTTGTTTTTTATTTTTATTGTTTTTTTTATTTCACATATACAAATACATCTTAAAGGTGCTAATGTAACATTTTCATACGTCAAATGTTATGTTGGTTGTATTTTTTTGTGATTTTTGTGTAAAGTAAAAAAAAAAAAGAAACAGGAAGTGTATCGGGACCAGTATGTTTACATCTAGCGAAATGGTCTATATGTTCACACAGCCAAAGCTTCAACCACACTGGTAACGTTAATATACAGGCCACATACTGGCGGGAAATTCGAAAACACACACAAAAAAATCATTGCACGTTGCAGTTGCATTGCAAGTCATAGTTCATTCTAACACAACCTTCTAAGTGTTAACAGTTACCCAATATAACTTGTTTTATATTTTATAAGATAACACATCCGCTTTCTGGAAGCTTCGACTTCAGAATGGACCAATTTTCACAAGGCAGTGATGACGCGTTTCAACGGAAACCAGGAAATGAGTAAAAGAGCACCATCTACAGGTGTGTTAACAGCAGAGAATGCTTTCTCAATAAATGGCCATTATGGCCCTACATTTTTCATAATTCCAGAAAATTATTGGAAAACACAAACTGAATTTGAGAAAATAAAATGCACGTTTCATAGAGCCCAAAAAATGTATTTTTTTGTTAAACTTTTAATAACTTTTTTAATAAATTACTGTTAAATTACTTTTTTCATGATTTCAATTAATTAGACATACTTTTTATTATTAATATATATTTTTTATTTGTCTGTTGGAGTCAAGAAAAATTAAAAAGAAAAAAAAAATGGAAAAAATAAAATTGATTTTATAGGGTCATACATTACATCTTGGTCAATTAAGGAAATCTGAATAATTTTAAAATCTGAAGGGAAGCCTGTTTTTGTTCACCAGACATGAAATGTCAAAGTGAAAAATTTCACTGTGAAAAATTAGGCCTAATGTCAATTTTACAATAATTAATAATTGTTGTTGTAATACTGTAAATGCTGGTTTTACAATTATATTATAATAACAGCAAATGGTAATTCCATGCAAAAGTCAACCTTACCATGAAAAAATAATGTTTTTACCAAAGTTTTTTTCTATACTGACAGCACAGATGTCAACATTTGGTGGTTCAAATACCCATGACCCAGGTCTCTCTTAAGGTTTTTAAAGCATTTTTTTTTTGTTTTAGTGCATGATTTTCCATAGTCGGGTACGTGCTATTTTCAGGCTTGTCACATCCATAACAGTACATATTTATCAAAATTAAAATAACATTATTCTTTGAAGAGCCATCGCTTCTCTATTTGTTGGGTATTATTGCATCTGGTTTGTGCATTTTAATTTGAAGAAATCCTACAAAGTATAGACCTATTCTCTCAAAAACGGTGTCCTTTTTTGTCACATCCATAACACATGATTATTTCTCTTTTTTAACATAGAAAACTGTATAGACTGACATTTTTCTGATGTTTAGACTCTGTCAACGAGGGTTTATTAAAATATAAGCAGATGGTTTAGTATATTGGTAACACATACATTTTCAAGAATTTATGTCACATCCTTAACACAAAATGTCACATCCATAATGCTGTATTTGCCAGTATACAGTATTATGATAGCACTATAAATAAAAATAAATAAATAAATAAGTATTTTTGGTAAATTTAAGAATCACTCGACTGTTTACCTTCAATTTCAGCATGAGTAAAAAAAAAAAAAAAATAATAACAATAAATTTAGTTGAAGTTACAAGTCCACATACAGCAGTTGTGTTCCATGCACAAATCCAACACATCATGGTTCAAAAGATGACATGGATGTGTTTCAAAACCTCATTTAAGAAAGAAAAAAAGCTATTTAAACTTAATCAAGCCAATGACAAATTCATAGTACACCATAACTTTACATAAATCCTGATTAAACATACTAATCATTGATGTCAATATGACGTCGATATGACATCAATTAAATGTTTAAAACTTGACGTTGATTTGACGTACATTGAACGTCAAACATATTGGCCTACATATATTTTAAACCAATTTCAGTGCAGGATAACCTCCTATTTTTACATAATTAACCACCAGAAGAAATTAGCATCCAAGCTGAAATTAAAATTATGCTATAAAGCATCTTGGTCAAATCTTGACTAATATTTGACGTCAAATTGACATCAAGGTGCCCGCTGGGAATCCTGAAGACCTTGATCAGTTTGATCAGCTTGTTCTGGTGTGCTTGATTAGAATTGGAGCTAAACTCTGTAGGACAGTGGCACTCCAGAATCGACATTGCTTATCCCTAATATCATTGTTAGCATGCCTGCCTCCCATTCTGGTTGATGCTGGCTCAAATCTTACTTGAAGTGGTGCAAGTAGAACTAATTACATGAGCAATGATGCAACAATCACCATTTGGAGCGCAGTCACTGATATGCTGCCTTATATTTTTGGTTACTGCAGTAGAAGCAACAACTTGTAAGCAACAGCATGTAGAGTACTCCAGAGATTTAATCACTACCAGTGCAAATTTGACTTTAAAGTGCTAAGGCGTGATGATTACTTTGTCCCCCTTCAAATTTTCATTTTGGCGGTCTGGCCCTTGAAAGAAAGTGTTTGAGGAGTCCAGCCATACACTGTGGTCCATTCTGGACACATAAATTGAAGTACTTTAAGACAATGCCATCTGCTAATATTACACCACATCTGGCAAATTTACAATTAATATCATGTTGTTGCTTTTAAAAAGAGCTTTTACTATTTTGATCTTAGTCCTGAATTTCAACTGATAAATGAACACACTGAGTGAGAGTACAGGATAATGTTGATTTGTTTGAAGTCTAGAAAAATAGAGCAGTCTTCTTATATTTGGACTTGGAACTCAAACTGGAATTTCTTTTTTAAATCTTCCTTTTTTTAAATTAAAAATGTATTAATAAAACAAATTGATTTATTATAGTAGTGTACGTATCTGAAGTAAAATTAAAACATAAATTTCCATATGTTTTGTAAAGTACATCATAATGATGCAGTCTCTCTTATTTTATTCCTTTTAACTTCTTGGCTTTTGCATGTCTCAAAGTATTAAGTATCCATTTCACTTTCACATCTACCACCAGAGACCTGCTCATGACTTTCTTACATTTTCATGAAGAACAAAAGTTGAAAGCCAAACAGAGGAGAAAATGCCCAGTGCTTTTGAAGAGCTATATGAAAGATGTGTTTCAGAAGAGGCACCATGGAGAGTCTTGCTCTAAACTCCCACCAGAATGTATGCTTAGAATTATAAGGTTCTATGTGACAAGTTTTATTTAAATTAAAAAGTACTTACACTTGACTTCACTCAGACTTATGCTATTTATTTACTGCTATTTTTTTTCCTTAAAAAATTGTAGAATTGTCATTCAAAAAAATAATAATAAATAAAAAAATAAAATAATATTAATAATAATAATAATAATAATAATAATAATAAAAAAAAAAAAATAATAGTAATATTTGGAAAGGTTTCCCAAACCCTTCCTTTTCCTGTCAATAGGGTTATCATTGTTCTAAACCATGCTTGGAGAAACTAATTGAAATCGTAATTTAAGAGCATTTAGGAGCCAAATTTGTACAGTGTGTAACAATGAGCTGTTAAAATAGCAAACAGGACTTAATTGCGTGCCTCATATTCACATGCTTTGGACAGTCACACAAACACTGTGTTCTGTATAAATGGTAATTTCAGCATTTGAGGAGAAAAAAGTCAAATGGTGATGAAAAAAAAATAACTGGAGTGAAGAAATGACCAGGACAGAGCTATTCCACTTTAAGTACTGAAGGGCCAGTGTCCTGAAGACTTTAGTACCATCTGTAATGGTTTTACTGGTTATAATGGGACTTGTATTGGTTTTAATGGAAACTGTAATGGACCCTGTGGGTTTCTGGTAATTTGTTACCTTCTGGTGGCTTGTTACAACCGCTGAATCCTAATGGAATATGTCCCAAAACACACTGCAGGAAACCATTTCTTAATGGTTAAAAGTTGATGGTTTATAATGTTTGTAATGGTATTTGTAGTGGAAGCCAATAGAATTTTTGTGATGGTTTTTATTTATTTATTTATTTATTCAGCAGGGCCACCTGTCTTTAATTTGCAAATAATTCTGAACACATTAACTCTATGGGGTTTGGGGTTGTTTTGGGGCCCTGGAGAAGATTTGACATGCCCTGGCCTTTGTGCTTTATTTCAGTTTCTTATAAACATATTCATTATTTTGTTTGGTTGTGTTTGGCTAGGATTACAGCTAACCTAAGCCGGACACTGGCCCTCCATGACCGGCATTGAAGAGCCCTGTAAAATCAGGAATTTTCACATCTGTCCTGTCTCCTGGAAGACGACCTCCTTAAATGCCTTGGTCTTTAATAGGGTGTTTTGCTCAGCTCGTCTTTGCAGAATCCCCCACAGCTGCTTGAAAGCGTTAAGACTGAGTGAAATACATGTCCACTGAAGGATTTCCACCTTGGGAGAATAAATATCTTCATTGTCATGCTGAAAAAAAAGCCTAGTAATGCAAGGAATGAGGGTAGGGTAGCATATTCTGTTTCAAGTTTTTGTATTACATCACACAGTGGTGTGTGAATTATTGACAATGTTGATAAAACACAACTCCCTCACACCTTCAGAATTCATACATCCCTATATAAGAGCTTTACTACCACTGAACGTCACTGTGGGTACCAAGCACTTCTCACTGTACTCCTCCTCTAGCAACACCAGAACATTTTGGATGCTTTTGGATCTGAAATGATTGACTTGGTATCTTGAAACCAGAGTATGGATTCCCAGAAGTCTATATTTTGTAAATATGAGCCTTGGAAGAGGTTAAATAAGTTTACTGTGCTTTGGCTACAGTAGGTAATTCTAGTGGTAACAACAACCATGCATGTCACTTCTGCAGGCTGCATTATACTCTGTGAGATATAGTGTCATTCTTTTCATAGCTTTTGTCAGCTCTGAGACATCTGCATGGTATTTCTCCTGTCTTTTTCTATCAAAAATTCACTCATCACTACATGAAAACTTAAAGACCAGATTATTTCAGGAGCCTTGTCACAGATCTATTGTTTTCGAATGTCGGTGCTACTTCTGCTATATTTTCACACTTAAAACAATAATTTGGTATTTTTCTCCCAAATTGTTCCATTGCTGCCAGCATTAAGTCAGTTAATTCACTGGGCTATATAACACTTTCAATTTTCAGAAAATTACTTGTCTTTAAATGTTTTGGTTCAATATACTTACCTGTTGATAAAAAATAGCCTTAAATCTAAATTTTTTATTTTTTTTTTAGTTTTATTTAGTAACTTTCAGAAGGGTGTACTCATTTTTGCAACCCAACATTTTATCACTTTGATATCTTATTTTGCTGAATAATAATTTTGTTGAAAATCTTATTTTGCTGAATAATTTTTACATTACTTAGATGAGAAGAACCCTTGTCATCTAAGTAAAGTATTGCTGAATTTGTTAAGTTTTAGAGGGGGTGTACTCATTTATGCTGTGCACTGTAGAAATAAGAATATTGGTCCAGGGTCTAGGAATGTACATTGTGAAACGTAATCTTGTGAATACTCAGGATTTTGTTAACTGCTGGCTATGAGCAGTGGGAATTGTGAAACAAGATAACCCAGGATGCTGTTTACCTGGGGTTTAGAATGATGTTTTTCCATGTTGTCAGCAAACAGAACAGACCGGATAAGATCCTGTTTTATTGTACATAATCAGATCAAAATTTGTTGGAGCAAAAACTGAATTTACAGGATTATTAGGATTTATCTGCATTTTGACTTAGAAAAAAAAAACTTGTTGTTCTAGGGCTTTGATGATCTATAATAAGTGCTTTGGAGATAGAGTTCTTATGAGCAATAAAGATGGATTATCATTGGGGACGCTTAATATTCAGCAATTTTATTGAATTGACTGTACAGACACTATTGGATGAGAGCTGAACTGAGCTGGATGATGATATCACTTCTACAACGCTTAATTGAACTCATTTCATAATAGATGATCCTTACACAGTCACTGAACTGAATCAACACTGAACTGACCTCAACTGAACAACGACACTATTGTTTTTTAGAGCTGCTTTACAGCTGAATTGATCTATTTGCATCTTTGAATCTTTTCCTCCCATTTGTCACTGTAAAGCTGCTTTGAAGCAATCTGTATTGTATAAAGTGCTATGTACCGTAAATACGGGTGACTTGACTTGACTATGGTATATAAAATGTTTTTCTTTAATCTGACTGAAATGGACCTATATAGATACCACCACCTCAGTGCCACTATCACTGAAAGTCAGTCGATCATTGACTGACTGTAACAGTGACGGTGACACCCACAAAAGCATTTATATTTCTGATATTCTTATATTTTATGTGTTTATAGGTTCTCTTTTTTTTCTATCCTTTTAATTTGTACCGAAAGTTAATTGTCATCGCTGGCCAGGTTTACTTTTCAAAAACGTCAGCCCAACGACTTGACAGGATTTGCTTTATCAGAACCCAACCACTCTCCACTGAGGTGTTGTGTGATACAATACCAATCATATGCCTCACTAAAATTATTCTGCCACAACACCAAACAAAACGTCAGTTTGTCTCAAAAAGCAGTTGGAGTCATTCAAGCCGTTGTATAAATGTCTGAGAATATTTGGCAGGAATATGTTCAAAGAGCGGTCACTGTACACATTTGCTCATTTCAGGAATATAAGTGAGTTTTAGAACTGGCAGGATGCCACAGTGAATGCATCCAGTAATGAGGGCAATTTGGAAGCCGTTCCTCATGTACACCCCTCTTCAATGTTTTAATTCCCTCCCTGAGGCAACAGAGATAAGGAACTTGTTTTTATTCTTTATGCTCTCTCTCTCTCTCTCTCTTTCTCAGTCTATCTCTGTATTTTCCGTCAAAGGAAATTGTAATATCTTTAGGATGGAGAAGGTAAGAACTGTGAATCTTTGCACACTAAATTAACACGCTGTTTATATATCTGTATGAAAATACGCACATAATGTCTGAATTTTTGATAAATGCATATGGGCTCAGCTGTGATAACACTCCATTCATTGATTGTTGAGGGATGGAAGGACATACACAGGTAGACATCGCATAATGTCTCATCCCTTGATCCCATAATTTCATTTAAGAGGACAATGCTGAGTCCCACCAAATATAAATGCTTAAAAATACAACACAGGTAACATACTTTCACAAAAAAAAAAAAAAAAAAAAAAAAAAAACTTGTCGTTTGAACTGCAATGAAAGTTTGCACACTGTGCCCTGTACTGCACACACATTTTCTTATGCATGAAGTACCTGTATAATCTATATTTTTTAATCTAATCTATTCCATTTAAAAACCAGAACACACTGCACAGAATAAGATATCCACAATGCAGTGTGCTTGTCTTGACCTCCCTCTTGTGCTTTCTTGATCCCTACAATGCAGTGTGCTTGTCAGTGTGCTGCACCTTCCATTTCAGGTAGATGAAGTGAAAGCAATATACTTTAAATGACTGTTTTTGTTGATATTTGAACATCATTTTCCTTTTCTGTTACATCACTTAGACCACAGATTCTTGTTTCATCATACTGATGCAATGGCATTTTTTGTGCAACAACAGAAATTAAAATGCAGCACAGCAGAACATAACAAATACAGCTATTAAAGAGATACTCCATCCTTTACACCCTCATGCCATTCTCTACTTGTCTATAACATTCATTCTTTAGATGAACACACACACACACACACACACAAAACACATCTCTCTGCATATAATGCAAGTGTATGGGATGTTCAAAAATGACACTTTAAAAACTACATAAAGTGAACATGACTAACGCATACAACCTCTGTTGATGAATCAATATCTGTTTCCATCACCCTGTTTTTATGCACATTTTGAAATATCGAGGTTACTTGAGATTGTTTTTGACTTGTGCAAAAAAGGGTTAATGCAAAAAATGGGAGATGGAAATGCAGTTAAATGTGCATCAAAAAAGTCATGTGACTTTGCGTTTTGGTATGACATAACCTGACTAACCAGTGAACTGATGTTGTTGCACAGCATCTCAGATGTTATTATGCTCATTCTTAAATGCCCGGACAAAATCTGGCATCGAAGTATTTCTGTATTATGGCCTCCCAGAACTGTGTAACACGACTGTGTTCCCAAACAGCAGGCATCCACCTCCAAAGGAATGACCACATTTATTGTGTTTCATCTGCTCTGCTTGAGGTGCAAATAATTTATTACATATGAAAATTATTATATTCAGTAGCTTCTCCTACTTTTCTTAGTGATATTTAGTGCCAGTTTATCAGGAAGTGATGATTTTGTTCTCTTGGACTCGATGGATAGAAATATTTGCAAACGTTTTATGCAATATTCCAATTTTGCGCATAAGTTAAATTCACAGCTTTGGATGGAAACCTGGCTATTGTCTTCTTAAGCAAAATGATAGGCATGTGTAATAAAAATACAAATACTAATGTTTTAAACTTGTCCATTGTGTAGACTTTGTTTTGTTTCTGAAGCAGTCCTGTACACTTGCATTTTATGCACTAAAATCTTAATTTGTGATTATCATAAGAAAGGAAAGTCACATACATCTGTAACAGCATGAGGGTGAGTAAATGATGAGAAAATTTTGGGTAGGTTTTTTTTGGTGGACTATTCCTTTATAGAGCAAAATGTGATGCAGAGGCCAGAAACATATTTCAGACATAATATGGGAATGTGTGTTGAATTAATGAGGAGAGTCATTGAATGAAACGTTCAGTACAACGTTTTGCAACTTTGCAAACTGGCACTTTTTTGTGTTGACTAAATTGTAATGAATAAACATACATGATCGTCGGTTCTCATGTCAAGCATGCGCTTTTGAGCTTCCGTTTACCATATTTAATCTGGTAAAACAAAATAAAAAATAAAAATGCAAAAATGTGATGTACTTTTCAAAAACATAAAATTGTAATGAGTATAAAGTATGAGTTTTTTAGTCAGAAATGTAATCAAATAAAAGTACAAATAGTCAGTTTAAATTGTACTTGAATAAAGCACAAATCCATGATGCATGCATGATTTGCATATAAAATTTCCATAAAAATTAACTAAACCATTTTAATATAAACAAGCTTAAAGGAGAAGTCCACTTCCAGAACAGCAATTTACAGATAATGTACTCACCCCCTTGTCATCCAAGATGTTCATGTCTTTCTTTCTTCACTTGTAAAGAAATTGTGTTTTTTGAGGAAAACATTTCAGGATTTTTTTTCTCCATATAATGGACTGATATGGTGCCCCGACTTTGAACTTCCAAAATGCAGTTTAAATGCGGCTTCAAACGATCCCAAATGTGGTTGTAAACGATCCCAGCCGAGGAAGAAGGGTCTTATCTAGTGAAACAGTTATTTTCATAAAAATAATACAATTTATATACTTTTTAATCTCATATCTTTCTCTCCCTGAACTCTGTGTACTCTAGCTCATGACAGTTAGGGTATGTTGAAAAACTGTTTTCTCCCTGAACTTCAAAATCGCTATTTTACCTTTTTTGTTAAGGGTGTTTGATCTTCTTTGCATGTTCACTTTGTAAACACTGGGTCGTACCTTTGCAGCGATGTAGGATGATTTTGAAATAATTTTTGAAGTTGGGGGGGGATAACAGTTGTTCTGAAAGTGAACTTCTCCTTTAATGTGATTTGTCAATCATACATACAGTAAATGAAGCAGGTAAGAAACAGGTACACTGAATATGTTTTCTTATTCACATTTTGTTTACACAGTAACTAGGTTTATGAATCTATCATCAATCATTCCTTTTTTTTCAATGTCATACTTTTAAACAAATTCTAGCCTCTTGCTTCTAACACTTCTAGCTTTGACCGTTTTAACCATTTTAATAGAATAAACTTTTTATAAACGTTTTGACTTTTAAATACATTTAATTGTTTTAGATCTTAGCTGTTTCAAATACATAAAATACATAAATCTTAAATTAGGCTTACATATTTTTTGAGCGCTCTGTTTCCATGTGAATTTTATGAACATATATTTTTTTCTGATAAAACAAGTTCTGTCTCTTTGAGTGTGTGTGTGTATTTCTGCATTTTAAGGACAGTTTACATTAAAGAATGGTAAACCATAGGGAGGTTTTGTGGTTATGTCTTACGTAATTTATTTCTTCATGGGCGATAATTAGAGTTCAGAGTGCTGTATTCCCCAAGCTACATGTAATGTTGTAATTAACCTTGGGAATTAGAGTCAGTTTGTCTTTTCATGGAGAGGGTGGTCATGCAATGGAAATATGAGCATTTCATACAGCACGATTATTGATTATTTCTATTTACTCCACATTCACAGCTTCTCACCATGTACATGTTTGCAGCCAGTGAAATCTGATGTGTGCTTTAGTCATTCTTACAGTTGTTGAGGAATAGGGTGTGTTCACACATAGAGGTTCTTTCTAATAGTAGTGAGCTGTTTTGTTGTGTACAGCCTACAAAAGGTACTTTGTTCACAGGTATTGTAAGAAACCCAGTTATTGCAATTTAATGTGGTTCTGATAATGGGCAACTGTTCCTGAATCACGACAGTGCCTATGCTAGTCTCCTTGAGCATACAGCTGACCTAATGTGCTTTAGAGGACATGCAAGCCACTCTAGAGGGAACTGTGCCACCGTGAAACACTTCCTACTTTAATTAGAACAGGCAGCCTTAACTTGGGTGTGTGGGAATCTGGATTAAAAAAGTGTTTAAAGGACAGCGATTATTCCCATTCCTGAAGAGCGAATACGGCTCATTAATACAAACAGACATCTGAGCTTCAGAACCGTGTTACAGTGGACTCAGTGGAGTCAAATTGGTTTTTTAATGCTATTTCCAAAACTTGTAAATTTTGTACATTCCATGGTAGAAATCACCAATTCACAAAAATCACTTTTTTGCTGTTAGAAATGTTTGGTTGGTGTAAATGCTATTTGCTTCTGTGGCTCACCAAACACCTCATCTTCAGCTTGTCGTAAAGACAGAGCCAAGGTGTTATGAAAGGACAGAGCTAATAAAAGACAACAGAGAGAGGAGAAAAACATCATCCTTTCATCAGTACCTCTACATGATTTCTCCAATCACCCTGCTTTCTTGTTCACTCTATACCTCCACCTCAGTCCGTCCATCACACACCCTCCCACAGAAGAGCTCAAATTAGCGCTGACCTTCAAATCACAACTGGTAGAAGCAATCCTTGTCCCTGTTAGTGACAGCATCTTTCTTCAGGAATCCCTTTGTGCCAATTACCCAGCAGTACTGAAAGGTCTCGCTCAGAAATGGGCAGGTGAGCTTCGATAATAATAACAAGAAGTAAACATCATTCTGGCTTCTTCCATTTCAAGAGGTTTTATTGAGTGGTTTGGAGTTAGCGAAGATACATGCAATCTTATGCAGTACCAGAGTACCAGAATCATATACTGTATATTTAAACGTATTATAATCACTATGAATTGCATAGGCATATGAAACATTTCAATATCACATACATAAATAAAAGCTGACCATTTTAGTAATAACCAACATAACATCAGCAGATGTCTAATTTTTTTTTTTCTCTGTGTGGTTCCGGTCAGAGGCGCCATGCCCATTCAAAGTTATTTTTGAGCTAAGTGAATTCTGTATGCAGTTCATTGGAAATACGTGCCTCTACATACATTTTTGCAACACCATAATTACGCACCTTACTGTACGTTTCTCGGCAGTTTCAAAGTGAAATGTCCAGAGAGTGAAACGCACTGTCTATGCATGACCTTGGCACGTTTTTATTACGTTGGTACAGAGATATGTATTGCAGCTGTTCAGATTTCAAATATCCAGGGCGTGTCACTAAAGGTTAATGCTCTATCTTATTGGAAATATCCCCAACACCAAACCAAACCCTAAACCTAACCGATAGTTTTCACAAATGCAAAACTGATTAAAAAATGTATTTTGTGATGCAGCCATGTTGTTTTTACTTCCTCATTTAGATTTGAGCTGTTTTGGTGAACCGTAGTTTCATGGGGTTCAAACCAGAGCTTTTCATCACTAAAAGGGTAAGGCTGTATCACGTGAGCTAACGAGCAAACCTACTGAATTAGAAAACTCATGCATATAAAGCTGTATATGTGATGGCAATGTTCAAAAGTATCAGTTTTCAAAATGCGCAGGATGTTAAAATTGTTTTAAAACCATAATATAAAATTCTGCCGTAGTAATCGTCTAAAAATCAGGCTTTATTATTCAACACTATTCAACATTATTCTGTGTGTAAATCCTACTATGTGTGAAAAGGAATAAAAGTTTTACTGCCTCCAGCATTTATTTCAACTGGAAACTGCAGTAATTCGTACATATAGGCACATTTTTTCAGGTTTGCAGAAATGTATATAGAGGCACGTATTTCCAGTTGCAAAAGTTGCAAAAATAGCCGAATAATATTTTTATATTTGATATAATATAATGTGATTAGATCATTCAGTGCGGCATGTCACCAGCTGCTAAATTCAAACCTGCGCTCGCTCGCTGGCTGGCAAGCCAGAAACACACGTTTTTACAGCGCTACATTAGCCAATCACACACGATTCTGTTGAGCTTATGAATGCAATGACTAATCAGAGGTCTTCAGACTTCTTCTTTTGTTCACTCGCTGGCTAACTGAAGTCTCTGGGGAATTCTCTCATCAACAGAGGTAAGTTTTGTGGGTTGCTTGGCAACCACTTTGTTGCAACCACAACTGTTTCCAAGGAACTACACTGTTTGGCGGAAGAGTACTGTTATCATTATGCTTTATTTGCTCTGTTTTATGTTGTAAAACCTTACTACATATATGGAATAACTGTTTTATAAAAGCAATAAGCCCTGTGAAGCCGTGGTTTACAGTGAATTTATAACAGCTAAAGGGTTTTTAGATGCCCCTGGTTCCGGTAATGCTTTTTCAAGGATGTCAGTTTCAAAAGATACAGAAAGCGTTTTGCCCTTTCTTGTAAATTAATGTAAATAATTTTTTTTATCCTAACTGTCATAATGCAATAGTTTAACAACACATTTTAGCCTTTTTTTTTTAAATAATTTATCAATGTCTATAGACTTACAAGCCATTTTTCGGGCTTTACGTACCAGTTGAGAACCACTGGTTTAAACTCGCAACTACCTACCGTGTTTACAAAACTATTATTTAACACATGTATCTCAGTTTTGCATGTAAGCTAGTTTTGCTTACATGCAAATATCAGGATGGGGTATGTGTTTCTGCATCTGCCAAATTAATAAATTAAAGAGCCATGAATCATTCAGGTCACTATGTATTTTAGACATTTGGTATGCAAACTTCATGATCGCGTTATAGAGGGCAGACCGTGATTCAGGAATAGCATGTGTAAAAACTCAGCCACTGCGGCCACTATTTATTTATTTATTTATGTGTGTGACTTCATTTGGGGGTTACTGGGGCTGCTCTTGTTTGTATCAAGGGGTATTATGTTATGGTACATATGGGGTTGAGATGACAGATCAGAGTGTGTGACCCACTTACACATAAAAGGGCAATGGGCACACACTCTCTATCTTTATCTCTATCTTTCAGAACACTGCGATTATGCTGCCAATCAGCGCTGATTCCATTCTGATCCTGTTTTATGCACTGGTGGTGATTAAGTATTGGCCAGTGTTTGCTGACACATCTCTCTGACTCAGAAGGTCCCCACCTCAAGCTGAGTCAATATTAACCTCCATTCACCCGAGCTCATAGGATGAACCATCTGCAAACACCAAAAAGAACATGGTGAATTTACTTTTCCTTTTTTTTTACCTGGACAAGCAACTCTTTCATTTTGCAATTCATCTCATTAAGTAAAAGGTTGTTTGTTTGTTTTGTTTTTTTTGTTTATTTTGTCAGTTTGTATGAGTAAAATATTCTGTAGACGACCTCAGTCACAAAACTTTTGAGTAGATGCTTTTATAACAAAGGGAATTACAACAAAGTAGCATCAGCACAAAGTTTAGTTTAGAAAGGCAAAGAATGTTTGGGGAGCAAATTTTTGTCTACAAAACGACCATTAAAAAGACAACAGAACTAAATCATTTTATTATAAGAAAGAAGTGCTGTGTCTAAGAAATTAGACAGCCTTTGCCTTTTGAAGAGGAGAAAGAGAGAAAAAAAGAAATTGTTCTAGTAAACGTGCTCTCTCTGCTGCTTCAGGGCACACTACGAATTCTCTACCTCATCACTGCAAAAGAAATAGAGAGACTACAGTGAGTAAACCTAATCAAGAGCACTCCCTCTTGCCTGCTACTAGAAATACTCCACCAATAAAACCAGCAGCATTAAAGTCAGATTACAAAGCTTAATATTACTGGCGAATTAAAATGATTTTCCCTTTGCATCCTTTGAGACTGTAACTCTGTTACAGTCCTAGAAACTCCTAAAACCTAGAAATCTGCCTAGAAATATTTTTGTAGGCATCATATGCATTTCTAATGCAACAAAAAAAATGCTGCCTTTGCTTATAAAATGCCTTGCTTAATTATGCTTATAAATGCCTTGCTTTGGCGAAAATATTATGCTTGGATCCTTTGTGGAAAGACCATTGCAAAGAAAAGGAAATTGTCATTATGAATTGGGGAAGATGAGGGAAATTGCCCCTCTTAAGAACAATGTGCTTTTACTTTTGAATTGTAACATTTAGATATCAGTTTTAATATGTGCAGGATGATATGTTTGGAGATCATGGTAATTGAAACATTTAAACAATTGAAACATAAGTGCAGCTTATGAGAATGAGAATCGAAAGCATGCATCTTTCTTTTTCCACATTCATATAGCTTGTATTGGCATAAATGGTTTTAAAAAAATATTATTAGTACAGGTATTATTAAACTTATTAAAAATTGATATGTTATATATATAAATATGTTTGTGTGTATTAATTCTGCACACACACACACACACACACACACACTATATGAGCACTCAGTTCATCTCTAAACCACAGCATCAGCGTTGTCCGATTAGTGAACAAAACACTCTGGCTGTATATCACTGTTGTGCTTATTGGAGTTGTTAACTTAGTTGTTGTGCAGTGTGGGCATAATATTACCAGGAACCAATATACATATGTGCAATTTCAAACAATACTACATATACTGTAAGCTAATACAGTAATTCATTGAATTTAGTTTGAAATGCAGATGTCAGTGTGCTGATATGAACAATAAAAACATCTGCGGTTATATAGCGCTAAAGTGATTTTTTTCTGACAATAGGAAGACTCTGTTGGGGCACCTTAACAGAAAGTTTTCTTTCATCAGCCTCCTAATGATTGTAGTATCGTCATCTTTTTTTTTGAAACACTAACAAAGCCAGTGTTTTTTTTCCCCCCTAGAATAAAAGATCATTAGAACTGAACAGATTTTGCAACTGACAGGTTAGTCCATAATTCATAGAGGCCTAAGCTCTAAAGCTATTGATTCTACTTTGTACTTGTCCTAATGAGAGGTTTCCATAATTCTTACATAGTATTCATAGTTTGTTTTGGAAAAAAAAATATTACTCCTTAAAATATGATTTCCTTTATTATTCCTTTATTTTTACTTTACAACTGCTTATATAATATAATATAATATAATATAATATAATATAATATAATGCATACTCCTTACTGTATTACCATAATACATACAAAATGAACAGTAAAGCAGCTCATGAGCTTTAAGAACAGAGCTTCTCTCTGAGTTTTGGCCATAACCAACTGATCACAAACCTAACCCACCTGTGTTGAGATCAAGTGCGACTGGTCTTTCACAGTTTGTCCCCCACTGTTATTTGTGCAGAGTGCAGAAGTAACCATCAAGGGTGCCGTCTTTTAAGGCAGGGATTTGACTGAGAGGCGGACACAGGGTGACTTAACAAGCTCTTTCTGACAGACTGGGAAGAACAGCCAGTGCTTAGGAGGAAGACCAAGCCAGTCTGACTCTTGGCTGCATTATTTTGGTTTCCGTGGGTTTCACAGTTGAGTGACAGAAAGGTGACAGGTTGCAAGAAATGTGCAGGAGCCAGGTGCAGTGCAGGCGAGCATCAATCAGCAGAATGGGAACAAGAGCAAATTAGTCATGACAGGTATGGCTGTATTTCAAAACCATCATAACTGCTCATTTTCGCAAACTATTTTGAGACTCCCTCATATTGGGCCGTATTATGTTTTTTCAGGAGATGTAAATCAAGTTATTGCTGGTCTAATAAGAAACCAAACTGAAGTCAAGACAAGTTGCTTAACTTGTGTCAATAAGTTAATAAGTGTGTAAGAATACTTAGATTTACATTTACATTTAGATATTTAGCAGACGCTTATATCCAAAGCGACTTACAAAAGAGGACAATGGAAGTTAACCTAACACAGTATACGTAGCAAGCAAGGTTTTTTTTTAATTATATAATAAATAAAAAGAAAACAGATAGAATAAAAAAAGAAAAAGCAAGCTAGTGCTAGAGGCCTTACAAAAAGAACAGAGACGCTAGTGTTAATATTTTTTTTTAAGAAAACAAGCAGTAAGTAAATTAATAGAGTATAAGTCTAAAAGGTTTTTTTTTTCCTTTTTTAAAGAATAGAATTAGAATAGAGAGTGCTAGAATTAGAGGGTCAAATAAACATGGACAGCTAGGACTCAGCTGTTCGGATTGAGTTGGGCAGGTCATTCCACCAGGAGGGTACATTTAATAAGAAAATACGTAGAAGTGATTCTGTGTCTCTTTGGGATGGCACAATAATGCACCGTTCATTTGCAAAACGCAAGCTTTTAGAGGGCATAAAAGTCTCAAATAATGAATTTAGGTAAAGGGATACAGAGCCAGTGGTGCTTTTGTAGGCAAACATTAATGCCTTGAACTTTATGCGAGCAGCTGTTGGTAGCCAGTTCAAATATGAAGAGAGGTATGATGTGCTTTCTTTTTGGCTCATTAAAAATTAATCTTGCAGCCGCATTCTGGATTAATTGTAAAGGTTTGATAGAACTGGCTGGAAGACCTGCCAGAAGAGCATTGCAATAGTCCAGCCTGGACAGAACAAGAGCTTGAACAAGGAGTTGTGAAGCATGTTCTGAAAGAAAGGGCCTGATCTTCCTGATGTTGAATAAAATGTTGATGGAACCACAAACAGTTCTGTCTTGGCAAGTGAGTTGAAGATGATGTTCCTTCATCCAGCAAGAAATGTCTGTTAGACAAGCTGACATGCGAGCAGCTATCGTCGGATCATCAGGATGGAATGAGAGGTTGAGCGTCATCAGCATAGCAGTGATAAGAAAAGCCATGTTTCTGAATGACAGAACCTAGTGATGCCATGTAGACAGAGAAGAGAAGTGGCCCAAGAACTGAGCCCTGAGGTACCTCAGTAGCTAAATGTTATGACTTGGATACCTCACCTGTCCAAGTTACCTTGGAGGACCTGTCTGAGAGGTAAGACTCAAACCACTGGAGTGCGGTTCCTGAGATGCTCTTTGCCAATAGGGTTGACAGAAGGATCTGGTGGTTAACCGTTTTAAAAGCAGAGGACAGATCCAGCAAAATAAGTATTGAAGATTTGGAATCCGCTCTTGCCAGTCTTAGGGCTTCAACAACTGAGAGCAAGCCAGTCTCAGTTGAATGTCCACTTCTGAAACCAGACTGGTTGCTATTCAGGAGGTTGTTCTGTGTAAGAAAGACAGAGACTTGGTTGAATATCTACTAATATTTGTAAATGATTGCTGTAAAAGTCACCTGTTCAGATTCATGCATATCCACCTTTTATTTTTCCTGTAAGAATGGGCACGGCCATTTGTAATGAAAAAAAAAAAAAGTTGCATAATATATTTGTGTCAATGCATTTTTTGTCAATTTTTGGCAAGTTGGGCAATTTTTGTATATTTTTGAAAGCATAAAATATATTACATTTAAAAATATTGTTTAGTTTATGAAAGTTTTATGAACTATTTTCAGTTTGACATTAACAATTTACAATATATATTTAGCATATATTTAACATGTATTTTGGCCAGTTGGGATGCAAAAAGTGAAAATTTGTCAACAGAACATACATTGTCCTTTTAACAGTTTCACTGTCTCCAGCATATCCTGCTTGTCTTTGGATTGTGGAGGAAACTTTTGCCAACACAGGGAGAACATGCAAACTCCACACAAAAATGGCCACTGACTCAAACCAGGGACCTTCTTGCTGTGAGGCAACAGTTCTGCCCACTGAGTCAACACCACTAATTGTAAGGTGTCAAAGATGCTTTTTGATCACCAGTGTTGGGGAGTAACTAGTTACATGTAACGGAATTACATAATTTAATTATCAAATAAATGTAATTGTAATTATTTACAGTTACTGAGAAAAATATGTAATTAAATTACAGTTACTTTTGAAAATGTTAATGATTACAAAGGGGGTTACATTTTTTTTTTCACACACACCCACATACAGATTTAATTGACTTCTTTCAGAAATTGCATTTACTGATCTAAAATGAGACACCAATGATTGAGGAGTTTAGGACACAGAATAGATCACATGCTTATTTGATAAATGTATTATTTCCTATTTGGGTTTTTGTATATATATATATATATATATATATTTATATTTATATGCATGGTTAAATATATATTTTATTTTTCAAGATTACAACTGGTAAAAGCTAATAACACGGACTCATCCGGGCAACTTAAGTCATGCTATACGCTTGACAGTTTTTCTTGGTGGAAGCTTTGCGTTTGGTTAGCTAATAAAATATTAAACTCAGCTCAATATTATGTGTACAGTTTCTTAATTCTGTCAACTTGCCGCTTGATTTCTTCATACAAGCTTTGTGTTAAAATATTTAAACTCAGATCAGTGTTTAGTGTCTAATTATTTACTTTTGTGGCAAGCAGCTATGTAATAAGTGGGATAATTTACATCCAGCAGTTGTTACCACAAAATAAAATGAGGTATCCCTCACTTTTTATCATTTTAATTTAAGGTGATGAAGGATTTTGAAAGTCTGACAGTAATCAGTGTTGAGTGTTACATTAAGGTTAACTCTCCCTAATTTAAATGTTTCAAAATGATTAACAGTTGAAAATATTAGAAATTTAGAAAAGTAATCAAAACGTAATCAAATATAATGTTACATTATTTTCATAAAGTAATTAAAAAGTTACACTACTTATTACATTTTGAATAGAGTAACTTGTAATCAGTAACCTATTACATTTCCAAGGTAACCTTCCCAACACTGTTGATCACAGAATGGTGTATTTAAAGCATAGTTGGGGTTAACAGTCAGTCTTTGACCTCATTGCAGGCAAATCACCTCACAACCAACTTTCTGAAAACATACAGTGCAGTCCACCAATTCAATGAATTATTCCTTAAGATGAAGTCAATGTTGAAATTAACTGTTAAAAAAGTATGTATGATCTCTTTTTTTTCATAGCATTTTATCCATTTTTCGTTTGTCACTTTAGCCATTTTAATGAATTTAATTTTTTTCCCCTAATGTACAGTGTAATGGTGCAGGTTCAGGATCTAGTTTGGGTAAACAGTTTTATTGCTTTATTGGGTTGTGTGGGTACTGGTTGATTTCCTACATCCTTGGGTAAGTGCAGGTCAATAAAAAGTATAAATGTGCAATACAATCTCAGTACTTTATCTCTGTCTCTCTCTTTCCTTTGGCCTCCCTCGGACACTCCAGCACTTTCTGGCTTACACCTGATCCTTGGCAAACAACATTCCTGATCAGCTCTTGAGTGCAACAAAGATCATATCAGCTTGTTGATGAAATGCTGCCACAAGCTTATTAGCTGTGATAAGTAATTTGATTATGCTGATAGACCCCAAGTATTGACATTTTCCTCACATAAACATTCTCACCATTCCTTCCAGAAAAGACTTTGAAGTCCCTCTTTGAGGTTCCACATCAAAGCCAGGAAGAGAATACATGAAGAGGGTGGAGTACCGAGGAACGTCTTTTACTCACCCCAAGCACAGCAATCATTCCGCTAGGATCAGCTGTTCATTTGTCTTAACTCAAAGAATGTTTCAGTGCTATTCCTTGTTTACTAAACATTATTTTACAGTGGGTCTCAAGGTATTTGCACACATAAATGAACAAAAAAGAAATATATTTATTTTAGTAAACATTACTATTACTATGTATTATTAAGAATAATTTATTTATAATTATTCTGTTCTTTTTTTTTTTTTTTTTTTTTTTTTTTTTTTTAGAAAAGACTCAATATTGAAATTGTTTCAGTCATAAAAAAAGAAAAAGACATTGCACAATATTTTGCAAGTGTGCTTCACATTAAGGGCACAAGCTTGTCATGAGATGGCAAAAATAACCAGACAAGAGTAAGGTTCTGTCTTCTGTCAAAACATTAAAATTCAATAACTTTTGATAGATAGCAAGTGCTGTCAGGAAAATAGGTCTTAAAATGTTTCATGCCGGATGTTGTTTACTGTATCAGTGTTTGCTATCACCCATTTTGGTCGTAATAGCAAGAGAGAGAGTCATTTCCTGTGCTGATGACTGGACTTTCAGACTTGTTTTCCTCTCTGTTCTGAAGGAAATCAATGTGGGCAGAGAGCCTGCTAATTGTCAAGGTTTTTAGGCCTGTGATATTAGATAAAATGGCAGGCATGAATATTTCATGGATTCCATTTCTCTCTTGTCACCCCTGAGCGCTTTCACACTCATCTTTTGTCGTACATCCGGAGGAGTTGAGAATGCTTTGTTTTAATTCACAGCATATGCAGATATGCAGAACGGGACCCCAGGGGCTAATCGACACATTCTTCTACACCTGTTAGCACACAGATGCTTTGATTGAGTTTGGAATGACATGATTAAATGATTCCAGAATTTTCATTTTTAGGTGAACATTAAGGTAGTTCAGATAAAGGAACCATTCTCCCAAAAGTGAAAATGGAAGTCTGTTGGGATCAGAAAGTGTTTGGTTGCCCACATTCTTCAAAATATCTTCTTTTGTGTTTAGCAGAAGAAAGAAAGTCATATAAGTTTGGAACAACGTGAGGGTGAGTAAATAATGACAGATTTACATTTTTAAGTGAACTAATCATTTAAGGTCATTTGTTTGTTTAGATGGTTGATCAGCAGGACAACTACTTTAGTGTACTGGGTTTTGACCAGGTACTTTTAGGGTGACCACCTGGCAATAGGGCTGTTGAGGGACATAGATGTGATTTTGCAGGACACATGAGACTAATACATTTCTACTTTTATGCTATGTAAATCCATTGTACATCCGTTGTCATGTGCTGATCTTTGTTTCTGAGTGTGCACATACAAGCGAGAGAAAGTGCGTCTTTTTTATGAGAGTGAAGAGAATCCACCTGCGAGAGAAGAGATTTGTGCTTACGCATTTTGATGGGCCCCGCATTACAATAATGTGCTCTAGACATTTGCCATTAAAATAACGGCACAGAAACCACCTCAATCGAACTATTAAAATAAGAAGAAATTCGAGTCTGAAAGCTGCATTGTTTTTTTTTTAACATTGGCTAAAATGAATGGAGAATATTGTGTTTTTCCATGTGTGCTCGACCATTTCCGTCAGTGGTCCTAGATCACTTGATGAGGTCCGCAAATCCTTTGCGCAGAAACTATGCCGCAAAAAGAATAAATACGTTTTCTTAAAAAGGCAAAAGAACGCATGGATATGTTCTTAATATCATAATAAAAACCAACAGACTGATGAAAATGCAGAACAATTTCTCAATATGCAACATGTGGAACAAGGGGTGAAAATGCTGTGCGGTTGATCACCCTAGGTACTTTAGATCTTCTTAGTGAAGCTATAGGCCTGGTTGGCCACAAGACAAATAAAAAAATAAAGCAACGTCTAAAAAACAGCTGGAAATTTTGCACTGATATACTTTCCTTACATTGATGTGGTCTACAGTATATTTATCCTATATTTACAGCATTTTATATTGCTGTTATATATATTCATTCACTCTCATATCATTTTAGACCCATGCACTGCATTTTGATATTCTGGTCCTTACTGATATTACTGTAGTATGCTTGAGTGTATATACTTTGAACTCATGAACTGAATGAATATTAAATCATGACTTCACAATACTTACTATTTAATGAACACTCTTCTCCTCTAAACTAATTGACAGCAGTCCTCAGGCAGAGTTCATTGGTGATGGATCAGTACTAAATACAATTCCACTTAACTTGACCTGGAATAGAACCTGTAACCGTTAATAGCCCATATATTAGGCTGCCAGCACCACCACTTATCCAAAGCAAAAGGAAGAGTCCTCCTGGGGCAAATTCAAGGACACACTGATGAGATAAATTACCTTTGCCCTATGAATCCAGATCCTTCACTACTTTTTATCTGTAGTCTTCCTACATGGTTAAATCAGTCCAGTAATGTTTATTTTTATACCCAGCCTCACTCTTCAACAGTTGACAGCGAACTGGTAAAACTAGTTATCATAGCAGATTAAAAGTGTAACAGCATTTTGAATCATGTACAGCTCTGATATGTTCATTTTAATGCTCTGATATATGCAACAAGAGATGATCAAAAATGCATTCTCAGTGTTATTAAGGAGTAGAGAAGAACCTAAAAATCATCTTTGTAATATTACACATAAAATAATTTATATTAATTGATTGGTCAATAAATTAAATGCAGGAAGAAGAAAAAAAAAAACATGGATGTTTTTGCAAAAAGCAAGTAAAAAAAAGTCCCCTAAAACAATTTAACAAATGCAACAGATCAATTCTGCAGAAAAATAAAAAACTTACTGCATAAGTTCGTAATGACATGAGAGTAATTAAACTAAATAATGACAAACACTTCATTTTTGGGTGAACTACTCCTTTAACACTAATAATACCACTAAAATACACTGTTAACATGTTCAATTATGTAAGACTTTCCAATTTATGTAAGACTATAAAGTTCACAAAGCCTTTCTTTTTGTCCCCTGTGTTGTCATTAATAGTGTTGGTCTTTGTATTAAAAAAGATAGTTTAGAGACACACAAAGGCAGCAAGGGGTGGAATAATGGCTTTCCACACCACAGAGAACAACTCCTGCCAAGCAGACATAATGACATCAGAGCAGACATAATGACATATTTATAACACCACTTATTATTCTCACAGCTCTACATGCCACTTACTCTGTTTTTACTGGCACCCAGTGGCTCCCTACCGCTCCAAACACTGTAAGAACAACCTCAGGGCCTCCCTGTAGAGAGCAATGTGCAGCTCTCATTACTAGATCAAGAGTTATTCTGTCACTGAGGTGCATTGCCTCACAGAGCTTGACAGATATACTCAGAGACTGAAGATAGTTTTGATTGGATCTTATGGTTTGACCGTTTATAACTTACAAAAGATAATCATATGGGCAGGTCTGACTAGATCACAACTGACTCAGCTGAATCGATATGTGGCAGAGGCCTGAGGATGCATGATGCAATGACAGGTCAACTAACAGAATAAAGATATCTGTTTATTTTCTCTGAGGCAAGGATCTTTTTTTTCAGGCATGATGCATCTGTTCTAAGGAGATTTTTTAAAAATGTAACAGCTGGTTTACTATCCCACTCGTTTTCTCAATAACACAAACATTCAGCATTTCAGATGTTGAAATTCTTGACCAGTGAAAGGGCGTCTGGTCACCTTTGCACCATCTGCTGCCCTGAGGTAATACTGGAACTAATCTGTGTTAGCTAAACAATCTCAAACATATTATAAAACAAGACACATGCTTAATATTTATGCTGCCTGTAATGTTAGAACCACTGTTATGTGCTGGAGCTGTGACTTAGTGGTTAGTACATACTTCAGCAATGGTGCTTATGTTGCAAAACTTTTTTGTTTATTAATTAATTAATTTATTTATTTATTTGTTAAATGTATTATTTATAAGCTTTTAAATATATATTTCATAAATGAATTCTTGAAACCAAATTAGCTAAAGATTAACAACAAATTATTAAATGAAGACTTAAACTATCAGACTTCCTGAAAAAAATAATGTTAATGGAATATTGGAATATAATGGCATATTCATTTTTCTGCTCATTTCTTGTTTGCTACAGTACAGCTTAAGTTAAAAGTTACCCAGTCACCCAATTCTTCTCTACTTTGTAAATATGTTTAAAAAGGAATATAATTTTCCCTCAAGCTATTCTTGTTAAAAGAGTGTAAGAGAGCAAATGGAAAATTTGTTTTTAGGAAAAATACATCAATGACTCATAAAAAAGGAATTATTGAGAGCACATTTCCTTCAATAATTTTAGCTGAAAAATAAAATGCTTTACTTTGGAATGACATGAGGGTGAATAAATAATGACAATTTACAATTTACGCATAAACTATTCACACTTGACTGTTACTAAAACACATTCTTTACTCTGTTTATCTCTAATTTGTGACATTATGCTGAACTACTAAAATTAAATTAAATAAAGGCTTCAAGGCTATGGGTGAATTATAACAACTTCCTTTTACATAGTGAAACATTGAACTTTGTCAGGCCGTCATGGACACACCCTTGTTCTTTGCAATTTAACATCACAAGGGCGCTCCTGAGGAGGATAAGATGTCTATCGTTGCATCAGAAGAGGGGCTTACGCCAGATGAGGCTGACAAATCCGCTGAGAAGCCCCCCTCTGCGGCGGCTGCTTTGTCGGAGTCTGAGGCTGAACTGGCGGCCATGCTTCTCCGGGCGGCTAAGAGCATCGATCTGGAGGTGCCTAAAGCACCTTCACCCGAGCGCTCAAGGCTTGATGATTGGTTTCTGGGGTCTCGCAGCGACGTTCCACCTCGCTCGACCCCGGTGCCTTTCTTCCCGGAGGTGCATGAGGAGCTTACTAAGACGTGGCAGGCTCCTTACACAGCTCGTTCTCGTCTGAGCTCCTCCCTCCTCACCACCCTGGATGGCGATGCGGCCAGGGGGTACGTCGATGTTCCCCAGATGGAGCGTGCGGTTGCGGTGCACTTGTGCCCGCAAAACGCCGCCACCTGGAGGAATCGTCCTCGTCTCCCGTCCAAAGCTTGTAAACTGTCGTCAGCCCTCGCTGCCAAAGCTTACAGTGCTGCGGGCCAGGCCGCGTCCGCTTTGCATGCCATGGCCATCCTGCAAGTCCATCAGGCCAAGGCATTGAAACAACTGCACCAGGGTGGTTCTGACCCAAGGTTGATGCAGGAACTGCGCACGGCGACTGACTTCGCTCTCCGAGCGACGAAGGTCACGGCGCGGTCCCTTGGGCAGGTGATGTCCACTATGGTGGTCCAGGAGCGCCATCTCTGGCTGAACCTGGCGCAGATGAGTGACGCCGACAAAGTTCGCTTTCTCGACGCACCGATCTCCCAGGCAGGCCTTTTCGGCGACACCGTCGAGGACTTTGCCCAGCAGTTCTCGGCGGTCCAAAAGCAGACGGAGGCAATTAAACACATCCTGCCCCGGCGTGAGTCCACCAAACCGTCGGGTGCTCGTCCCCCGTCTGCTCGTCGTCGAGGGCGCCGCCCCCCTGCGGCCGCAAAAACACCTGCTCCGCCTTCTGCGACAACATCCACAGAGGAAACCCCTCTGCCTAGGCATCGAGCCGGCCGCAAGGGGGCGGCGCCGTCCGGTCAGGGCACTGCTAAGAACACCCGCAAACCCGCGAAGCGGTCCTGACTCGGACGGCCTGGAGATGGAGGAGATTGCTCGTCGGGGGACATTCACATCGGGGGGAGGGCCAGGAAGGGGTGACTTCGGGTCGGTGGTACCCAACCACTCACAAAAAGAGCAATTTTCTCAGTCTCTGGGCCTCTGGCCCCGAGCTGTAACTTTGAGCGACGTTTTGCCTCCTCAGGTGCAGACTCGGAGCCTGTCTTCGCGGGAACCAGGGGCGAAGGTAGGAGCTGTTTACCGCAGCGTCACTCTTCTTCAGAACGCTTTGTCTTCTGGGTTGGGTCACCTTCCCCCCCCAGGCTGCCCCGCCCAGGGTACGCCGGGGATTGTTCCGTTGATCCCACTTGTTCGGAGTCTGGCAGCATGGTTATCACTCCCCAGCCCGTCTCGTTGGTTGATCCGGACAGTCCGGCTCGGCTATGTGATCCAATTCAAACAGCGCCCGCCCAGATTCAGGGGCATCCTTTCCACCTCTGTCCGTTCGGACACAGATGCCTCTGTGATCTTCGGGTTCTGAACCGGTCCCTCCACAGGCTACCGTTCAGGATGTTGACGGCGAAGCGCATTCTGTCATGCATTCGCCACCAGGATTGGTTTGCAGCCATCGACCTGAAGGACGCTTACTTTCATGTCTCGATTCTTCCTCGACACAGACCGTTTCTCTGGTTTGCCTTCGAGGGTCGGGCATATCAGTACAGAGTCCTCCCCTTCGGGCTAGCCCTGTCTCCCCGCGTCTTTACCAAGGTCGTGGAGGGTGCCCTCTCCCCTCTGTGGGAGATGGGCATCCGAATCCTCAACTATCTCGACGACTGGCTAATTATAGCTCATTCGCGAGATCTGTTGTGCGAGCACAGGGACTTGGTGCTTTAGCACCTCAGCTATCTGGGGTTTCAGGTCAACCAGGAGAAGAGCAGACTCTCCCCTGTACAGAGTATCTCTTTTCTTGGCATGGAGTTGGATTCGGTCAATATGTCGGCACGCCTCACGAACGAGCGCGCTCAGTCAGTACTGAGTTGTCTGAAACTCTTCAGACACAGGTCAGCGGTCCCTCTCAAACTATTTCAGAGGCTCCTGGGGCATATGGCAGCCACAGCCGCAGTTACGCCGCTTGGGCTGATCCATATGAGACCGCTTCAGCACTGGCTCTATGGCCGAATCCCAAGATGGGCATGGCACCACGGCACGTTCCGGGTCGGCGTTACCCCGGAATGTCGCCGCCTCTTCAGCCCTTGGTCGGACCCTGCTTTCCTACGGGCCGGTGTGCCCCTGGGTCAGGTGTCGAGGCACATGGTCGTGAACACAGATGCCTCCAAGACGGGCTGGGGTGCCGTTTGCAACGGGCAGACAGCCTCGGGCTCCTGGTCAGGACCTCGACTGCAGTGGCACATCAATTGCCTCGAGTTGCTCGCAGTGCTTCTAGCGCTGCGCCGGTTTCTTCCGGTGCTGCGCGACAAGCATGTGCTGATTCGAACAGACAATGTCCCGACGGTTGCGTATATCAACCGGCAGGGTGGTTTACGCTCCCGTCACATGTCGCAACTCGCCCGTCATCTCCTCCTGTGGAGTCAGACGTGGCTCAGATCGCTGCGAGCCGTTCACATTCCGGGAGAGCTGAATCGTGCAGCCGATGCGCTTTCACGACAGCTCACTCATCCCGAAGAATGGCGACTCCACCCCCAGGTGGTCCAGCTGATTTGGAGTCGATTCGGAGAGGCTCAGGTGGACCTGTTCACCTCCCCGGAATCCTCCCACTGCCAGCTTTTCTATGCCCTGTGTAGCGTCTGCTTAGGATCATTGATGATCATTTAGGATTTACATTGTAGAGAACCTTTTAGCCTTTTGACATTTGCATATAAATTACAAACCTGGCCTCACGTTCTACATTTATATGGGTGTTTAATGGTCTATGGTTCCCTCCCCACTCTCACGAAGATGCTAAGCAGATCAACTCTTGTCTCCCCATTGGACTTCAAAGGCATTCCATGAGGGAGGCAATCACCAGCACCAAGCACCTCAGATCCTTGGTGGCTGGCAGACTGTTCCCAATACACATAACGCACACACATAGAAACCTTTTTCTTTATTTAGACTATATTTAACCAGTTATAAACGTACTTGGTATATGCATGTGTTGCTTGTATGTTTCTATGTTATATTAGCCCAGTCAGCCCTCGTTATTGGTACTAGTTAATCTCTAAATGTGTATTTTCAATGTATGAATGTATCTCTGGTTTAATACCTTCTAGATGTTTCATTCTTGGTATCAAAATGATCTGCACTTTATTTTCTGAACAATGGTGTACAACATGTGATTAGAAAATGCAACATACTGTTTGTACTATATTGTGGGTAAAACTGCATCAATTCCCCAGGCCAGCAATAAACATGCAAATGAGCCATAAATGGAGACAAAGGAAAGTTCTCCCGCTCAGCAATTCAAACTTTGTATTGGCCAATTCACCCAAAGGTGGGTGTGGTAGGGAAACTATCAAAAGACCCTAACATCAACCCATCCATGCTCAAACCCTTCGAGACACTCTCCAAGACTCATCCCTTGAGTCAGTCTTCGGGTAGTTTATCTTCAAGTAACTTTGTCGACTCGCTGTGGATTTTCCTATCTTCGAACGAACTAGAGAAAACCTCCAGAACACCTAAAGGAATTCATCGAGAACTTCCATTGTCTACCGCATCAGGACTCTTGTTCAGCAACAAAGCCAATGCAAGTAACCTTTACAACTATTTAGATGCGCGTTTTAAGTTGAGCCCCTGTTTAAGGTGATTTTGCTTCTCTGATGATTCTCATGTGGTCGCTGGTTAACTGATGCTAAATACTGCCATTCTTGCCTTCTCTCTCTCTCTCTCTCTCTCTTTTCTCACTGTCTTTCTCTATGTATATGTACACGTGTTTTGCTTAGTTAGTTGTATGTTACCTGCAGTTCCATTTATTAAATTGCATATATTCACAATTGATGGTCTCCGTGTGCTGCTCACAATTTGAAGTCACTGAATATTTGATCTTGCTACATGCTACATTTTGTGTTTACTACAAGTTAAGTTACTGCTAGTACTAACTGAAGTAGGAAATTTATTCTTTCTTGGCCAGAAAGTAACCTTTCCTAGAATTAATGAATGATTATACTGTCTATTCGGTGGACGAACAGATCAAATAATTGTAACGTTAATTCTGCTACAGTTAATTCTAAGATCTGATTAAATATTCATAATTAATTATAACCAGTTATAATTAATCATAAATATTTCCCTTTTGAGCTAATTTGTTACACCTGTCCGAGGCTCCCCTCGGCAGGGACGCGCTGGCACACAGCTGGCCCTGGGGTCTCATCAAGTACGCCTTTCCCCCAGTGAGCCTCCTTGCACAGACACTGTGCAAGATCAGGGAGGACGAGGAGCAGGTCCTGCTGGTTGCGCCTTATTGGCCCACCCGGACCTAGTTTGCCGACCTCATGCTCCTAGCGACAGCCCCTCCCTGGAAGATTCCCCTGAGGAAGGACCTTCTTTCTCAGGGGATGGGCGCAATTTGGCACCCGCGTCCTGACCTCTGGAACCTCCATGTGTGGCTTCTGGACGGGACTCGGCAGACCTCACTGGCCTTCCCCAGGCCGTGATCGATACCATCATTCAGGCTAGAGCCCCCTCTACTAGGCAGGCCTATGCTCTGAAGTGGGGTCTGTTCGCTGATTGGTGTTCCTCCCATCAGGAGGATCCATAGAGATGCTCGGTCGGTGTGGTGCTTTCCTTCCTTCAAGATAAGTTGGAGCGGAGGCTGTCCCCCTCCACTTTAAAAGTATATGTGGCGGCCATCGCTGCATACCATGATGCGGTCGATGGCCTGTCCCTCAGGAAGCATCATCTGATCGTCAGGTTCCTCAGAGATGCCAGGAGGCTAAATCCCCCTCGCTCGCACCTCATCCCCTCTTGGGACCTCTCCGTTGTGCTGTTAGGCCTTCGGAGGGCCCCCTTCGAGCCGCTTGCATCAGTCGAGCTGAAATACCTGTCTCTAAAGACATCGCTCCTGATCGCGCTCACATCCATCAAGAGGGTGGGGGACCTGCACGCCTTCTCTGTCAGCGAGTCGTGCCTCGAGTTCGGTCCGGCTGATTCTCACGTGACCTTGAGACCCCGGCCTGGTTATGTGCCCAAGGTTCCCACCACTCCCTTCAGGGATCAGGTGGTGAACCTGCAAGCTCTGCCCTTGGAGGAGGCAGACCCGGCCTTGTCGTTGCTATGTCCCGTTCGTGCCCTGCGCACTTACGTGGACCGCACCCGGAGCTTCAGACGCTCCGAGCAGCTCTTTGTTTGCTTTGGAGGACAGCAGATGGGGAAGGCTGTCTCTAAGCAGAGGTTGGCCCATTGGGTGGTTGATGCCATCACCCTGGCTTACCAGTGCCAGGGTGAGCCGTGCCCCCTGGGAGTTCGTGCCCACTCCACTCGGAGTGTCACCTCCTCCCATGCGTTGGCGCACGGCGCCTCTCTAGCAGACATCTGTAGAGCTGCGGGCTGGGCGACACCAAACACCTTTGCGCGGTTTTACAACCTCCGCGTTGAGCCGGTTTCCTCCCGTGTGTTAGGTAACATCAGATAATTTGCGGGTGGACGGCTCGGTGTCGGCTTGCTGCGCCATTCCTATTGGATCCGTGCGCCATTTCCAGTTGTGAACCCCCTAGGTGAACCCTGGATCCTCCTGGCCCCCTCAGTCCGGATTAGTGCGGAGTTTCTGGATTGTGTCCGGTAGGGGGTTCCTTCACCCCTCCCGGTTGTGGCCTTATTTTTACTTATAAGTTCTTATTTTACTTATAAGAACTTATAAGTTCCCATTCTCATCTTCATATCTTCAGATCTTCCTTCTTCCACTTGACTCCTCAAGTGTCTCCGCCCCCCCCCAACGCTTGCTTCAGTCACCTGGCACCCCTGGAAGGCCCGGTTCTCTGGCCTTCAGGGCGTTGGGAAGGTTACGTATTGAGACTCGCCTGTTCTGACACGCCTGCCTGTCAGCATCTGCGTCTCAAATCACGTAGCACAGTTCAGAATTGTGGCGTTTTCCAGAGGAGACCCCAAATATGTCAGTTATGACGTAACGTCGTAGAGAACGACTGAAGGGGAACGTCTCGGTTACATCTGTAACCCTCGTTCTCTGAAGGAGGGAACGGAGACGTTACGTCCTCTTGCCACAATTCGGGGCTGCACTGGGGGGGCTCGGTTTCGGCTCAGCTTAAATCTGAGTGAGTGGTTGCACGCCGCCATCTTATATACCCGTATGTTTGGGGGAGTGGCTTGGCATGCAAAATCCACTCGCCAATTTTCATTGGCCTTTTCCAGTTGAATTCAGAGGTGATTGGCCTCCCAAGGGAGACCCCAAATACATCAGTTATGACGTAACGTCTCCGTTCCCTCCTTCAGGGAACGAGGGTTACAGATGTAACCGAGACGTTTTCCATTGATGTATTGGTTTGTTAGGATAGGACAATATTTGGCCGAGATACAACTATTTGAAAATCTGTAATCTGAGGGTGAATATATTATGATATATTTACGGTAGGAAATTTACAAAATATCTTAATGGAACATGATCTTTACTTAATATCCTAAAGATTTTTGGCATAAAAGAAAAATCGATAATTTTGACCCAAACAATGTATTGTTGATATTGCTACAAATATACCCGTGTTACTTAAGACTGGTGTTGTGCTCCAGGGTCACATATAATGTTGATGTCATTAAATCTCTAGGAGGAGTTAATTAGAGCACAAAACATGCCACTTCCTGTTGCCAACAGGTGGCGCTATAACTATAACTGAATATGGGCACAGGCATGTGTTCAGGACAGGAGTGAACACAAATGTGAATTTTGGTGTAGATTGAACATTGTATGCCTCAATTATAACAACTTCCTGTTTCATGGTGAAACATTGAAGTTTGTCAGGCCACCACGGACACACCCTTCAACAAAAACTCAAGACCTTCGTAATTTATTGTCACAAAGAGCTTTAGATTACACTGACCAAATTTGGTGTTGATCTGTTTAAATCTCTAGGAGGAGTCCATTTAAATAAACTGTCTGAAATGGCAAAAATGGCAGAAAACTTGTAGAGAATATTCAAAACAGACTTCCTGTTGGGTTTCGGACTGCGTACTGGAGGACTTTTTTGGTAGGTATTGGTGTGTTACATGTGACTAAACGAATTCCATACATATATGTGAAATGTTGCTCAAGGGGCACTTCGTTGAAATTTTATAGATGGCGGTATCATGCCATTTTCACACACTTCTGAAACCTATATCAGATGTAAATTTTCACCACTTTTGGCACATGTGCAGATTTCATGAAATTTTGGGCGTGTTTAGTCCCTCAAAAATGTGATTCATTTTGAAGAAGAAGAAAATGAGCAATTCCAATAGGGTCCTCGCACCATCAGTGCGCAGGCCCTAAATGCATGAGTCATGTAAAGACATCCCTTTTCTAAGACACTTAGCCCGAGAATCTTTGTACCAGCCCAGTTCTGACTTAACAGGTTGCACATTTTACCACAACCTCACTTATCAGCTGAAGAGAGCCTCAATAACACAGCCGGCGAGCAGCTGTTGTTGCAGACAGCGAGGGAGTTAATCAATTAAATGTTGCCCTGCCCTGAAGAGTGAGAGTGGAGCACTTGCAGGCATGCAGTAAGGTCTAGTGTTTATTGCATTAGTTCTCAAGCAGCCTGCAACGCTGAGCCTAAATTTGTTTGTTCTATTTTGCAAAGTGAATTTGCTGTGCTCTTCAAAAGGAGAACATTTGCCCTACATACCAATAGGGAGAGTGAGAAAGAATTTGGCAAAGTCAAAACTCTTGAATATGACGGGGACAGAGACTTTTCTTCAAGTAGCTGAGGAATGATATACTTCGGTGTCCAGGTATAAACAACTATCTTCTAAGAGAGCATTCACAGAGCATTTTAAACAACCTATTCTCACTTAGGAGTTAAAGACTGAAGCTGTCCTTTGTGAAAAGGTATTAAAAATACATAGTTCACACAAATATTGGGTAAAATAGTATGGAATGACTATGCTGTTCTTAATTTTGTCATCAACATTTATGAGATTTAGTCAGTTTTGAAGTTAAATAATCTAATGTTGTGTTTCTGGAGATGCGGACACATTAATGCTTTTAGATTTATGTAGTAAAAAAAAAAAAATCCCAGATTTGGGATCCCAGATTTGGCAAAAAAGAACCCAAGAGGAATGTTTTTAGTAGAGTTATTATATTTTAGTTTAGTTGATTTTAGTTGCTATTTATTGTAATTCATGATGTTATTTGATGTTATTATTCAATTAGATGTACATTTCTAAAAAGTTCACCCGGTCTGATGAGTCTTGATTTCTCTGCCAAGATTCAATTTGTAGTATCAGAATTTGGTGTAAACAACTTCAATCAATGGTTCAGGCTGCTGCTGTTGGTGTATGTTGTAACATTTTCTTGCCACACTTTGGGCCCTTTAGTACCAGCTGAGCATTGTTTAATAGTCTACCTGATTATTGTTCCTGAAAATGTCTATCCCAAAGTGTACCCATCTTATGATGGCTACTTGCAGCAGGATAACATGCCATGTCACAAAGCTCAAATCATCTCAAACTTGTTTTCTGAACAAGTAACTTCGTGGAATGGGAGATTCACATCATGAATGTGTAACCAACAAATCTGCAGCAACTGAGTGATGCTATCATGTCAATATGAAACAAAAGCTCAGACTAAATTTTCCAAAACCCTGTTGAATCTATGCCACAAAGAATTAAGGTAGTTCTATTAAGGTAGTAACTAAATTAGCAAATATTTCTGGAATTTTCACTTAACACATTGGCTGATCCATCATTATCCAGTACATGCTAAACACGCAGTATATCAATATGTTATCATTAAAAAGAAAATGCACATTATTCATAAGGGGGCTATATTTTATTAAAATACTTTTTTATTTTATTTATACATTCTGATCACCATAGATTTAAAAGTTTAAAATAATTTTGTGCATTTTTGTGATTTCGCAGAAATGGCCCTGTAAAGCATGATAATCCACTGTGCATAAGTTGATGGCATCCTTAAGACATTGACCTATGTGGAGAGCTTGAGGTGAATATTCAAGAACACTTGCTAATGAGGAAGATTCCACCTGCTTTCTAGCCATTCAATGAGTTCCACATGGTCACTGCACACCACACATTTCTTGCCATGATTCAAAACTATTTTAGTATCAGCAATCAAAATTCTTACCATACGTATCAACTGGCACAGGGTGAGTGCAGCTGAGCGGATGTTTCAAATTCATTTTCTATATTAGGTGAGTGACAGGCTCAGGCAGGGATTGTGGGATTGACAGGTTTTGCGGAGCAAGGAGTGAGAGTGTGAAAAAGTTGAAAAATGCTCTACTGTATGCAAATCAAAAGCAAAAAGCCGATAGGAAGGCATTAATATGCTGTTACATTGTTAGTTGCAAAACATCCTCACATCCTTATGAAAATTGCCATGGTTTAATACAAATAAAACCAAAAAACAAGGCTACTATAGTTAAACCTTGGTAACCACAAATTAACCATGATTTGGCTACACTAGCCAAATTTGAAGACAGTGTGGTAAATCATAACTTATCCTCTTCAATATTTTATCTATACTATTGTCTGCACATAGAGTAGATTGATTGACCGTCAACTGTGTTATCAACAAGTTTTGGTGAACTTGCATCATATGTTATATTTATTAATATGTAAAGAATATAAAAACATAAATTAATCAAGGTCATGTACTAACTCGTCCAAGGTCAGCAGTTTGCACAAGGCCCTAAAATGCTCAAAAAGGATTAACACGGTTGACAATGTTGGCAATTTAGTGTCAATTTATGATCATACTGAGTGTTGTTAATAAAAAAATATTCACAACCTAATGTAATTACACAGAAATTACTTAGGAATTGCCTGAAATCATGATTTGCATTACAATTGACATTTGTTAAGGGTTATAAAGCATTCAGAATTCCTCATGACTGACTTAAACCTCTATATTTTTTTTGTAGGTTTGACATATATATATTTCTGCTTGGTCATGACTGATGAAAAATAACTGAAAAAGTTAAGATAAAAAGTTTATGAAGCACCAAATTTATATTTTTTTAAATCACTTAGACAGATAACCTCAAAAACTTTTCATTTGACACAGCATTTGTCTGTAACACAGTTGTCAAAAATACCCTTGTCAAAAAATCCTATAAAATTCCAGTGGGAAACTTCTACAGGATTCTAATAAGAATTTCTATCATATTTTGGAACCATTCCTATAGGATTCCGATAGGAGAGTCTTATAGAACAAGACATAAATATCCTGTAGGGCCACTCTTATGGGATTTTAATGGGATCCAATTGGGTGACTGCTCTTATTTATATCAGAATTCTTTTTTTATTTCTTTCTTTTTTTATTCTAAAGGTGCACTTTTCCACTGTATTTATTTTACTAACAGATAGTACTTGCAGTTTGCTTAAACTCACCCTGAAATAGACATTGTTCATTGTATGTTGCACAACCTGCAGTAACATTGTAAACAACATGGGAGGTGATTTGTGCAGCACACAGCATCAGTGCAAAAATTTCTAAGGCACTGATAATGGATTGATGACACACACACACACACACACACACACGCACACACACATACAGTATGTAGCACTTGCGTCCTCCAATGCAAATACTATCCACTGAACCAGTTCTAGATTCGAAAGGAGTGGGGAGGAAGATATAAGGAGAAGTTAAATATAAAAATAACACTTTACTGTAACAATAATAAAAAATAAATAAATAACAATAATAAAATGTATAACAAAAGGTAAGCAAAACACACTCTTTCCCTTTTTACTATTTTTCAAAATTAGTAGTAGTTTAATTCCACCTGGGCTGGATGATTAGTTTAGGTAATTTCTTTTTTCTTCTCTTATGAACCCTTTTTCCTTCATAGGCAAAAGAATAACTTTGTTGTTCTCAAGGCAAAGCAAAATCACATCACAACACAGAACACTAAAACATTAAACAATATAAATGTAATAAAGTTCAATTTGTGTGAAATAAACTTAAGTTTGTGTGTAATGTAAAAAGAGAGAGAAAAAAACATCCAATTCAGTTCAGGAAAAAAATGGAAGTAGGAAAAAGATTGTATCCAATCTATTTCAAATGAAGCAATCACTCCTAATGCTCTGTAAAGTAAACTGGTTCCCAGTCAACGCAACAGGTCCACACTGACAAAGAGATGAAATTCACAATTGAGGTTGGCTCGCCATCTTAATTCTCTTGACATGCAAGTCTTCACACACATATCACGGAAGAATCTTTGTCCATGTCAAACTTTTTAACTGGAACATAAAACCTGACCTGGACAGGCCATAAGAATATCATATTACTCCATCAATACAAATAATTAAAAGGCAGCAGCTATTTTTACTTGTAAGTAGCCTCTGGCAACAAGGAGGGCTATCTGTACTTAGTGTAAGTTAGACACTCAGTAATTTAAATTAGCACTATACATAACCATCAACGTTGTTCAAAACAGCTAAAAATGGTGACAGAACAGGCATTTTGTACTTTTCAATGTTTTACAAGGAAAATTCATTATAAAGAGTATACATTAATATTTTATTAATATCAGTTATGCAGATTCATAGCTGATATGTTATGGCAGACTCCTATGCTAATCACCATATACAGTCAAACGAGTTCAACAACTCAATGACAGATGTCATTCACCCAAAACTGTTCATTTAGGGTGCAGACCAGATAAGCGTTACCAGTATTTCTTCCTTTTTAGCATCTTTAGATCAACTTTTAACAAGTTAAACAACGTTAATCACTCAGCTTCTTCTCTCTTTGACCGTTACTGTTCAATATGCGCGCTACATTCGGATTTCTTAGAGGGGGGACAATACACTATATAGATGTTTGCGTTTCTGTGAATTCTTACTCACATGTAATACATTTTAACTTATTCCTACATTATAAAATATCATATTATCTTTGCCTTACTGTAATATTATGAATTTCAGTGTTTATATTTGTGTTTTCATATATGCTGCATTTTTTATGTACACACGCACACACAGAAAAAAAAAGTTACTCTTAAAAAATAATTGAATAACAGAATCAAATAAGATTCTACAGGGCAATGTGAAATTCCATTTAAAAATCACAATGTCCAATAAGATTCTATGAATCAATAAAAAGTCAGGAGAAATTAAAATCCCATTAAAAAAATCCTACAGGACAAAGTAAAATTCAATTAAAATAAATCAGAATGTCCAATAAGATTCTAAAATCCTAGGACTAAGTGAAATTCCATTAAAATAAATCAGATTGTCCAAAAGGATTCTAAGAATCCAGTAAGATGCTAAAGGATAAACTAAAATTCCAATAGGATTTTTTGACAAGGGTAATGAATCAAATGTTAATTTTCATTAAAAAGTCATTAGAGCTTAAACTTGCCAAATAATTAATTTAGCATATTAAGGGCATATATTATTCAACCACATAGTTTATTTATCAAAAAAGAGTACTGTTTTTCTGACTTTTTGGGTGGCATGAAATGTACCCCTAAATATAGAATTTAGAAGTCTTGACATATCCCTGAATCTCAATGTCTCTAAGTGGTACTAGGAGAGAGATCCGTGAACTGAACTAAAGAGCTGATGATCTCAATCAGGTGGGTTAAATAAGAGAGACATGTAAAATGTGCAGAACAGGGGGCCCCCAGGACCAGAATTGAGAACCACTGCGTCAGTATTCACATTCATCTTAATGACAGTTGATTGGCAAATGATACTAAATCCACATAGTTTTCTTCAGTCATGTTTTTCTTTTGTTCTGCCTTTTTCTTGATACCTCTGCTGATCGATTTATCAGTCAGATGTGTTTTACGCCCTCTTTTTGTTCATGTCAACTCCAGGTCACAACCAGAGGGCTGATCACACAGCTGACTGCCTGAGGTGAGGAAACCCTACTGAGAATTTCTTCATTACGTCTGAGGCTGAAAGTGAATTTATTGCTCTGTGGATGTTTGTTAAAGTCAATATTTCCACTGTGAAAAAATGTGGATATTTGTCCACAAATTAAGCTTGATTTAACATGAAATGTGGAGACAAAATGGATCATGTCTGGATTTTCTGACTACCCACATTTACATTACAATGCTGACTGTTTGATGCTCAGAATCTTGGCTGCCCACTCACGATATTGCAATTAAAAGAACGTAGGTGTCATGCAGGTTTTGAGTTTTGTTTCATGTTCATGTTTTCAAGTCTCTTATTTTGTAGTTAGTTCATAGTCATGAGATGTGTTCGACCTAAGCGCAGTGCAGGTTGATCAGATTCTGACTTGAAGCAGTGCATGATGGTTAGAAATTGTGTTCAACTTGAGATGGCGCCGGTGCCATGTGACTGTCACGTGTGGAATCAAAGTACAGCGATAGCAATTCGAGAGCGGCTAACACAGCAGCCGCAGTTTCTTCAGAGCGGCTGCAGGAGTTTTGATGACCACACAGCTGTTTCAGGACTGGCCAGATTCACTGCATGACAACGATCACGTGTGTTTCGGGTTTAATCTAACATCCTCAAGTCCAATACTGCTTACAAATCTGTGTTTTTTTTGTTTTGTTTTTTTTACTGTAATCGCAATGTTGAGTTACATTTATCATAAAACTGTGTATTTGAAAAATATTGCATTTAATTCATCTGTGATAGAGCATGTAAACACAGCGAGAGCATCACTAAAGGGAGCAGAAAGTGTCCGACTTGACGGTTCCATTTTTAACTCCGCCCCCAACTGCTCTCGGCTAATCTCATTGACCGCCGTCTGTAGCCATGCTTCAAGTCGAACACACCTATGTTCTCTGTTAGTCATGTGATTCCCTGTTTCCACATGTCTTGTTGTTATATAAGAGGAAATAAAGACAAAAGCAAACAATTCAGTTAAACGTATGCTACAAAGTCAGTGCTGTACTACAGTAAAGTTTAAAATAAATAAAAGTTAAACATAACTTTGTGCTAAGCAATATGACCAGGAACAAATAATGGATTTGTGAGACCAACGATTGCCTGTTAGATATACCCAAAACTAACTGTATCTCATGTTTAATCACTACAGAGACATCAAACCCAGCGGCAAATGTCAGAAGGACTAGCCGAGCGAAGGCTGCTCTGTTTGGGATACATGAGCACTGAACGCCCAGTGATCGCCTGGAGCTCACAAATTTTCAAACAGGCACTATCTTTATAAATAAACCACAGATTTGAGTTTGTAAACAACTAAATTCTCGCTTAAAAACTCTTAAACCTACATTTTATAACACAATAACAGTAATATAGAGAAAATTATGTGGTTTTTGGGAAATGACATTTCACAAGTCCACAATAACAGACAAGAACATTTATATAAAATACTAAAATATAAAATTATAAAATACACTGTTTATATTTTTTTGTATTTGCGCACTTTGATGTAAATAAGCCCAACATACATAAACAGCATAGCGGAACGAGTGAAGGAGATGCTTAATCCCCTTGTAGCATGTGATTCTAGTAACGATTCTAGTCAATCAATCAAAGTTCTTCAGTGAGTTTAGCTCCACCCTTTTAGCACCCTTTTACAAAAAAGTGGTTTTCACTTAAATTTACAGGTAAATACCATAATTTCATTAACTGATATAATGTTAACGTACCAACCTATTGAAGTACTGAAATCTGTTTTGTACCTTTGTAATACACTGATAACCACCAAAAGCAGGTGGTGATGAGAAAGTCACACGATGAACCAAAGCTCATCACAAACAGCTTTTAAATATTAACATATATAGTGCACAGTGTCATTTACACAAACACTAAACACCATTTTGGTAACACACATGAAACTGAAATAATGCAATAAACATTAATTTAACAACATTAGATGTAACATACAACCCTAATGTAGAAAAAACTAAGAAGAAAGAGTTATTTAAACAAAAAAAAAAAAACATCAAATAAAAATAAATGTAACAGAGAAACCTGGGAATTTATGGTTATATACTTCACATTATTTGGCAGCATGCTTTAGCAAATTAATCAAAGTAAAAATTTTGGAGGATTTTTATTGTTCCATTTGTTTTTCCAATGGCTGACAAATCTTGCTTGTGTGATGTGCATATAGTATATATACACCTTATGTAGCCCTGTCCCTTTTCAGCTCTGCACTTGTTGTCTTCTGTCTACCGTTTGTATTTCCACAGCGTGAAGGTATAAGGTCTTACGAATTTACAGATTAACTGTTTGTTTTAAAATCTTCTACTTTTGAATCAACACTGGCCATGGAGTCTTACAGATGCCTACAAAACGTATAAACAATGGGACTACAGGCTAGGTTTTTGCAGTGAAATACTGTGCACAAAAATGGCACAAATGTTTAGTAAATTTGCCAACACAAGCATTGGTGAAATTATGAATAATGTGTCACAAATGAAGAATATGACAGAGAAAGGACAGAGAAATACCTTGACTTCCTTGTTCATTTTCAAAGTTGTTTTCCACCTTCTACCCAGAATGCCTATCATGACACTGGAAAATGTATCCAAGCAGATGGATCATTATCATGTCCAGTATCTGTGGTCCAAACTATTTCAAAGGACACAGACAGAGAGTGAGAGTGAGAGAGAGTGAGAGGGACATGGATGGATGGATGGATGGATGGATGGATACAGAGCCCAAAATGGTGCCAAAAGTTTTCTGGATCAAACTTCACCGCTCAGAAGGAGTGTTGTGACAATGTCACACAAAGACACGTTTTATACCGCTCATATATGAAGATGGTTTTATATCTATATATTTGAGTTTTAATGGTTTTACATGTTGTCTTACTCATTTTAATCCTCTTAATTATTTTAATGTGTGTATTTCTTTAAATGTTCATGGGTCTGCCTGTCATGTGATTAATCGCATGACAGGAACCAAGAAGTAGACCAGTATAAAGCAAGCAGCATGACAAACAAACAGGGTCATTGACCAAAGTACTGAACATGCTGGATTGAGGAGTTTTTTAAGGATTTACGATTCCAGCATCACACTAATCCTGTTTTGGACTAGCACTTTATTTGGATTATATATATACACCGGTGGACACTCTTTCTTAAAGACCATTTTAATAGTATGGAACTGAAAGACGTAATGAAGAAATGCTTTTAACAGCCTAGGATTTCTGGTTTTATTGTGTTGTTTTAAGTTCCTTGTGAATACTGTAAATATGCTTTATTTATTTATTGTACTTTTTCATTGTCTCATCTTTTTAAAACACTTCTTTTATCTCACACAGTATAATCTGACCCCATTTCAATTATTGTAACATCTTCCGACAAGGCCGATCGTTACAGTCTGATCTCAAGTTATGCAGGCAGGTCCTGTCCCAAGTTGTGTATGTGATGTGCACTCTTGTGTATTTCTGGGACACATGCACACAAAGGTCCCAGAAATACACAAAAGTGCACATCACATACACAAGTGCCCCATTTGTCATTTTAGGTTTTAAAAGAGTGTTAATGAGAACCTTCTTTGCAGCTGCTATGCTCATTTGGTGGTCACAGTTGCTGAGCCTGCATAATCTGGGCTCCACAGTAGAGCTGTGCCAGTCATCAACACGACTATGGAGAACCACCTGATGTACAATCATATTTTTGGGCATACAAAGGTTGCTGTTTTACATGGATATTGGGACACGAGTGAAGTACAAAGCCTCATTAAAAAAGAAATAACAATTTAGCAACCAAATGTTCCAACAAGTCATTAGATACTACGATACAACCCACTTTCATGGCATTTCTTAATTTTTTATTTTTTTTATTTTTTTTGATTGACGCAGGTAAGACAGGAAGTGTTACACACCCCAGGTCCTTTTATCTGATTCCATTCTGATTTCCTATGGGTCTACTGGCCACTGGCCACCATCACCTACACACAAAATCTGATCTTTCATCAGCACCATGACTTACTGTCTAATTCCAGTGCCAAGAAAATTAGGCCCATGAACACGCTGTTATCTTACACCTCGAAAAAACACATTTCAGAATGAAATGAATTTCTGTTCTGTTTCAGTGTTTAATGGTGTTGGTGTTAGTTAATGATGTTGGTATTATCAAAAGGCCTTATGTGGAATTAGATTTTCCCAAGTGGAGGTAGCCAAGAAATGTTGGATAAAGTTTGATTAGTCGAGATTAGAAACAGGCCAACATTTCAATAGACTACTCATGAATAACTGAAGGATGTGTGAATAATAATGTTTTAATGGACGATTTTCACAGACTGTGATGACATGTTTACATGTTTCAACGGTCTTCAGCACTATAAATCCTGCAAAGAGGGTTCCTACACATTTTCCATTTCAAAATTCCATACTTTTCCAGACTCAAATTTTCATACCTTTCAGTAGTTTTTCAGACCATATTTAACATAAATGGTTCATGGAGCACTAATTTTAACTTTTTTTGGATGTTGTAGAGTCTCTGTAAATATTTGTATTTTTACTGAACATTTTTAATATATATTTTTTAATATTTTTATTTAATATTTTAATAAAATGTTTAATTTATTTTTAAATTGCTTTTATTGAAGTGACAACATACAGAGCCCCTAAAATAACAAATAATAAAAAAATATATATATATATATATATATAAATACAAAATACAGACTTTTACATGCACACAAGAAACTTTTTTTGTGCCCTCAAGAAACTATTCACATACACAATTTTTTTTTTTTTTTGCATGCATATGCATTACAATTTCTAGTTTTATATAATCTGTTTCCTTTGTGCATCACTGCCATCTTACTATGAATAAAACAAGAGCATGGATGCACATGAATTAGATCTACTTGCTCAATTTGACTTTTCATATTTAATTTCAGGATTTTTCTCCATATAATGGACTGAGATGGTGCCTCGAGTTTGAATTTCCAAAATGCAGTTTAAATGCAGCTTCAAACGATCCCAAATGCAGTTGTAAACGATCCCAGCCGAGGAAGAAGGGTCTTATCTAGCGAAATGATCGGTTATTTTCATTTAAAAAATACAATTGAAATACTTTTTAATATCAAAAACTCATCTTGTCTTGCTCTCCCTGTCACATACACACACAGAGGAGATGAGAGGTGAGTGACAAACCAAACCAGCGTTTATTAGAGTTTGAGACAAATGGTAAATGATATAGCTTAGCTGACAGTCCCTGTCAGAATGTGTAGGTGATAGTCCAGTTTAGAAAGCCACGTCGGATCCAGAGAGCACAGGAGAGTTCAATGGAGAGAATTAGCATTTGGTCAGGAGCTGTCGTCATGGGGTGCGAACGGTAGACCCGACAAGAGTAGAATGGCAGAAAGTCTTTTATATAGGGTGTGGCTGATTGAGATCAGGTGCAAGTAGGGCTGCACGATTAATCGCACGATGTCGTGAGGCGCGTTTAGTCAATGAAGCCGGTACTTTGATTAGTAGTAAAGCTCCATCACGTGCGTTCAGTTGGAGCGGCAAGTAATACACAGAGCCGTAAAGCACTGACAAGCTACGCCAAAATAATTCGATTTTGAGCGCGATTTTGCGTAGCTTGTCAGTGCTTTACGGCTCTGTGTATTACTTGCTCTGTGTACTGAATGCACGTGATGGAGCTTTACTACTAATCAAAGTACCGGCTTCATTGACTAAACGCGCCTCACGACATTGTGCGATTAATCGTGCAGCCCTAGGTGCAAGTGATTAGAACTCAGGTGATGAGCGGTTGGGTGGTGCTCTGGGTGACGTGGCAGGTGAAGGTGGCTGTGGTGAATGCCTGACACTACCTCCCCCTCCAGGGGTGGCTCCTGATGCCCTAACATGACGCAGAGGACGGCCACGACCGCGAAGGGCAGGACGATCCGGGTGGTCACGATGGAAGTCAGCTAATAGAGTGGGATCCAGCACATCTGGAGGAGTGGGTTCCGTTTCAGCTCCTGGGGTTTCTGTGGCAGAGGGAAAGAAGGGTTTGAGAAGAGAGACATGGAATGTGGGATGAATACGGTACCTGGGTGGGAGCTGAAGCTGGAAAGTGACATCATTGATCTGCCTCAGGATCTTGAAGGGACCAATGTAGCGGGGCTCAGCTTGCGGCATGGTAGCCGTAGACGGAGGTCGCGGGTGGACAGCCAAACTAGATCACCTGGTTGGTAACGGGGAGCGATCCTACGTCTGGCGTCGGCGAAGTCCCACACTCCTTTGCTTTCTCAAAACCACTGGAACATTAGAGGGTTCCTCCGTCCAGGGGAACAGCGGAGGCTGGTATCAGAGTACGCACTGGAAAGGTGTTAGGCCAGTGGTATCTTGGTGGAGGAAATTCTGTGCGTACTCGGCCCACGAAAGGAACCTGCTCCAGCTGTGTTGGTCCTCATGACAGTATGCCCGGAGGTAACGTCCGAGCTCCTGGATCTTTCTCTCTGTCTGGCCATTAGTCTGTGGATGATATCCAGAGGAAAGGTTAACAATAACACCAAGCAGCTTGAAGAAAGCTTTCCAGACGTGTGAAATGAATTGAGGGCCCTGGTCCGACACAATTTCCTCAGGGATGCCAAAGTGATGGAACACCTGGTGGAAAAGATGTTCTGCGGTCTCCATGGCTGTTCGTAATCCCTTTAATGAAACAAACTTGCAAGACTTTGAGAAACGATCAACAATCACCAGCATACGTGTTACCTTCCGAGCTGGGGAGGTCAGTCACAAAGTCGACGCCAAGATGGGACCAGGGCCTCTCCGAGATGGGTAGTGGAACCAGTTTTCCTGTAGGTAACATGCGTGGAGAGTTAGACATGGGCACAGACAGAGCAGCTCTGGACATACCTGATGGTATCACGGCGCATACTGGGCCACCAGTAACGAGTCTGAAGAAGCAAGAGGGTCCGCTTGCTGCCTGGGTGTCCAGAGCCCGGAGACTGGTGAGCTGTGCCCAGAAGGGTTTGACGCTGGGAGCGGGGAACGTAGATTTTACCTTCTGGGCATTCCGGCGGCGCAGGCTCCTGGAGAGTTGGCATGCTGTATGTCCTGGTCTTGATTCCAGACTATTGGACTGACAATGAGATTAGGAGGGATGACAGGTTTGGGGTCCGTGTGTTGTTCAGATGATGATTGACGAGAGAGGGCATCTGCAGGATATTCTTGGAACCAGGCTGGTAAGTGATCTTGAAATTGAAACGTGTGAAGAGCACCCAACGTGCTTGTCTGGGCTTGAGTCTCTTAGCTTCTCGCAGGTATTGGAGGTTTTTGTGGTCTGTGATGATGGTAAATGGATGAATTGCCCCTTCTAACCAGTGACGCCACTCCTCCAGGGCCAGTTTGATGGCAAGCAGTTCTCGGTTTCCCACATCGTAGTTTTGCTCCGCAGGAGACAGCTTACGTGAATAGAATGCACAGGGATGGAGGATTGGAGGCTCACCGACCGCTTGAGAGAGCACCGCACCCACTCCAGTGGTGGAGGCATCGACTTCAACCGTAAACTGGAGTACGGGATCTGGATGGTGTAATAAGGGTGCAGTGCTGAAGATGTACTTGAGATGTTGAAAAGCTTTGTGGGCAGCGGGGTTCCAGGTGAGATGTTTGGGTTTGCCCCACAGAAGGGAGGTCAGTGGAGCTGTGATGGAACTGTAATCTTTAATGAAGCAACGGTAGAAGTTGGAGAATCCCAGGAAATATTAGAGTTCCTTTATACTGCTAGGTTGAGGCCAGTCTTGAATGGTGTGGATTTTCCCCATATCCATCTGCACACCCTCAGCACTGATGATGTATCCTAGGAACTGTATAGATGGTTTATGGAATACGGCATGACCTGGTATTCTTAGTGCCTTGTAGGTGTTACAAAGGCGGTCTTCCATTCGTCTCCTGCACGAATACGAATGAGGTTGTACGCACTCCGCAGGTCCAGCTTCGTGAAGACCTGGGCTCCACGAAGCTCTTCGAGGGCGGCGGGGACCAGGGGCAGCGGATACGGCTGTTGAAGGATCTGGGAGTTGAGCTGCCGGTAGTCAGTGCAGGGACGAAGACCTCCATCCTTCTTACCCACGAAGAAAAAGCTTGAAGTGGCCGGCGAGGTAGATGGTTGGATGAATCCCTGATTAAGAGCCTCTGCGATGCATTCCTCAATTGCCTGGCGCTCCGGGATGGACAGAGGATACACCCTTCCCTTGGGTAGTTGAGCCCCAGGCAGCAAGTCAATGGCACAGTCGCATGGCCGATGAGGTGGTAGATGGGGGGCTGCTTGCTTACTGAACACATCCTGGAACGCCGTGTACTGCCCTGGGATTCCGGGTGTGAAGGCGGGTTCAGGGCTCTCTACACGCGTGGATGCCACTGGAGCTGGAACAGACTGAGGATGAGGTAATTTGGATAGACATTGGGTATAACACATTTGACTCCAACGTATGATGTCACAGGGATCCCAGCGGAGCTCCGGACGATGTAGACGCAGCCAGGGGCATCACAGGATTGACTCCTCCAGTACCAGAAATTTTATCTCCTCTTTATGAAATAAGCTGACCTGCAGAGTGATGTAGGATGAAGAGTGATGTACTTTCCCACGCCTGAGTGGTTTTCCTTGAATGGTCTTTACAGCATAAACCTGATGGTGGCGATGACGTGGGAGTTGGAGTTGGTTCAAACATTCCTGGGAGATGAAGTTGCCAGAGGAGCCTGAGTCGACCAGAGTGGACACAGAAAGAGAGCAATCAGGAGTATGCAAAGTAATGGGTAATAATGTAAGGCTGGCAGTTTCTACTTCGGATTGAATTGTACTCACCACCGGGCGTGGGGGTCTGATGGGGCACGTGCGGATATGATGTCCCTGTTGTCCACAATATAGGCATAAACCAAGAGTGATGCGACGATTTCGTTCCGTGCGTGAGAGCCGGGTGGAATCAACTTGCATGGGTTCTGCTACTGGGAAGCTAGCAGCCACCGAGGCAGACTGAGGAGTGGTTACCAGTGGCTGGCAGGCAGCTAGCCACTGAGAAACTCTAGTTGTTCGTTGAAGGAATGATTCCAATCCAATGCTGTCATTGTACAGAGCCATGGCGGCGCAAATTCCAGGGCTGAGTCCTTGCCGGTATGCGCCCAGCAGCACGACTTCATTCCAGCCACTAGCCACCGCCAGCGTGTGGAAGTAGAGAGTGTACTCGTTGACCGAGGAAGTACCTTGTTGTAGTCGGGACAGCTGATCGAAAGTGGTGAGAGTGCCGGTCGCTGTGCTAAAAACCTCGGAGAAATGACTGGTAAACTGTTCATAGGAGTTAATAATGGGGTTGTTGGAATTCCAGATCGCCTTTGCCCATTGGAGGGCCTTACCAGTAAGTAGTGAGATGAGGAAAGCAACTTTGGCGTTCTCTGAGGGAAACTGTTGTGATTGCATCTGGATGTACAGGTTGACTTGAAGAAAACCGCTACACTCAGCTGCCTCGCCCGCAAATGTGGCTGGGATGGCCATGGGACATCCTGAGGCAGGTGGCGGCGGAGGTGTAGGATTTAACGCCACCTTAAAGACATTCACCAACTCTATGAGAGGATCGACTGCAGCTGGTGTCTCGGTGCTCATCTTTGTGTCGGTCGGGTCTTCTGTCACACACACACACGGAGGAGACGAGAGGTGAGTGACAAACCAAACCAGCGTTTATAGACAGATGGATGAACACACAGAGTTTGAGACAAATGGTAAATGATATAGCTTAGCTGACAGTCCTTGTGAGAATGTGTAGGTGATAGTCCAGTTTAGAAAGCCACGTTGGATCCAGAGAGCACAGGAGAGTTCGACGGAGAGAATTAGCATTTGGTCAGGAGCTGTCGTCATAGGGTGCGAACGGTAGACCCGACAAGAGTAGAACGGCAGAAAGTCCTTTATATAGGGTGTGGCTGATTGAGATCAGGTGCAAGTCATTAGAACTTAGGTGATGATGAGCGGGTGGGCGGTGCTCTGGGTGACGTGGCAGGTGAAGGCGGCTGTGGTGAATGCCTGACACCCTGAACTCTGTATTATGTATTATGTATTATTATGAACACTGTATAACTGTGTATTATGGTTCAAGACAGTTAGGGTATGTCGAAAAAATCTGATCGTATTTTCTACCTCAACTTCAAAAATCTTTTCAAAATCATCCTAGATCACTGCAGAAGTTCCGACCCAGTCTTTGCAAAGTGAACCTGCAAAGATGATCAAATACCCTTAACAAAAAAGGTAAAACAGCGATATAGGATGATTTTGAAGTTGAGGGAGAGTTTTTCGACATACCCTAACGGTCATGACCCGGAAAAAACAGAGTTCAGGAAGAGCAAGACAAGTGTTCGACATTAAAATGTATATGAAGTGATTGTTATAAGTATATACATTTTTATGAAAATAACCATTCGCTAAATAAGACCCTTTTTCCTCGGCTGGGATCGTTTACAACCACATTTGGGATTGTTTGAAGCCGCATTTATACTGCATTTTGGAAGTTCAAACTCAGGGCACCATATCAGTCCATTAAGACATGAACATCTATTTTTTTGTAACTTGATAAAAAGGTGATATAATATAAAGTATAGTGTTATAAATGTGCATACATTTTTTTCAAAAACTTTCAAGGATTTATGATGATGATGACCGTTGAAATGCGTCATCATAGTCTTGTGAAAAGGGTCCATTAGCTATGTCATGGAATCGAATCTTTTCTGAAGACAGTCAGAACCTTCAGAGGTACATTCATTTGATTAGTTCACTCATATATTCATTTGTATAATTCCCTCAGCACCCTTTTAAAACCTCCCAGGCTTTCCGCCATGCTTTCACACTACTCTGCGTGCTGTGTGCACGTGAGACTGTTATTTAAACTTTGCTTTATGCTGAAAAGTATTTATTAATTGTGAGTTGTTCAAATCGCAGTAATCGAATATGTTTTAAATGATAATTAATCTATGAAATGGTAATGCTAACCGTGGGGAATTTTATCATGATTTATCATCAAACCGATTATCATTCCATCCCTTTGTGGTAGCGGAGAAACCATGACACGAAATGGGCTGATGGCATAAAATTTGCCAAGTTCAAGGGTAAATCAAAAAGACTGGTACTATGAATTTTTTTTTTTTTAATTAGTCTTTTGTTAGGGCAGTATGCCATATTTCAAGGCCTTAGGTCTCATTAATGTATAGTCTGTGGTGGCCAAGAAACCACACTGCGAAATGGGCTGATGGCACAATAGGTGGATCAGTGTGCATTGTCCTATATGATAAGTTTAAAGGGGTGCTATTATGCTTTTTCACTTTTTGAATTTTAAGGTGTGTGGTGTGTATCTTTGGGCATAAAAAAGATCTACAAAGTTACAAATCTCAAAGTCCACTCCAAAAGGAGATATTTCATTGTTAAAAAGTCTCTTTTCAAGAACTACAACAAACGGCTCCTTTGGACTACAGCGTTTGTTTTCCGCATGCAATGATGTCACAACGCGGTCCATTAGAATATCATTAAATTAAATCCCGCCTACGGAAATTTGAATTGTTGGGGGGTGGGTAGGGACGAGGTGGGGGTTTAGCCAAACTTTAGCGATGCATCGCGAAAAGCCGCTTCAACGAGCCACAGAGCGGCGGGAATAAACGCAGCGCAGACGTGTGCAGTACAGGGGGTTGAAACACATGTGGAAGCTGCGATCTACTCTGGTTGCCACATCAGAGCCGTAACATGCCGCAGACGCATGCAGTGTGTGGGAAGAGATTTATTCATCATACAGTGTAGATAGCTTCACTTATAACGCAAGTGTTTTTTTTAAATGTATAAACTTGCACTAAAAAAGGCTAGGCTAATCAATGATGATGTTCTCTGATAATGTTAGGCTGCTTTTAGCCTTATGCTGGAGCTGGTTTCCACTATGTAAAATAATTAAATAAATTAGCACGATAATATTATGTATCGGCGATCTCGCAGGCTGAGGATAGGACTCAACACTTCTGTAGTGTATTATTTACTCACCCTCAATGCATCCTAGGTGTATATGACTTTCAGACAAATGCAATTTGGAGTCTAATAAAGTGCATCCATCCATACTAAAAAAGTGCCTCACATGGCTCCCGGGGGGGTCTCCTGTAGCAAATCCATGTGTTTTTGTAAGAAAAATATCCATTTAAAATGTAAGATTCACTATTAATCTAGCTTGCACTAACTGCATTGACATGGGTGTAGCAGTACTAAAACACCATCTAAGCGGTTCGCCAATCGCAATGCACTGGGATAGCTAACCAATCATAACATATTTCCTTTTTTCGGAAGGCTGGCCTTCATTAAACCCGGAACTAATTGAGCCTTTTGTGCCAGGCTGTGAAAAAGGTATTTTTGCAACGGTCCCTGAGGCTAATTTTGCATAATGAAATAAGTCTCTTTACAAAGGGCTAACTATTTTTCCAGTTTAACTGCAAAAAATTCCCATTGCCCGAAGACTCTATTTTGCACTTTAAGTTCTGTGTTGAATCATCCAGCTACATCTGGGTTAGTTCCAAGTACAGATTTGTGTGAGAAGTTTTGTAGCTTCTTCATAGACAAGATTATTGGATTATTGATTATTGTCTTTCTAGTCTGTCTGCTTTTTCAGACTATATCTCACTTTGATTTGCTGGCTGTGATTTGTACTATGAAATTAACCACTTGTTCTCTTGATGTTATTTCTGCTTTCCTATTTAGTCAGGTATTGGATGTTGTTTTACCAAGTGTACTTTCCATTATAAATGCCTCTCTGTTTAGCAGAACTGTTCCATCTTGCTTTAAACATGCTGTGGTTCACCCATTGCTAAAAAAAAAAAAAAAAAAAAAAAAAAAAAAATCTACTCTTCTGATCTTCATAACTACAGACCCATTTCTAAGTTGCATTTTTGCTGAAAGTTTTGGAAAAACAACATCTTAGACCCTTTTCAGTCTGCTTTTAAGGCTAAGCACAGTACTGCGTCTGCTCTTTTAAGAGTGACAAATTACATCTTATTATCAGTTGACTCTGGAAACTGTGCAGTCCTTGTTCTGCTGGATTTAAGTGAAGCCTTTGACACTGTGGCCATTGCTTTCTGTTAAAAAGATTATATCATGAAGTTGGTATCTGTGAGGCTGCCTTAGACTGGTTTGAGTCCTACCTTTCAAACAGGAGTATATCTGTAGAAATTGGAGAATTTTCATCATCCCCAGCTCACATCCCCTGCGGGATGCCACAGGGTTCGATTCTGAGTCCAGTTTTATTTTCTCTTTACATGCTTCCACTGCACTATATCTTTGAGCGTCATAAGATTTCCTATCATATCTATGCAGATAGACAAACAGCAGACTAATAAATACAGTGCTTTCTTTGGGGCATTTGAAGTCTAACAATCTCTCTTACATTAAAAATCTGGGGGTCATCTTTGATTCTGATCTGAAGTTTGACAGACAAATAAATTCAGCACCAGCTTTTTCCAGCTAAAGCGACTTTGAAAATTAAAGTCCCTTCTTACTTTTATGGATTTGGAGATCGTCATGCTTTTATCTCCTCAAGGCTTGATTACTGTAATGCCTTGTATGCTAGAATCAGTCACGTCATCACTCTCATGATTACAGATAGTCCAAATTGCTGCAGCTCGCTTTTTGACTGGGACAAAAAAAAAAAATAGGGAACTTACAGTGCCCTCCACAAATATTGGCACACTTGGTAAATATGAGCAAAGACAGCTATGGAAATAAATCTGCATTGTTTATCCTTTTGATCTTTCATTTAAAAAATTCACAAAATTCTAATCTTTCATTGATGTAAAAAGATAAAAAAGTGGGGGGGAAACTCTCATGATGAAATAAATGTTTTTTTCTAGTTCACGTTGGCCACAATTATTAGCACCCAATTATTGCAAAGTCCTTTTCCCAAGATAACAGTTCTGAATTTTCTTCTATAGTCCCTGGTGAGTTTGGAGGACACCTAATAAGAGATCAGCGACCATTCCCTCATGCAGAATCTCTCCAGATCCTTCAGATTCCCAGTTCCATGTTGGTGCTTTTCCTCTTCAGTTCACCCCATTCATTTTCTAAAGGGTTCAGGTCAGGCATCTGGGACGGCCATAGCAGAAGCTTCATTTTGTGCTCAGTGACACATTTTTGTGGTTGTTTTTGATCATTGTCCTGATGGAATATCTAAACACGGCCTATTATAAGATTTCTAACAGTGGCAGTCAGGTTTAGATTTTTTTTTTTTTTTTTTTTTTTATCTCATAGTATTTGATAGAATCCATGATGCCATGTATCTAAACAAGATGTCCAGGATCTCTGGCAGAAAAATAGGCCCAGAACATTAAAGATACAGCAGTTTATTTAAATGTGGACATGGGGTACTTTTTATCCCTGTTTGCACCAAATCCATCTTGAGTGTTTGCTGCCAAAAAGCTCTTTTTTTTAGTTTCATCTGACAATAGAAGCCAGTCTCATTTGAAGTTCTAGTCGTATCTGACAACTAAATATGTTGGAGTTTTTGGATGAGCAAGCAGGATTTCTCTTAAAACCCTCCTAAACAACATGTGGTGATGTAGGGGCTATTTTAATTTTTTTTTAGGCTTTCTGGCCCCAAGACTCAACTAATCTCTGCAATTCTTCAGCTGTAATCCTTGGAGAGTCTTTGGCCACTCAAAGTCTCCTCCTCACCATCCATTATGAAGATATAGACATACATCCTCTTCTAGGCAGATTTGTCACATCTTTATTTATTTATTTATTTATTTATAATTAGTATTAGTGCAAAACATACAACATACAGTGAACACAAAAACATCGATAGAACGGCAATGACAATAATCAGAAATGACAACCTGTAGTATTTGAGTAGTAGCACAATTAAGGCAATTTGGCCTTATATTATACTTAATATTGAAAATCCTGTGCAACAGAAAGCTATGGCTGGACAGTTTCATGCTCCTAGCTCCACCCCGGTGTGCTAAAAAAAAAAAAAAAAAAAAAAAAAGGAAGATCAAAAGGATAAACAATGCAGATTTATTTCCACAGCTGCCTTTGCTTATATTTACCAAGGGTGCCAATATTTGTGGAGGGCACTGTATTTCACCCATCCGAGCCTCTCTCCACGGGCTCCCAGTGAAACAAGGAATTGATTTTAAAGTTTTATCTTACATGTTTAAAATTCTACATAAACTTTTATGTTTTTATTGTCCTCAGAGATTACTCAGATCTTCAGTTCAGCTGTTACTTAATGTCCCAAAATCTCATTTGAAAACTAAAGGTGATAGGTATTTTTCATGTTTTTGCTCCAAAACTTTGGAACACACTACCCTTTACTTCTTTAAAGCATCAATTAAAACATATCTGTTCTCTCAGGCGTATTTATAACTTGGTTTTAATTTTGTATGCATCTCTTTACTGCTAGGGGTAGCAGTCAGTGATGTAGCAGGTTACGATTATTTTTTGACTATTATAATTTTTATTCTAAGTTTTATTATTTAAGTCATTGGCCAAAATACTTGCGTCCTGTTTTATTATGCGTGTACTTTGATCTGCTTGTGAAGCACATTGGTCAACATTCATGTTGTTTTAAGGTGCTATTCAAATAAACTTTGACCTTGACGTTGATGAAAAAGAGCATCTTGAATTCATTCAGTCGTATTTAACAATCACTAAATAAATCACTAAACAGCTGCCATGAAACCTTGCTTCTTGTACAATAAATTTATTTTCATTAAATTCTTACTTTTCTATTATAAAAAATTAAATAGGGGCAAAAGTCTGGAAACACAAATAATTTTCCATACTCTGCTCAAATCAAATTCCATACTTTTTCAAACCCCATAGGAACCATGTGCAAAGCTTTTATAGTTTCATTAGAAAACGAAAAGTTAAAATATTGATATAAACCAGGGGTGGCGAACTCCGGTCCTGGAGAGTTCAGCTCCGACCCTAATTAAAACTCACCTGCCTGTTGCTTTCTAGTAACCCTTCAGATCTTGATTAGCTTGTTCAGGTGCATTTGATTAGGGTTGAAGCAAAACTATGCTGCAGTTCTCCAGGACCGACGCTCGCCACCCCTGATATAAACGAATAAGTAAAACAACGTAAATCACTTCAACTTTTAAAATGGTCAAACAATTATAGTACTATTACATAATTACATTTAATATGCAACATATACACATTTATTCTTTTTTACAGTACAAATAAATATATTTGGCACACTTTAAAGCAATATGCCTTTTTTGCATTCACTAATAAAAAAAAAGGTTAACATTAGCTAGTTCCACACTGGATTTGTAGGCAAAAATCAAGTTGTAATTCTAACTGAACAAAATTTAACACACACACACACACACACACACACACACACACACCTTTTCATGCTTACTGTATAGCAGCTTAAAGTAAAGTGTTTTAAAGTACAATGTACAGTAAAATGTAATTAAATAAATTACTTGAGTGGAGAGCTGGTGCAAACATTCTCAATTCTCGTCGCTCTCATTTTTGTGTTTTATAGCCTGTGACCAAAAGCACGGTAGGAACAGTAGAAAGGCAACAAGGCATTTCCGAATTCAAAGATCATGCCACATCCTGTCAAATGATATGACCATCTGATCAGTTATTGAAGGAAGCATCTGTATCCTTCACTGCCTATGATATCCCACAATCCTGTGTGTTCGATTCTGTGACAGATGAGCATTAAAAAAAAAAAAAAAAAAAAAAAAAAAAAGGCAAATTTGAAAGTTGTGGTTTGTGATCAACTTGTGACACTTTTGATGTCCTTTCTATCATGAAATTAGTAAAATAGTTGAAAATTCACTTAATAACCAAATTTCTCTCCATTTAGCAGTGTATCTTTTTAATTTTGCCTTAAACAAACGTGTTGCCCAAGCGGTCGACGTACCCATATTCTTATAAGCAGTCTTTTTCTATTGCACTGCATTTGAGAGGGCTGAATTTTGCACTACAGTGCAACACTGATGAAGCCACATTGCAGGCCTTTATTTAATCATATGAAATTGAAAGACCACTCAGAAAAAAAAAAAAAAAAAATAATAAAATTAATATAATTCAGCATTTGTCAGCGTTGCACGCAACGCTCATGCATTGCACAGTTTTGTCTCAAATTAACCTGGTCACACAATCCATTGAAAGCAGCCTCTTTGAAGTAGTAGCGATTTTGGCTATAAATTTAAATTGAGTTTTTGCCTATAAATGTGAGATGGGAGCCTTTTTTGCTTTGCCAGTCAGCTCTGACTCTTAAAGACAGGTGTACATGTACATAGAGCCCCATTTTTCCCCCAATTTCCATTATACCATTTTTAACATTTTACTACATACTCAAAATAACTAATTGCTTACATGAACTGCACATTTAGTAGTCTGTGAGCAAATATCCACTATGTGGGTAAAGAATTTTATACAGGTTTGTGAACTTGGGGAGTTATGCGCAGACCAAATAAATTTTGCACTGCAGAATCTGGCATGTTGAAAACTTGGCCAAACTTGTTATTACAGGAGAACCCATTTACTGCTGGGCAAAGATGAAGTCACTAGATCCTCACACACCGAACAAACACAACTAATATTTAAAGACTTTTTATTGGCACTTTTTGCCATTCACAATACATCACTCAGCAATCACAATGGGGCCAATAGTTGCTCTCCCTTCTGATACCAGACCTTTAAAAAAAAAAAAAAAAAAAATAGGGGGGAGGGGTGTATTAAAAGACAGGTTACCAGAATCAGATAGTGCTCGACCTTTCCTACTGACACCACATGTCGAGTCACAGCACATGCACACCTGGTCATTGTCATCTACAGAAAGTCCATCTGTTGAGAACAAACAAAACCGTTTAACCATTTTGGACACTTCATGATTTTTTTTTTTTTTTTTTTTTTTAAAAAGATGAGTTTTAAAGTACCCATTCGTGAAGGAGCAAGCCTTGCTCTCTGGACTTGTGGGGGCTGAGGCCGTGACTGCCTTTAGAGCACATGTGATATACACCTACAGAAGATGAAAAACATGAGCAGTAAATGAACTCACCAACAGAACTACAGCCCAAATTACATACCCAACCACGATCATCTTGCTGAAATCTAAAAGCCTCCAACTGAAAATGCAGCTTGTCATTCTGAACCCGACGCAAGAAACTAGAAGTGGAGCCTGTAAGCTTTGAATCTACCATGCACCTGCAGAGACAGAATAAAATAAATAAATAAAAATAAATAAACCCCCCCCCCCCAACACACAAACCACACACACCCCTTTAGGCTCAATTTCCAGCATGGGAATTTAAGGAAACCCTTTACTAACCCATAGTTCTGAATAAAGGAATATCTTGGCGAGGTGTTTACGTCAGGGCTCGCAGTAGCAACACAACTATCCACAAATATACGCAGAGGAACATGGTTGTACTGCTTTACAGAAGCTTCAGTGTTCGAGAACTGCCCCAAGAAGTACTGATTGGATGGCCTCTCAAACATCCAGTCATCTGAAATGATTATGTTAGCAGCGCTTCCTAGACATTTCTAAAATTAACATTTAAATACACATTACCTGTCACAAGCTTCAATGAGAACACCAGAAACTCCTCTGCAACTTTAGCTGAGCAAAAGGAACCCAAAAGGGCAACAAGACATAGCTGCTCACATTGTGCAATCGATTGCGAGAAGTAAAACAGGATTAAGTAGTGTTACTTTTGGCCAAACATCTTAGGTACAGTCGTTTGTACTATACCTTAAATAATAGTGGCACTCAATTCCAATAGCTGCTGCATCAGCCCTTAAAATGGGAGTTCCTACTAAAGCCTCAGGAGCATAGAGGAGGTTGAATATGTAAACAAGCTCATTATCAGTCATCTGAAAGCATTACAAGTGTTGTATTATTGGACATAGGTTTTACACTTAACTTCCACACTTGATCCATATGCAGCCACTCACCACCAGAGAGCTACCACATGTCTGGAGCTCATACTCAAAGATAAGGACTTGAGCTTCTGGATCCTCCCCTACAGCTGCACAGCCTCCTAAACTGAGGAATGAAGGATTCACCAGCTGACCAGTCCCAAAGAAGTCCTTTTTAACCTCCACATGCACAAAGTTCTCCCCACATTGTGCTGCAACACTCTCTGTAGCAACAGGTACACGCAGCTCAAAAAGCACATCTGGTTGTTGGGGTTCTTCTGGCATTACTGGAAAATGCCAGGTCAAAGGTGCCATAGGAGCCTGCATTAGTTGTTTGGACTGAATGCTTCCAGGCTCTTGAAGAAGCTTCCATGGATCTACCCCAGCAGGGCTCATTGCAGGTCTTGGAGGCCTAAACACAGCCGATGCCTGTGGATCTTGAACAGACTGTTGAGGAGCTGAACTGGTGACTGTTGCTGTTGAAATCTTTTTGGATCCTGGCCTTGTTGAAACCCTGACCACTGTGCCAAAGACAAGTCAACTGCAATAAGCAACAGCCAGCCAACACTACTAAAAACCATTAGCCCCATTGCTGAGAAAACCTGAAATCTCCAAAACAATTGTTGGCCCGCTGCGCTGCCTTTTTCAAGGAAAGGAAGATAAAAAGGCTCCACCCCTTTTTGACATGCTTAATGATTCTCCAGACTTGTTTCATTGAAGGCACTGTAGTGACCAAAAAGGTAGAGCCTAGAACCAGGGTTTACTTGTTTTGCTTCTCAGTTAAAAGTGTCCACTGAAAATCAAAGAGTTAACCAAGAAGGAACCAAAATTTTTTATTTTACAACAATAAGCAAACCATGGTCCAGAAATATGCCAGATATGTCTTCTGTTTCTAAATGTTTCTTGAATAGTGGTAGGTTCATGCTCTTGACAGCCAGTAATCGATTGTACAAAATGCTTTGTGGTTGGTACTAACCGACCTTGCATCCCAGTTCATTGTAAGAAAAAGTGAGGAGGACGTAGAAGATCTTGATGAAGATGTTTATTGCAGCATAGCAGTGGCAAAGTACATGTTGTACCTTGGGTTCAACGGAGTCAGAATGAACCCAGAACATCCTTAGCTCAAACCTTTTATACAGTTAAAGTTTACTACCCTTAATGTAAATGAAGTTGCTCCTTTCATAACAGCTGTGGTCTGTATGTTAATCATGTTCTAACACCTCTTTGTCTGAGATGGTTCTCAGTGTCCCACACCCGCTTCCATGCTACAATGGGTCACCATTTGCTCAGGATGTAATCATCCTAAATGGTCTAGAAACAACATAACTGTTGACTTTCTTCTTCTCTATAATAATTAAGCCATATTGTGAAATGAGCATGATTAAACATATATTGTGGAGTGGAATCTGGGTCGAGGCAGACTATAATTTCTTACAGTCCCCTCTTTGATGCTCTTGGCCCGGAAGAAGCTTCACATCCACTCCCTTATACAGATTACACCTCCCTTCCTGGGTAGGCACCCAGTGGCGGTGAAGCCCTGGCTTAGGTTGTTCCCTTATGGCCATCGGAGAATCTTACCCGTCTTTGGGTCAACACCTCATGCACACTGGTTATTGCTCCATCCAATTAGGCAAAATTATCATAGACTTTTCCAAAATTTGGCAAAATGACATACAAACATTTTCTTAGGTTTGGGAGAGGAGCACTTGAGAACCATAACAGCAAAAGGAATTATGCAAACATACTAAACATTATGACAGTACAAACACAGGCAAAAGCATAAGGAGCAAAAACATCCATCAATACCATAAAGTGTGTGTGTGTGTGTGTGTGTGTTTTTGCGTGTGTGTGTCTGTGCGTATGTGTGTGTTTTCTTTCACACACGTTCTGTCCCTTTTATCAATGTGAACATCCTTTGTCCACGTGTGCATTCATTAGACAATACTTTTTCTGCATTCAAGTATTCATATATTTGTCTTTCTAGTGTCATGTGCATTGTGTCTGTTCTCTCAGTGTGGACGTCCTTTATCCACATATGTGCCTTCAGCAGACAATAATATATTTTCTGCATTTGGGTATGCATATATTTGTCTTTCTAGTGTCATGTGCAGTGGTGAGTCTGTTTCTTTGTGTGGGTATGTCCTTTGCCCACTTGTTTTCTAACTTGGTGATAAGACTGATGTCCATAGTCTCTAAAAATCTTGATCTCCTTGTGTTTCCCTTATCTGTTGTCCATTCTTTTCACATTGGATAGTAAGTTCTCAGAAAGAAGCAGTCACTGGTCTTGTTGCAGTTTGTGCGTTTCTCTCAAGTCCATCCATGCCATTGTGAATCTCAGAATTTCCAGATCTTTTAGGCCGGGAGTTCTGGATCTTGCAGGTCTGGAAATGTCTTGATTTTCTTTGTCATGGTGATCACTCTGTTCTTTAAGCAGACCTTTTCTTGTGGAAGTCATCTGGCTCCACTGGTTCTGCTGGCGTTCATGTCCTTCAGATGACCGGATCATTTTTCTCCAGGAGGTTACACCTTTCCAACAAACATCTCAATGCTTATGCCTGAAACATGATCAAAATAAGAGGTTGCCCCCCTTTCCCCCACAAAATCTTTTCACATTCAAAACATACAGAAATGTAATCATAGAATGTAATTAAAGAATTTCTCAGAAATTATATTTAAATATCAATGTCATTAACACTTTTCTCATACATTATGAAGAATCACCCCCCTTTTGATAGTAAACATATTTTTCTAAAATATGGTACTATGATAAAAAAAAAAAAAAAAAATCTCCAATTCACATCAGCATCTGCTTGTGACTGGACAACAGTCATGTTCATGCAGTGCTGTGTCTGGCAAGATGTGAATGGCCTCTTCCTTATTTCCTTTCAACAATGCCAACTGGGTTTCTAAATTGCCTATCTTCTTAAGCAAATCATGATAGCCCATCTTTCTTTTGTGTGAAAAGTGACACTGTCTTGCCTTGTGTCCCATCCTTCCACAAGCAAAACAAACAACTTCCTGACCTTTCTCCAAACAATGTCTTGCTATGTGACCATATTTTCCACATGCATGACAGACAAACCTTTGATGAGGTCTCTCACGGTCTTGACAATGTCTAGCAATGTGACCAGCTTTTCCACATGCATAACAAAGAGTAACACCTTCTGAATTTACTCTGTCAAATCTCCTTGGTCTCTGATGGAAACGACCAGATAATCTAGAACATTCTCTCCTGCCAAAGGCAGCAACTGGTTGTCTAGATTCTGCAGCTTTCCTTTGACTATTTGCATTGAAATACTGTGTCATTTTGGAAATGATTTGCTCGTATGGTGCATTTACATCTACATGAAGAGCAATGGCTTCTCGCATGTGTGAACTGCTTTGTGCAATTAATGCAGACTTATACATGAGGTTTTGTTTAGTTGCATTTAGCAAACCACTGTAACAGCTAAACATTTCCCACAACCTGGATGCAAATGTTAGAGGATGCTCCCCAGGTTCCATTGTCACCTCAGTTATCTTTCTCAAATTAACCATATCAGTCCCAACAAGTCTAAGTAGAGCTTCTCTCCTTGCCCCTTTGTCTGCTCTTTTGTCGCGAACTTCCTGTGAGAGAGCACTAGTTAATGAGCGAGGAATGGAGATTGTGAGAAGTCTACAAGCATCTTCATCTGACACACTATAAGTCTCCACTATATTCTCCAGTTTTGACAAGAACTCTACAGGATCCATATTATCAGGGTCAAAAGTACCCACTGCCATAACAAGACAGCGGTCTAACAGCTTGGCCATTTTCAGTTCTTTGATCAAGAACCCTCTCATTTCCCTTTCCATTCTGTCTTGTTCGCACTGGTGCTATTGGGAATCTAACTGTGCAATCAGAATATTGAGTACTGAATGACTCAAAATCTCTTTCCCAACTCTCATCTTCCTGCAAATCTAACATTTCTGGAATTGGGTTACACAGTGTGACCCCTAATGGAGTCTTACTGCTGTGTTCCTTAGATGAGCCATTGTTTATCATAAACTGACAAGCAACTTTTGCTTCCTCCAACTCATTGGACAATGCTTCTACAGAGGATATAAGCATGTTATTGTTAGTTCTCAGACGTGTGATCTCACTCTGCATCCTAAGGTTTTCTTCTTTCCATATTGTTTCACTTGCATGGTACTTTTTAGTAGATATTATTCCAACACTAAGTCGTTCAATTTCAGACTCTAACTCATCTACTCTCCTTCTAGTTACTTTGTACGATGCAAGAACAGCTTGAAGTGCATTGGCAATGTTTCCTTTTTTGTTCCTAGGCATTTTTGGATAGTTTTCAAATTTAGAGATGGCCCATTCATATGGTTTATCAACAATCTTCTCTATCCCATCAAACATTCCTTGAGTGCTGTGTTTAGCAATGTATTTAACAATAATTTCTTCCATTTTCAAAATCGTATTCAATTGTCTTCAGCAATTCGATAGGCTTTATTCCTTCACTGACTGAACATTATCTAGTTACTTTATAGATACCTGTTAGTCTAATTATTCACAGCTCCTTTGCTTTGGATGCAAATGAATAAAACAGCCACACTACGTCGGCTTCTAAACAAAATTTTTACTTCTTCGGACATGGCCACATTCCGTCGGGCCTTACACTTTACTACACCAAACTGTTAAAAATATAACACTATCACAGTACATCAGACAAAACCACACTACTTCGGGTTTTAGGCTATATTTTTAAAACAGTTTACTTAGCCACAGTACGTTGGGCAAATCAACACTGCTTTTTGGGCTTTAAACTTCACAGAGTCACAGTGCGTCGGACTCACTACACTAAAACACACAACAGTTATGAAATGTGTGACCACACTGCGTCGGGTCATTTCAGTTACTTTAGAAATTCATCAGAATTATCACAACAACTCACTCCGTTTCAGTTACGTTAGAAACTTACACATCTGTTTCAGTTACTTTAGAAACAATAGCTCTAATACAACTCTGCTACCACACTGTGTCAGGCTGATTCAATTACTTTAGAATCTTAACAGAATTATAAAAGACCAACAACAAGTTTCAGTTACTTTAGAAACTTTGACTTAAGCACTTTGCTTCAGTTACTTTAGAAACAACAATTCCAGTACAACTCTGCAGCCACACTGCATCGGGCTGATTCAGTTTCGTTAGAATCTTAAACAGAATTTGTACAGAATAGGTTTAAGATCTTCTCCTGCTAATACTGACTAAACCAAATTCTCTGCTGTCCTTAAAATTTTCTTTTCTAGATTTTTTAAACGAGGGTGTTTTCCTGACAAAAAACAGCAAAAAGAAAGAAACTGCTTTTCTTACCTTTCCTTGCTTTTTTTCTTTTGGAAAATTCTCGTTGGGTGGCTCGCCAGTGTAAGAAAAAGTGAGGAGGACGTAGAAGATCTTGATGAAGATGTTTATTGCAGCATAGCAGTGGCAAAGTACATGTTGTACCTTGGGTTCAACGGAGTCAGAATGAACCCAGAACATCCTTAGCTCAAACCTTTTATACAGTTAAAGTTTACTACCCTTAATGTAAATGAAGTTGCTCCTTTCATAACAGCTGTGGTCTGTATGTTAATCATGTTCTAACACCTCTTTGTCTGAGATGGTTCTCAGTGTCCCACACCCGCTTCCATGCTACAATGGGTCACCATTTGCTCAGGATGTAATCATCCTAAATGGTCTAGAAACAACATAACTGTTGACTTTCTTCTTCTCTATAATAATTAAGCCATATTGTGAAATGAGCATGATTAAACATATATTGTGGAGTGGAATCTGGGTCGAGGCAGACTATAATTTCTTACATCATATACAGTAAGCTTCACTCTAAATATTAACTAAGATTTAAATTAATGTCCCAAATACAAAGTACTATATGATGAATAGAGATACTAGGATGGTCTACTTTTTCCAAGAGATATTCAAAGAATCAATAATCCATGTATACTGTAGATTGCTAATATTCCTTAGAATCCACTTGCAGTGTAGAAGAGGATTTTTTTTTTATTTTATTTTTTTTTTGAAATATAAAAAAGAAAAAGAACTGAAGAACTGAAGAAAAATAAAAATCCTCATATTTTAACCATACATAATAAGTATGAGAGTTTTTGCACTAGAGCTGAACTAGTGTTTAAGATTTTGAAAAGAACACATACTGTAAGAATGAACAATGCAGTAAGAATGTGGAAAAAAGGTAAGATGATATGAAGTCTCAAAAAAACTTGTTTGATCCTTTTGGTTGAAGTGGGTGAATCAGAGTATATGTATACATGTCTTTGTGTGTATGTGAATGGGTTTATGTGTACTTGCTGATTGTTCTGATGAATATATGATTGCGTGCATTATAGCATCAGTGTGTGTGGAGGGGGTGTGAGTGTGTGTGTTGCTGTGTATTCACTGATTTCACATCCACTATGGCTGTTTCTCACTAAAACCAATAAAAAATTGGTTTATAAAAAAAAAAAAAAAAAAAAAAAATTGATTCACAGGTTATAGTCACTTTGTAGACATAAATCAAATAATTTTAATATTAATTTCATTCATTGACATCAATGTTCATAAAACATTAACATTAAAATTTGTAGCTCTGTATTTAGCTTTGAAATGCTTCTACAAATTTCTCACCCTGTTATGCAACTAATTCATGAGGTTTCTGCTGATATAATTCAAGACCTGATGTAAATTGCAATGGACATTAAATTAAAAGAAAAAAAAAATCCTGTGTTCTGCAACTCTGAAAGATCTTCAAAATAACTTTGAATATTATCATTACATATTATTTACATAACTCAGCATTTAAAAGGTAAACTGTGGGCTTCCTCCTCTTCCTGTCTAGTCGGTTATGTCTCTCTTTTGTGATGCCTAAAGCTCAATCAGATTAAGTTAGGGGTCATATTTTATTGTGATTGGTTGATCAGGGACTAAATCAATGATCAAGCATTGCTCATATTATAAAATATTATAAAAACATAAAAATATCATACAATTCTCTTTTTAATGGACACATGGTCTGAAGGGGCTAATATCTGCTAACTTTGTAATAAAGAGACAAACAGTCTACTCAACATAAGTAACTTTGCAAGTACATGACAACTTATTCAAACCCTAGCACTCTACTAATATGTAGACATTACTTATAGTCAATAGAATGTGTTAAAGGGACAGTCAAAATAAGGTGAAACCAAAAAGTGTCACAGTGTGTTGGAAGCTTGAATGTTGGAAAAAATTGTAAGGTCAAAGATATCAAAATTGTGATGTAATGGAAGTAGCAACAGATATTCTGTATTGTTACATGCATCTAAAATGCTATTGAGAAAGAGATCAAATTTAGAGACTGTACAAGAAATCAAGTTACATGATTTGACTGATTTTTAAATGGTGAAAGGGTGACAATGCACTGCATTAATAGAAACAAAAACTCATTTGAATTATAACCGCTTAGTCACTTGTGTATAGGAAGGATTGGCTCTGCATAGAAAGGTTAAACGCAACTGGATGGTTTAAGGTTCCATGTAGGCTTCAATGCTTTAAATTTTAACCCTGTAGAATAGCCCAAAACTTACTCAGGTACCAAGTTTTATAAAAGGTATTTAGCACATTTCTCCATCAGCAAACACCAAAAACTTCAGTGCCACTAGTAATTAAACTCCAGTGCCTACATCCATTAGGTGTCAGTGCAGGTACAGGAGCACAAGCATTTCACTCTGTAAATAACCAAACACTATCCTCTAGAAAGAACAAGACATGCCACAGTATCCATTTCAAATCTTTATTGGCCACTTCTTACGATCCACATCAGTCAGAGACTACAATGGGGCCAATGGTTGCTTTCCCTTCAGAAACAAGACCTTAGGGGGTGAGGGTAAAAGAACCACAGGCATTGTTATAGGTTATCTGTAGAGTCAAGTCATACTGATCTTAGGAGACATCCTCACCTGAATCAGATAGTGCTCGCACTTTCCTGCTGGAACCACATATGGAATCACAGCACATGCACACCTGGTCATTGCCATCTACGGAAAGCCATCTATAAAAGAGATGAGAAATGGTTACCCATTCTTAATAGATCTTATGTGGTAGAAACTTATAGTTAGGATATACCCATTGGCAAAGGAGCAAGCCTTGTTCTCTGGGCTTATGGGGGTTGAAGCCATAACTGCTCTCAAAGCACATGTAATGTAGACCTATAAAAAGATTAAGTAAAAAAAAAAAAATTTTTCCCCTTCATGCAGGAGAACAACAATCAGCTCTTAGTGCTGAAGTACAGCATCACTACATACCTGACCACTATTTGCTTGCTGGAATCTGAAAGCTTCTAACTGAAAGTGTAGTTTGTCATTCTGAACTCGCTGCATAAAACTGGAAGTAGAGCCTGTAAGCTTTGCATCAACCAGGCACCTGAAGCAAAAGGGAAGGACGTGATGTATGGCGTCACATACTCGGAATTTGTGCTCTGCTTTTCACCCATTCAAGTGCACACAAACAGCAGCGAGTAGTGAACAAACAAATTTTATCAGATTTGGCCTTAGGCTCTGGTTGCACATGGGAGATGCACAGGTTAATGCTTACACACCCATGGTTCTCAATAAAGGAATATCTTGGAACAGAGTTCACGTCAGGGACCGCTGTAGCCACACAACTATCCACAAATAGGCGCAGAGAAACATGGCTGTACTGCCTTACAGAAGCTTCAACATTCAGAAACTGCCCTAGGAAGTACTGATTAGACGGCCTCTCATACATCCAGTCATCTGCAGGCGGGAGGGAAAGAAAAGGGGTGTTAGTGATACTTCAGAGCCCATTCTAAACCTGACATGTAAAAACTCACCAGTCATGAGCTTCAAGGAGAACACCAGAACTTCCTCTGCAACCTTTGTAGCAGCAAAAGGAACCCAAGAGGGCATCAAAACGTCACTGCTTACATTGTGCAACCTAAACAGAAGAATTAAACAACTCAGTAACCTGTAGTAAAACAGCGTAAACAATTTTATTATTTTTTTTAATAAATATAAATAAACCTTGAATAGTGGCACTCAATTCCAACAGCTGCTGCATCAGTTCTTACAATAGGAGTTCCTACTAAAGCCTCAGGAGTGTAGAGGAGGGTAAATGTATAGACCAGCTCACTGTCAGTCATCTGAAATTAGATTAAGAAAGAGTCGGTGCAGTAACTTGATTTCTACCCTCAAATTACTACAGTAATCAAGACTCATAAGTGGCCACTCACCGTCAAAGAGCTACCACATGCCTGGAGCTCATACTCAAAGATGAGCACTTGAGCTTCTGGATCCTCCCCTACAGCTGCACAACCTCCTAAACTGAGGAATGAAGGATTCACAAATTGACCAGTCCCAAAGAAGTCCTTCTGAACCTCCACATGCACAGAGCTCTCCCCACATTGTGCAGCAATACTCTCTTTAGGGGTAGGTACATGCAACTCAAAATTAACATCTGGCTGTTGGGGTTCGTCTGGTACTACAGGAAAATGCCAGGTCAGTGGTGTCATAGGAGCTTCCATAAGCTGTTTGGACTGACTACTTCCAGGTTCTTGAAATTTCCATGGATCTACCCCAGCAGGACTAATTGCAGGTCTTGGAGGCCTAAAAGCAGCTGATGCCTGTGGGCCTTGAACAGCTTGCTGAGCAGCTAAAACTGGTGACTGTTGTTGTTGGAATCTTATTGGATCCTGGCCTTGTTGAAATCCTGACCACTGTGCTAAAGACATGCCAACTGCAGTAAGCAGAAAGAATCCAACACTGACAAACTCCATCAATCCCATTATTATAAAAGCTTGAGATCCCTAGAATGTCTGTTGGGTGCCTGCTGTGCATTTTTCTAGAGCAGGAAATTGCAGTGGCTCCACCCCCTTTGACAAGCTTAATGGTTCTCCAGACTTGCTTTTTAATTACTTTTTCCTGCCACAAAGGAGATCACTAAGAATTCAACAAGACTGGCTGTAGTTTTTCTACATAGCGATTTGTTTATATTTCATCATATTTTTTAAACCTTAATCTGAGACTATTTTTATCCAATTTTTGTAACATGACAGTTAAATATAGCAAAAAAATAATTTTAAATGTTGCACATATTGTTTTTGTGAGACATAGCAAGTCATAATCAGTGAGAAGTACCCAGTTGAAAATAAACATATACATACACCCCAACAATGTTCATGTCTCATCACACAATAAAGCCTCCCAATGATAATCCACTGCCATATGAGCTCCTGTGCTGTTGTGTTCTCACAGACTCTGTCAAACAAACAAACAACAACAAAAAAACACTTTCACATCCTCAACACTTCAAAACAGCTTGAAAATGTCTACATCTCGCTATTAAAGGTCCCTGAGTTGCAGCCTTTAATATCCCATCGCTGTGGCGAAAATGAATTAGGGAAGTTAATGTGATTTTTGCATTAGCAGATTAGAAACGTCTTTCATGCTCTCATTCCCATATTAGACCACAGCTAAGCTCGAATAGCTTTCTCTTTGTGCTTAACCTCATAATGTCAAGAGGACCAAACTCACTTTGAATGTGGTGGGACACGTCTCTCCCTCTTTTTTTTGAATGAAAAAGTTTGAAAAGGAGATGAGGAGGAGGATTGGGACACTGTGCAATTCTCATGTTTGATGTCACATTACTGTGTGCATTTGAGTGTTCAGCAGTGTCCACATAAACTCTCTGATCATCTTTTGTATGGTCAGTTTTGCACAAACTGCGCATATTGCATGGATTCTAGAAAATTTGCAAGCAGTCACTGTGGAAAACTGGAGTTTACTGGCTCAGTTGAAATAAAATTATTCAGAGTAGGCTACTTCGTAAACAGTGACTGTGACTTTGGCAAGTTATTCTATGTACTAAAAGTAAGTACTCTGCTGATCGGACAGTACACACCAGTGTGTGGTCAGATAATATCACAGAATAAAATGCTTTTGATGCATGCTCTTATCACATACTGTTTGTGTTTGCATGTAAAAAAACAGCAAGTAACTAAAACACTCTAACAGGCAGTAAGAAGACCCTATAAACAGTCAGGAGACCCTAACAATCCCTAAGAACTCCCAGTAATTGGTTGAAATACTCCAGGAATGAACTACAACAGCACATCTATCCATCTAACTTGACCTGAACTGGGACTAATGTGTCTGATGTGGTTTAATGTGTTAAGATCTGATCAAATGGAGTCTGAACAGGTGTAATGATGTTTGAAGTGGTCTTAAAGGGATTGATGAGGTCTAGTTGGTTGATGATCACATCTAATGGGGCTTAATTTGGTCTCATTCAGCCTGACACAGCAACACTAGCTCTACCAATGACATTACTTTGGGGCATTACAATTACTATTTTTGCAATTCCATTTGGTGAAGTTAGTGGCAAATTTATATAGTATATGTGACCCTGGACCACAAAACCAGTTTTAAGTAGCACGGGTATATTTGTAGCAATAACCAAAAATAGATTGCACGGGTCAAAATGATAAATTTTAATTTTATGCCAAAAATCATTAGGATATTAAGTAAAGATCATGTTCCATGAAGATATTTTGTAAATTTTTGAACACAAATATATCTTAATAACTTTTTTTGATTTTTTAAATTAATAATATGCATTGCTAAGAACTACATTTGGACAACTTTAAAGGTGATTTTCTAAATATTTAGATTTTTTGCACATTTGTTTTGAGTTGTATCTTGGCCAAATATTGACCTATCCTAACAAAAAGCTTATTTATTTAGCTTTCATGTGATGTATAAATCTCAGTTTCAAAAAATTGTTTTTTGGTTTTTTGGTTTTTTGGTTTTGTGGTCCAGGGTCACATGTATCATCCCTACTATTCAGCTGGAGCATAGCTGGGGGAGAAAGTATCTGTTTTCTTTTCCATTTTCACATACTAGCCAAGAAGGACTCTTCTTTTTCCGGACACTCACTCTGTCCCAGAGGAGGTCGCTGGGTAACTGGGATGGTTATTGGCCTGTCCACACACAGGCCAAGTGAGATGAAGCTGAATGGAGCAAGTCAACAACTGATTTTGCTCCTGCAAACCAGCACCTGACCTCTGAGCTGATGCAACTCTCAAAGGGGAACTCTTTAATCATGGCTTTCTTTCTACACTCGATTCGACAGAGATTAGATGACCAAATCAATTAGGTGCTGAACAAGAATGTGAGGAGCAGGGATAGAGAACGTCAGAAAGAATCCTGCAGAGTCACACAGCAGATCAAATGCCACTGCCCTCTTACAGAGATCTGATGATTGTGTGACAGAGGGGAGTCTAACTAATACAAAAGATTTTGACCCTAGTGAAACCTAGACAAAGGATAAGAGACCATGGCAAAAAATGTAGAGAAACCAAAGTAGTGCTGAACTAAAATTTTTTGAACAGACTACTTTGTTCAACAAACAACTTCATTTCTGAAAGCTATTGACTCCACACTACAACATCCTACTCCAAGCAAGGCTTGTTTATTTATTTATTTATTTATTTAAACATTGCCCTCTCTGAGACTGCAATTACAGACCTGTGACAAAAAGCCATCCCTCCACGCTTTTCATTAGCTTCACTCTCGCCCTCAGTCCCTGCTACTTTAATACACTCGCTTGTGGAGACAGGCTTAAGGAAAGCTCCATCTTAGCCTTTGACTGCTGTCCCCTACACAGCATTGATTGATCTGTCTTTGGGTAAGCCATGCTAGCTGTACATCCAAATCTAAAAACAAACATTAACAGCTGTCCTCACCGCCTGGCCCCTTTTCAATGTTGTGCGGCGAGATCATTTGTCACCGGAACAGAGTAATAATGTGTTTGCCGGCACAGGGCGAGGTTGCTTCTGCATACCGCATTATAACACAGAGAGATTGCTCCCCAGAGACAAGCACGAGAATATAAATGATCAGAGCATGATGATTGCGATGGCTCGGTTCACTATTTTCTCTCCTGGGTTTCTCAGGACACAATTGTGCTGGACATTTGCTCAATTCTATCAAGACATTTATTCAAAACAGTTTGTTTTGTTTTTGAGGCATTAGATGCCAAAGAACCACCTCAGCTTTCGTGGAGATGTTATCCTGAGGCATTTCATTGTACAAGAGATCTTTCATTCCGATTGAACTTGAGCTATTTTCTTCACCTTTCCTTCTTTATTTTACGTTTTACTTATACTTTTGAGTGAGTATTTTAATTTTTATAGTACAAAAAATCACTAACATAGCATCTATATCTATCTATGTATCTATGTATCTATGTATCTTTCTTTTCTTTTCTTTTCTTTTCTTTTCTTTTCTTTTCGGAAATTAAATCTTTTATTCAGCAAAGACAAATTATATTGATCAAAAGTGACAATAAAGACATTTATAACGTTACAAAATTTTAAATCAAATTTTGGAACATTATAAATATCCAATATTTAATTAATAATTATAATTTTTATGGTACCATTAGGCCTATAATCACAATTTTTTGTTTTGTTTTGTTTTTCTCTCAAACCACCGAACTTTTATTTTGGAGGAAAACTGCAAGGAAACGTTTCTTCTTCTTCTTTTCTGACAAAAGATTAGAAATCATTCACATTACAAACTTGAGATGTTTGGCGCATGTTTATTTATTTATTTATTTTAAACTCACGAAACTCACAGCACTCGCTTGGCGTTGAGCAGCAACATTTACTACGAACCGCAAAAAGATTTCCAGTGCTGCACTTTCTATCACGCAGCTCATCAGTTTACATATTCATATAATTTCATCGCAATCTTTGTGATTTGATAAGCACGCTAAACCATATCGCGTTTTCATACATTGTCGGAATTAATAAAAGAGTGACCGTCCAAATATCGAGTAAAATAGCTAACATAGTTTCATATTTTTGCTAACGCTAATTTTTACTCGCACGACGAGTGTTCATTTTATATATACAAACACGGAATATTATGCCCTTTTATATGTGCGAGTCCTAATTTGCCAAAGCACTTTGGGTGTACATGTTTTACTTTGTGCTGAATTTAGGTTTATGAGCCACTCTCCTCTAAATGTGTTCATGACTCATAAATAGACTTGCTAACATGTGATGTAGCCTACTGCTCTGCACCAAACATACTGTAATTACCGTACTGTCTGTGATCCTGGTAAAATGGCTAAATGCATCCATTTGCATCCATTATGGAACAGGACAAGTTCTTTTCCCTGCTTGACACAGTCACCAAGAAAATGCTTTTTAGTGCAAGGAAAAGTCTAAGTAAGCTGTTCCTCACTATTTTTTCCATGTGAACTGATTGCTTATATATACAGACATTCAAGATAAAAAAAAAAAAACAATGCTTTCTAATGTTTCGTATGCCTGCAGGGCCTTCATCAGACAACCTCAAATCCATCCCAGACATGAAAAATGTACCCACATCACTATGGCTGAGGTGCCAGCACCAGCTTGCCAAGTTGCCAGGGGTGCTAAACGGTTGGTTAATAGCACTGCGACTGAACCAGCAGGAAGGTGTGTGAGAGCCCCCATGAATTATTGCTAAGTCACACCTGTAAACCAGCGTGAGTGTTTGCATACACACACGGATACACAAACACACAGGCCATCTGGCTAAAGTCTGTAGTACTTACAGTAGCTATCAGACAGCCATGGCACCAGGACCTGTAGCAGAGAGACGAGATGCCAAGAATCTGCGTTATTAAATGGCACAACATACCATTAGGCACACCACTGACAATAGATTGTTAATTATCTCATTTTCATAGCAGCCAGCCTTACGTTTGTAATATGCCTATAACTTGGGGGCATGGTATGTCCTGTAAATGGTTATTTGTCATTACAGTTGTAAGATAGCATTTGAAATGTTAATATACAACAATATACAACAAAACACCTCCTCTCCTTTTCACCTCTTCTCAGTTGATTTTTAACTGCACTATTGTAGAGTATAAGAGTTATTTTTATTTGTACTGAGACTTTTTAATGTACATAAAACATTCATGTGAACAGTTCTGATGCTAACTAAGCTTTTTTTTTATTGGATATATTCTATTAAAAATATAGGTAAATATATAATTCATAATATTATAGTCAATATTCATCTAACTTGTCTAAATGCAAATGTACATAGACTATTTTATTTGGTATTTTACATTAATGACACCCTTTACCCTTATACACATTAATTTTAATGTGTATGTGTGTATTACCTGACTAGTTTATGATGTATTTTGTTATGGATGCATCATCATTCCTGTAAATACTTCTCTAAATATGTTATAATTTTGCAGTACTGTTCTTAAGGGGGGGCATATTAATCTTTTACTCACATTAAGCCATCAATATGAATGTATCATTAGAGGTATGTCTAATATATCATGCTGTTAATAATATGTTTGCCAATATTCATCTTAATTGCGTATTTATCAGTAGGTTAATTTTTTATTTAATGTTTTATTACTAAGTGAAAAAGGTATAATATTGTAGCAGAGATAGATAGATATAATATTGTAGCAGTGTCTGTCCTGCCTTGAAGACATTCTCTTCATGTGTCAGGAATGTGACTGTGTTACAGGTTCTCCCAGGGGGCTCCTCCACCTGCCTTGGCTGAAGGATGTTCCTCCTAATTATGACAGAGGTGTCGCAGGCCACGGGGCAGAGAGCATTAGCTTCACACACTGAAGGGAAAAAAAAGAGTCAGGAAACAGTTCTGTAAGAATGTTCTGCTTTAAATTTGTGTGGTTGGATTGAGGCAGGAGAAATGTCAGGAAAGAAGAGGCTTGTGGATTTAGATAAGAGGTTGGCGTGGCACTTCTGATGGGGCCTTCTTTGATTTGTAGAGAACTACATTTGGACATTACTAAGCTTTCTAAGTAGATGTTAGTTCTGGCAGTGACAGGAAGCTTGTTAGACTGACCTATTGTTTACAGGACTAACATGACCCAGTGCTGGAGTTATCTTTGATGAGGCAGCCACTGCTGAGCTTGGACACGGTTTGGGGCTAGTTGGGTAAAATAGATTTGACTTGTAGCGTGTTTATATGCAGTGCTGGGGAGTAACTATTTACATGTAACGGAATTACGTAATTTAATTACAAAATAAATATAATTGTAATTAGTTACAGTTACTGAGAAAAAATTTGTAATTAAATTACAGTTACTTTTGAAAAATGCCAGTGATTACAAAGGGGATTACATTTGAATTTTTTCACACACCCACCCCCACTTACAGACTTAATTGACTTCTTTCATAAATTGCATTGACTGCTCTAAAATGAGACACCAGTGTTTTCAGTTTCAATGTTTTTATTTCCTATTTGGGTTTATGCATAAACTTTAATTTTTTAAGATTGCTTTTTCTAAGGCATTGTTAGATGCTAGTGTTTTCTGTCATAACTATGCAAACATTTGATTTCAAAACCAGTATCATACCTATTAAACTATTTCTTGTTATGATGTTATTTATGTCATGATCTTGTTATGACATATAGCGCAACTGCGCTCACGGTGACCCAAGTTCGATTCCCGTCTCGAGGTCCTTTGCCGATCCCGCTTCCCTCTCTCCTCCCAGCTCTTTCCTGTCATCTCTCTACTGCCCTATCACAATAATAGGCATAAAAAGTAAAAAAAAAAAGTCTGAATTTGTGGTGTCTGTGCTTTAAATTAAATTATTACACGGTTCTGTGGAATGATTGGTCAGTCATGATATTCCAAGGTATGTTATTCCCCAATAACAACTGGTAGGAGCAAATAACTCAGACTCTTTAGGGGCAACTTAAGTCAGTGCTATATGCTTGATAATTTTTCTTGGCAGAAGCTTTGTGTTTGCTTAGCTAATCAAATATTAAAGCTTAATTCAATATTGTGTGGACAGTTTCTTAATTCTGTCATCCTGGTATCGTGGACTCGCTCTATTGTTTCATACAAACGCAGCTGCTACCATTTTTTTTTTTTTTTTGTACACTGCAATGGATTATAAGATAACTAACAAACTAGTACTACTTCCTTAATTATTTATTTGGTGAAATGTTGTGTAAGAAAAGTGGTATGACTGGTATTGCCATTTGCTAAATAATCTATCAAGCAGTAGGATAATGTTGCTGATAATGTAGCCAGTTGTTATCGCAAAATAAAGATGTTTTCCCTTACTTATTATAATCTTAATTCAAGTGATGAAGGATTTTAAAAGTCTGACAGTAATGAGTGTTGAGTGCTACTGTAAGGTTAACTCTGCCTGGTTTAAATGTTTCAAAATGATTAACAGTTGAAAATATTAGAAATTTAGAAAAGTAATCAAAAAGTAATTAAAAGTAATGTTACATTACTTTAATAAAGTAATTGAAAAGTTACACTACTTATTACATTTTACATCTGTAACCTATTACATTTCCAAAGTAACCTTCCCAACACTGTTTATATGTGTTGCTGTGACGTTTGGGGGTGCTCTAAAAGCACTGTACTTAGACGAGCTCTGTGGGATAATGAATTGTAGCAGATGGTGTCCTGGAAAGTGTACTGTTGTCTTAGGAGAGGTGTAGTTGAAGAAAGATGAACAGTGCTGTCTCTGTAACATGGGGAAAGAAGATCCCAATCTTCACAAGCCTTAAAAAATGACAAGAAAAGATCCTCTACTGGCACTCACTCACTCACTCACTCACTCTCACTCACTAGCAGTTGCAAAGTGCCTGTGTGTGTGTGCTGGTGAGGTGAGATGCACTTACGGCAGTTTGTTAACAAAGCATCAGCAGAGAGCTTGTAAATGTAAATGATAAGGGTTGGGGATGGCTACCCATTCATTTAATTTTGACCTCACAGTATACAGTACAGTACATACATACAAGATTTCAAGAAGATGCTTCATCTTCATTTGTTTTATTTCTAAAAGCTTCCCAAAAGAGAATACAATATATAAAAATTGTGATATTTCTAGCAGAGGTACTAATGGCAAGTTTTTTGTGTTTTTTTTGTTTGGTTTTTTTTTTTTTTGGAATCCAACATGAAGCCATAACCACTTAATTGCTGACTGCATTTGGCTCAGCACAGTCTGCCCAAGCTATAATAAAAACAAAAAGAAAGAAATAAAGAAAGATAGAAAGAAAGAAAAAATAATAAATAAATCAAACAAACATGTTTTTATTATATATATATATATATATATATATATATCAACATTGCGTCAAAAAAGTTCATCAAAGTTGTCTTAAGATTTTGATTTTGATCAACTTTGATGAAAGGTTTTGATCCACTTCAAATGTTGACTACTGTATGTATTAAAGACATTCATGCAGACATTCATAAAACAGAATCTATCTATCTGTGTATCTATGTATCTATCTATCTATCTATCTATCTATCTATCAATCTATTATCTATATGATGTAATAATATCTTTAAAGTCTTTTCAGGTAAAACAATTTACACAGACATCTGGTTTTACATGATAAAGCATCGGGGTGTCTAGTCCTGCCCCTGGAAGGCTACTGTCCTGCAGATTTTAGCTTGATCACATTTTACTCCATCCATTGCCTGGAAGTTTCTATTGAGTCTAAAGGCCTTGATAAGCTGGTTTATTTGATTAGCTGTGTGTTTAATTAGGGTTAAAGCTAAACTCTGCTGGATAGTGTGCCTTCAGAAACAGGCTTGGACTCCCCTGCAATACATTCACTGTTTAAAAAGTGTTAGGGCCTTCTCTGTTACCAAACATTAGTGGAGCAAATTCGTAGTTAATGGGATGAACTACATCTGTGATTACCCTGCTGGGACACCTGTGTGAATTTGAGGGAAACTGACTTTATGCATCCACTAAAAATCATTTTAGTACAAGTGTTTTTTCGTAGTACTTTAGGCCCTCTATTAATGCTAAATGTGTCATCTGTTTTTAAATGTGTGTGGATATTATGGCAGGGCTGTAGTTTACTATTACATTTAAATTAATTTAAAAGTCATTTAAATTTTCCCAGCATTGCAAATCATTTTGGTTAAATGCCCTGATAAATTAAATATTTAAAAAACATCTTAATGGATCGGTTCATTCATTCATTTTTTAAAATTAATTAATTTATTTATTTATTGTATAAAAATATATAGGCTAGTGCGCGTTTTCTATGTGCATGTGCATTTGCATTCTCATGGGTGTTCCCACGGGACTCTCACACTGCCTCATTAAGCCGCGTCAGTGATCTTTTCATTAACTTTTCCGTTTAATTAGGTCGCAAGAACTACCTCATATGTCATGGTAATAGACTAGATTAGCTTTGAACTGAGCGTCGACAGACTTAAGCGAGTAGATTTTTCAACGATGAAAACATCATTGCGCATGCCCACGACTGTAACGTGACGCATCAGTTGGAATTATTAGAAACTCATTTAGATGTGTTTTCAGAATGGATTTTACGGAACTGTCATTACTTTTTGAGTTTAGTATCTGAGCAGTTCAAACACTCATGTCTTTTCAGGACCATGGAGACTTCCCCAAATGCTCCCAGTGTTCCAGAACACTCTAAAGGCTTTGGATATGTAAAGATGTCATACACAGCCACTCACATCCGAGACTCGTCATTTTGTGCAGGCGATAGATCTTCTAAGGAGATATGATGGTAAATGTGGGATTAAAATGTATATTCACTCGTGTAAAGATACCTAAAGGGGATTCCTTACAGAAAACGCTATATTTGTCTTGGTACGTCTTTAAATGGCGTGTTTAATGTAAGTAGTGGGCGGAGCCGCGAAGCTTGCGAGCTCAGGACAGGCTCCAGCACCTCAGTCGAGCGGAGGAGAGCGAGCTCTGGATGCGCAGATTATCCCGCTACACTGGATTTGACCTCAGCATCACTCCATCCGCGCTCCATCACTCGCAATGTGGATTTAACCTTTTTTTGCGAAAATTTTAAAGAATAAACCGGATTCTCCATCAGGGGAGTACAATCGTCACCATTTAAGGTAAATCAGAAGTACTTTAAGAGATTTAGAGAGTTTAGTCATCAAATGCGTTTGGTCATTAACTTACATTACACATGTTATACACTATTTCTGCCGTATGTGTATTTCTAAATATATTTTGTAAACAGAGCTTTTGTGCATTGCTCTAGGATAGCTATATTTTTCTAATGCAAACGCTTGTAATCTAGTATTTGAATACTTGACGATTTGACGATACATTTTTTACAGCATGAGAGAGAGGGAAACATCCTTAATTACTGTATCCTATTATTCCTATGTCCTACACGTTTCTGAAATATTTAATGGATGTTTGAGATCTTCTGTCATTGCCAGAGAGGGGACTGAAGGATGCATGCAGCAGTCTGAACATGATCACCCCTTTCTCCCTTTCTCTCTCTCTGTCTCTCTCTCTGTTTCTCTGTCTCTGCTTTAATAGTGCAAACATTCACGGCCCTTAAGAATGTTAAAGTTTTTTTGTTGCCTAAAGTTGTATGTGACTTTGGCTTAACCCTTTAATAGGCAGGAATATGAAAATACCTTAGAAATGAATTTATCAGGGCACAATAATATAGTTCCGTTTACATCACAATATTGCTGATATTTTCAGTTTTACACTGGTATGTCCCATATAAAATGCATGTTAAAAAAGCTGAACATACCTTAAGGTCAGCAGCCTTCAGATGATATTGCTACCGTATTACTTTTAGATAAAGATGGTGAGTTTATATACCATCATTTTGCAGGTATGCTATATATTGATGGGTTTTTCTGGCTTCTGGTATGCCTGTTTTTTTTTGTTTTTTTTTAACGGTTGAGGTGTATGACATTCTTTCTCCCATGGAACACCAAAGAGGTTTGTCAGAATGTCTGAGCGGCTCTCTTGGAGTTTTGGTTGGAGATCAGGGCCTGTCAAGCTCTAAAAAGAAGAAGAAGAAGAAGAAAAAAAAAATATATATATATAAAAAAATATATAATTTTTTATATATATTTTATATATATATTAGAAATAGCCTGTGCATATGTCCATACGATAGCTGTTTGCAGTGTTTTTCAGGGTAGAAAAATTTTCAACATTATGCTTTGGTGTTCCACAGAAGAAAGAAAGTCAGGTTTCGAAAGACGTGAGGGTGAGTAAATGATGACAGAATCATTGTTTGGTAAACTATTCATTTAATTGGGAATCCCATTTGAAACACAGTGTGTGATGAATAATTTCTATTCCACAACACCCATGCTGCACATTATTGTTACTCTGCAGGTTACTACAGCTTGCTCATTTTTTGTTCTTTGTGAATACATGTCAGGAAGTATTGGATGACTTGATGTCAGATTGCCTTTTCAATAAGGGAAATTCAGACAAAGAGAATTTGACAGACATTTGCAGGAGAAACCCAGCTGAGATTGACATGACATTGGAGAAAACACATATGGAGACGTAATCAGCATATATATTTGTTGTGTCCTGTACCCAGCATCTTGGCCTTGCTCACAGAGAATAAAACATGCTGGAAATGACTGTAAATCATTCAAGGCAGATGGAAGACTTTTCCTCTGATAGTTATGTGTAAGCTTTTCATGCTCTTTTGCCTTTTGGGAACAAAATGCAACATTTATTCTGTTTGAGTGAATTTTCTATGGATTACAGAGCATATGGCAGAACACATACTTCAGAGTCTAATTCCTCATCTCTAATCTTAGTTCTTTTTTTGCTTATTAAATGGGAAGATTTATGCTTATGTCCAAAACAGCACTGTCCAAAAATCCTGTCCAAATGTCTTTTGAAGAAGAATTCCCATAGACTGCTGCCTCTGGAGAGGTCTGATCGGATCTATATAATTTGTAACCCAATAGTGTGTATTATGTTTGTAATAAATCCTCCGTCTGATTGCTGCCAGACCAGTGGCCAGTTGTCATGTGCCGTGCGTGAGGATCAGGTTTTAGGCCAGCCTGTTCCCAGTAAACCAGACTGTACAGGAAGTCCTTCTGAAAACCCGTTCTCTATGATGCCTTGCCTATTAGTGTGGCATGCATGGTAAATGTCTTGACCGTGGCCACCACGTTCTGCTCGACTCACCCTTTTCACCTTTCTTCTCAAATCTTGTGGAGCTCTCGTTCTCTATTGAAACACAGACAAGACTCGCTATCGCTCAAGAGGCACTCCACGCATCGGTGTTGGTATCAGTTGCCTTAATTCAATAGCTGGCTGCCAGGGAGAGATTAACTATTCAGGGCAGGTAGTTAAAGGGGCTATTGTGTTGCACCGCTGTGGAACAGCTACGATTGGGGAGGCTTTTGTCTCTGGGGGCTCCATGCCAAAGCAACAGCCAGGGCAGGGAAGGATGGAATTCTACACACACACGTACAGTATCTCTCCGTCAGACATCTGTCAACTGACCGCATGTGTTGTAAATACTTAGGTGTCATAAACAGCAAATATTTGACAGTGGCTTTTGTGATTACTTGTATTTGCAATAATGAAAATGTAGTTTTCCTCATTTTCCAGAATCTCCTCATTTTCCAGAATCTCCTCATTTTCCATTGTTCAGACAGAGGTAATAATGTGACCATGTTGCCATATTGGGTAGCTCATATGTTTTTTAGGAGAAGTTGTAATGTCCCTGAACGCAAGGAGAAAATATACTTAAATGTACTTACTCTTGGTGTAGTCTAAGGCCAAAAACCCCCAGATAAGATGATCTCTTTGCAAAGCATCCCTAACTAAAATATAACAATGTATTTTTTACATATATAGGCCATGTGTGAAAAAAGTGTAATATTATAAAGACTAACATATTGCTTTACAAAAAAGTACATTCTTTATCATTTTTTTTTTTTTAAATGATCAGTTGAATAAATTGATCATGTTTAATTATAACTCGTGATTTCTAACAGCTAGATACTGTAAATGATTGGGTGAATTTATTAAATCAAACCCTGACAAATACATTTATGTTTCTTTTTTTCCTTTCCAATGAGGGTCCCAGGGACCCCAGTTTGAAAACATTTTTGGTCTAAGAAACACAAAATTGCCCACTGTATGTATAATATTTGTCTGTGTATTTCATGTATAACGAACCTAATGAAAATGTATGCCATTTTTTGTTTCTCTTAACAGATCAGGCAAAAGAAGGACCGATGTGGCCATTAACATGTGGCGATATAATAAAATCAGAAGCAATATGGAGCATCTTTGTTTTAATCCAGAAAGTCAACTCAAAGGAAAATCATCAGTAAAGCCTATCTAGATAGCAGAAGCAGACCAGTTGACCACTTCTAATCAGCTGTTTGGTCTGGTTTGAATTCATCCCGGTACCCCTAAAAAGGATTTAGGATAGCATGTGTCAAGAACCTCAGTGGCCTCACCTTCTTCTCTTATGTGGTTATCATCTAAAGGGTTTGATGTTTCTTCAATGACCTCCATAACATTTGCCAGAAAATATAACTGAGGACTTTTATTTTGTTCACTGCACACTTGTAGCATAACCACTGGTTACCATGCCTGCCATTTGCCGGCCCCATTGTGTACTATTACTGCTCAGCACCATCTTGAGTCTTGGTTTGGGCCTGGAGTTCACAGGCTCAGAGGGTCAATGGGCACGCTATCTTCGCTGGGATGCCAGCACCAGAAGTGACCTCAGCTTTCAGTTCAAAACAGCTATATCAGATGCTCTGGTTCTCTACTTTGACGATGGAGGATATTGTGACTTCCTGCTCCTGAGCATTGAGGAAGGCAAGTTGAAGTTGCGTTTTAGTGTGGACTGTGCAGAAACCACCATAACCTCCAATAAGATGGTAAACGACAGTCGCTGGCACTTTGCCACCGTCAGCAGGCACAACTTGCGAACCGTGTTGGCACTGGACGGAGAGTCCAAGGTGGATGAGGTGAGACCGCAAAGGCAGTTCATGAAGATTGTCAGTGACCTGTATCTTGGAGGAGTGCCTCAAGACATTCGGACATCTGCCCTAACACTACCAGCGGCTAAGGAGATGCCACCGTTCAAGGGGATTATTACAGACCTGGGTTACGGGAATCAAGTTCCAACACGCCTGGGGAGCCAAAAGGTCCGATTAGAGATGGAAGGGTTGTGTACGGAGAACCCTTGTGAAAATGGAGGCAGTTGCAGCATGGCTGACGGTGAAGCTTACTGTGACTGCTCCAAAACAGGATATGTAGGACGTTACTGCAATGAAGGTAAGATTGTTTACCTTTGATTTTGAACACGTCTGGCCAATAGTTTGAATTAATTATTTTTTAGCAATCTATTTATAAGAAAACCTTGGCAAAAGATTCTCAAAAAAAAAAAAAAAACTCATGCCAACCTGAAATCAATTTTGACCCTATTTCCTGTTACACATTCATGGTAAATTTATTAAAGTAAATTTATCTCGATATTATTTACTGAAAGACATTTTTACAGTTTATTTTCTGGTTGAACATCAATTTTGACTGGAAATGTGTAATACGAAAGTAAAATGGGTCTTGAATGCTGTGTCATATTGACTTTAACATTTGGTTTTTCAAATACTGTTTAATATATAATGTCCTTCACCCTACCTCCATACACCTGTAAACACATGAATATGCAATTAAATTACACCTCCCAGTGCATTTTGGCATAATTTCTCTCATTCATTCGTGAAATAATCACATTGAAACTGTAGGTAACATTACTGTTTGTACACAAGCATGCTGGACATAACTTTAATGATCATCATTTTAATGATGATATGCAGTGGCCCCAAAAAAGTATTTAGACACTGTGTCATACTTAAAAAAAAAAAAAAAAAAAAAAAAGTGTGAATTCATTACATGAATAAGACATATGGTAATTATTTTAAATAATATAGCATGCATACCCTTTCATGTGAAACAAATAAAGATACCACTTGAGGAGAACTGACAACATACAGCTACTAAAAATCCCTGTAATAACAACTGGCTATGTTTGTAAAAAAAATTTTTTTAGACGACTGAAGTTAGTTGAAGATGCCAGTTGTTCTAAAGCAATTGCATTCATTTTAAAGTGTGGCTTAAGTGTCCAAATAGTCTTTAGGGCCACTAATGCAATTTAAAGTGTCAACCTGGAAAATATTTAATGATAATGATGTTTTGATTATCTGTAATTATTTTGCTCATTGTATCACTCAAGAAATAATGATTGAGCGACAGTTTGTCAGCATTGTTTGCCTTGTTATGTTACAGATATTGTTTTAACTTAAAACCTTTTGCAGGGACATTCTACTTTTTTTTGTTTGTTTGTTTTATACAGTTATTGTTATAGGTAAATGATTCTTTTTTCATCAAATATCCAGATCCTGCACATGTTACAGACAATGGAAGGTACACCACAATTTCAAGAGCTGAACCTTTTGATCTTAGATTTTTATTTCTATTATCTTAGAACAGATAATTTCTTGATTCTAAACGGTCAAGTTTCTTTTTTCAACTGTACTTCAGTGTTAAGACCTGTTTGGGATTACTCTCACTGTAGACTCACCAGCAGGTATTAAAATAAGTCTCAAAACTGATTATACTTTTTGAATGCACACTGAATTGCCAAGAGACTTTGGTGCTGTGGTTATGAGAGATTACTCTTTTCATGTTGTGCCCTGTGTATAGTGTGTATAATTCCACAAGCATCTCAATTCATTCAGGGCATGAATATAAAGGCATCCAGTCAGGCAGGGAATCAGTAGACCCAAACCTGAATGCCTGACTTATTGCATTTCGTGATCAAACCCAAGCCCTTTAGACTGATCACGCCAGCCCTGTGCCTCAGTGCTCCTTTGTAAAGATTAAGAGATAGTCCTCTGTAGTGACAGGAGATCAGGCTGTATGATCAGATCACCTCTAGATCAGTAGGGGTGCTCAGGGCTGGAGGGCTGGTGAAGGATGTTTCTGTGTCTCTGGCCTTCTGGCAACCAGTAGGCCTAAAAAAGTGCCCTTAATGAGGAGCCAGTCAGCAGCTGCTCAAGGGAAAACTGATGTGGTAAATGCGAAGCTAGTGGACCTCTAATCTCAGAGCACGGGTTTTGCTCAGCCTGTCCTGCGCTTTGACCGCAGGCGTGGCTGTCAGGGCCATCACGGCCTGTCTTGGCTTCATCAGGCCCCAGTCGTGTCCACAGATTAATGGATGTGTCTGATAACGGATTGCACCACTGAGCTGTGGGAGCGTTCCGTAATTAGGGGCGGAACGAAAGAGAAATGGCTAATTCGCTGGTGGGCGATGGGGGCAAATGATGGGCTTAAACTCGGACTGACATGCTCTCAGCACCTCACAGCATGGCTGTGTTTACTCATTTAGAGGGAATTCACTAAGAATGAATTGCGCCCAAAGATAGCATTTATTTGTGCATGCTACCTGTGTCTTTTAGCACCTGATTCACTAAAGAAATTATGCAGATCTGCTGATTGTGCAGATATGGCCAAAAAGCTGTGCTGAATGCGATGTGTCCTTTGCATACTTGCAGTTCCGTAGTTTGAAAGCCAGTTCTAAGTTAACACAATACAGATTGTGTCAAAGTAGCTTTACAGTATTAAACAGGGAAATAGCATGTCGAAAGAAACCAAAACTTCATTGTTCTCCTCTGGCCAGACAAAACCAGCAATTTAATTCCAGCCTGCAACAGAGTCAGATTGTGCAGAAGACTCTTTGTGTATTGTGTGAGAATAATTTTTCAGAAATGATGACAGTTCCACCACACTTAATGGTTTGGTCTCTGATGACGTGTACATATTAACTAAGGACACAATAGGATCAGTGAAGACAAAATAATTGGCCATTTGATCAAAAATGTTTCCACAGTTGTCATTTATGTAACTGAATGCATGTTTTGAGACATAGTGGAAATTACATTGTGGTGGAGTTTCAGAAATAATGAAAAAAGAAGAGTTGGAGAAAAAATAGAATAAGGCATGTTTCTACTAGAAAATTGGCATAGCTTAATCATGATGCAATACTCAGCACATTTAGTGACTGACTAAACTTGCAGATTGAAATTGGACTGCCTAACTGTTTATTGAATTCATCTTTTAGCATTGGTGCAATTGAACAGCACAGTATGTACCAAAGTAACAAATGTGAGCTCAGAAATTGTTTAATGTTTGCCCTTGGTAATCTGTCCAACCTGCTATTGTTTTAAGTGCAAACAGACACAACAACAGGCTTGCAAAGACCCTGAGAGCATGCAGATGGCTCAGGAAAGCAGACCGCATACCTCAGTGTGTATGAAAGGACAGGCCACACCACCCCAGCAGAAGCACAACCGTCAGTATTATCATGTGGAAATCTGTCTTAAACTGCAGGCAGATTAAAACAGTATGCGTTTAGCCATAAAACACATGTTTGGTCTGTTCTGACGATGTGAATCAGAGGGTATCATTGGCTGTGCCACAGTGTTTAGTTATTGAGGTTACAACTACCAGATAGCTCACACAGACACACACACTTTACTGTGAATTCAGGCTACAAAAAACATTAAATCCTGTGATGTTTCTGTGCTTGTCACATTTTAGACACATCCATTAGCTTCTGTCTGTTTAATCTCTGTTAGTTTATTTGCAAAACACTGCATTATAAAGAAGTGTAGTCACTCATTTGTGCTTTAATTATTAAGAGACTCAATGAAAAAGAACAATTTTCCTGTGATTAGCTGGACCTTATTTTCCTAAGAGCTACACATTTTTAACCTAGCCTTTTACAAGATAAAAAGCAATTAATGCTCAACAGGTATGAAAAAAAAAAAGTCAAAACAATCGCTGTGGGCTTAGTTCTGAGGATTAATAAATATACATGGAAATATGACAGTTACTATAATCTTACTACAAAAGTAGGTCAATAAAAAAGGGGGAAAGGACTTGCAACCTGATTCAGGCACAGTGGGCATTTGTGTCTCTTGACCCAACACGGGCAAATGTTGGGATTTGAGTTTAGGGATAAAAAAATAGAGCAAAGGATTAAAGCTGAGCAGCATGTCATCAAGAGGGATATGGTCACGTGAAGCCGATAAACCCTCTTTCTCTCTCTCCCAACGCTTCAAGTAACCAGTCAAAGTGACACAGTCTGGAAATCCGCTTCTGCTCTTTTCTGTGTTTTTATTTAACGGTGGAGGCATGGGTATTGTTTTTTACAGGCAGCCATTTTGTTAACAGAGGAGGCAGTATTGGTTGAGATCAGCTTATTCAAGCCCGAGTCCACTCCAAGTCAAAACTGAGACCAGAAGTGGGTTAAGTGTGTGTTAAGACAGAGATCTGAGGAGGTTTAAATGATTCAGATAGTATAAATATGCTTTCCTGTGAGGTGAACGAAGTCTGGTTTCATATGAGTGTCACATGAACCTCTGCAGCACACACATAGTGTTGTAGTCCAGAGACATAATAGAACAGAGTACAAAATGTATCTGCAGTGAACTCAAGAAATGGAGTTTAAGTCAAGGCATAGTCTAAATATTCTATGATAAGACCAGGACCATAAAAGTATTATCTTGTGCTTAGAATCCAGCATACATCACCAGAGAAAGCTTTACTAGAAGATCAAGTTACAATATTATGATTAAAACTTATTCAGGGATGACTTTAGAAGTGTATGGAAAGTGTTTGGTGTGATTTATCTACCCAGGATTATGGGCAGTGTAGTTCATCACAAAGATCTGAGCTAAAATCAAGCTATAAAAGCATTCACTTACATGCCCACAAATGACATAGGTTAATGTGGGCTCCAACGCTCCTTATTGTTTTCTTTTCTGAGGTAAATAACATTATATGACTATTCACAAGCTGTTTTATTGATGGTATAAATACTTGGAAATGTAATTTAACGCTTTAAATTTTATTCATTATTTGTAGTGCGCCAGCCGTGTGATGTTACTTTAATACAACACAAATCGTAGCCTTAAAATTCTGTCAATTACATCACAAAATACAAACAATAAATGAAGAGTTCAGATGCAAAACCAGCTAAATCCATCTGATGTCTTTCTTTAAAAAAATGCATTTTTATCAGGCTCAGATGTATAGGTTTCTATGTAAGTACTGGTACTTCTGATTGGGCCGAGGCTGGTATTTTAGCGAGTTTGAAGAAAAAGTATTTGATGGACGTATAATATGTGTCGAGAGCATTCACTCGGTATCATGGTCTCATTTTTGACCGTGATGGCTTTTAGCTGGTTTTGCATCTGAACTCTTCAAATGTTTTTCCACTCTTTAATGTGACATGAGATCACCGTATTCACCTCAGTTCAAGTGACATGTGAATCAATCATATTTTTCCTATTTTAGTTCCAGCATGAAATAAACATGAATGAATATCAGAAGACATGTTGAAAATGGCACTAAAATGCTGCCATATTTACTGAATTACTTAACACAATAGCCATATTGTTCACCTGCGAACAGTGCTAGTGAGTAAGCAATATCTTTCTGGAAAAGCTGGGTGAGCAAGGAAGTCTGGTGGGGACACCACCACCCAGCATCCTGAACACAGCATATCCTGACACAGTGCAAGTTCGATTCAACTTTACAATTAAACTTAGACATGAAACATCAGACTGTCTCTGTCAATTGAATTTACCAAAAGTGCTGTAAGCTAAGAAACCCAGCGAATCCTAAAAGCCTGACAAGTGTGCCCTAAAAGCCTTTTGTAAATGTAATAAGCCAGGCAGACCAGCTATTATTGAATAAATAAAGTGATCATCCTCTGGTTCCAACCCTGAAAGGACGACAGGAAAGAGACAAAAAAAAGAGACAGACACTTAACCCTCAGATGTCTGGTTTTGCATGGCCTTCAGAAAATCCAGGTGATAAATTTCCAGCAGTAGAGAAGGAGGCCTTGACTTGCCTTCTGAGATGGCAAGTGTTTGGAATCATAAAAGATTTCTGTCCTCATATAGTAAAATTATCAGTCTTTGATTGCTTAATGTGACTTGCTCAACAATGGCCGATTATTCGCCCTTGTGATGAATTGTTTCTGATGAAGCAGCGACAGATGTTAGTTAAAATTTATTTATGCTAACATGTCTATATGATATGCAACATTTATCATCATGGTAGCACATGCTGCTCGTAACACCAAATTCATAGGGTAAATTCCCATGGAATGTTACCAGAGAACTCATAGAAAAACTGTATACATTGGATGCAATGCATTTTGAATTAAGTCTTTTAAAAATGTTGACAAAAACTTGCAAATTGCATAAGAAACAAAAAAGCCTCAGTGTTTAAAAAAAATATCCCACATGTATATACATGACCTTAGTCTAAAGTTTCTCGGTCCATCAGCACGCTTTGCTTTTATCTGCAGCTTTTTAGATATGCAAGGCTCCTTGAGATTAGCCTTGAGATTGAAGGTTTTTTTTCTTCGATTTAAATTGGTTGGTCAAATTGAATTTAATAGAGAGTTTTTTTTTTAGATGCTTCATGTAAGCATTACAGTCTGAAAGGCCTGGTTTAAGGCTTTGAAATATGTGGTTATGTGGTTGAACTATGCTGTTCTCCTCTTGAAATCAGTGTGCATTCATTTAAATAGGGTTATTCAGAAACAAAAACAGCTGTGGATGATTCACTTGGGTAACTATACGCATGAGTCTTCAGTGAGAGTAATTCTCTGTGTCCACGGTGTTCAGAAATCCACAAACCTCACAACCTCGTAAATCCACATGGTCCACATCGGACAGCTGGCTTAGTAACCTGCTTGGATTTATGGTCTCATCCAGAGTATGTGAGGAACGCTGTGGCATTCTGGACACTACAGCAGGATTCTCGATGTGATGGAGTGACTTGAAGTAATAATGTCAATCTGTTCCTTTCAGAAAATGGAACAGATTTTATAGACTTTTTTCCACAGGATTTTTATTTATTTTATTTATTTATTTTTTTTTAACAGGCATGCACAGGGACAGTCTTGATCCCTTGCATGAAAAAAAACAGTTTGTTTATAGCTGAAAATGAAACGTTTGCATGACAGCCACCATGCAAAGTCAAAAGTGTGTCTAACAGTTGAACTCTCTGTCTTCCTTCCCCTTTATGCCATCTTCTCAAAAGCTGTCAACAAAACCCCTGGTAAGTGAGTCTTAGGCTGTGAAAACTCTTCAAATACGGTATAAACTCAGATAAAGCTCAGATAAGGAGAATTAAACTAATGTTCTTTTTATTTAAGAATCACTTTCACACATGAAGCCATATAACTGCATAAAACAGGACTCCAAATACCTTGTGCACATACCCAATTTTCAAATCACAGTCCACATAAGTGTATGGCTAATTTAAATGGTTTTTTTTCTTTTAATATATTTTCAGTAAGCTGTTTCAATACATTAATGTAATAAATATGTTAAAATGTATTACGTGAAATGTATTATGTACTAAATAAAACTACACAAAAAACTTTTTTTTCTACAATTAAATTTTCTTTGTTTGGACTGTAAATTATTATGGACGTTATCTTTTGCTATTAAATCTTTCATGTGCGTTTAACATACCATTACACTGGTCATTTCCCCCTAGCTTATAAGACCTTCAACAGACGATCATGGTGCTTTGTTGTCATGTTGTAGTTTACCACACTATAACAGTGCTGGCAGTGAACATAATTCCTATTTGTAGTGAAATGTTCCCACACCTCATTAAATTGAGCTCGTTCCATTTTTACAAGCCAAGACTCTGTGTCATAGAGGTGATGGGTGCAGCGCAAGCTATGTCATGCGCTCTAGAAATCCATCAGAATATTTAAAATAATTAATCAGTAATAATCATTAATACCCCTACCTCTGCTACAGAAATGGGAGAGCACAGTCTATTTGGAGTTGACTGCACAAGGAATTGTTGTTCCTAAATTAGGATACACATGACATTTACCATGTCATGACAGAAGTAAATGCCATAGAGTAATTGCATTAGCTCATTCAGAACTTTGTGACTGACAAAGTCAGAAAATCTTCAGAGCTGAGAAAATACTGGAATATAAGTATAAATATATACATTTCTGACAAAGGCTGTATGTGTGAAAGCATCAAATGACACATTCTGCTTATATTACAATAATGTTTTACTGTTAGGGCTGTCAATCAAAATAAAATTAAATTAAATTAAAAATCTTATGACTTTTTTAAAAAATACTTTTATTCAGCAGGGGTGCATTCAGTTTATCAAAAGTGACAGTAAAGCCTTTTAAATTTCAATTCAACAGAAAGTTCATCAAAGAATTCTGAAAATAAATAAATAAATAAATAAATATCACAGTTTCTACAGAAACATAAAACGACGCAACCATAGGCATTGAGCACCCATGGGAAAAAAAAGAGATGTTCTCTATTTACTGTCATAAAGACGAAACAGATCTGGCTTTCTAGTGCGTATTTGTATATGCACTCTTATGAAAGCGTCAATGGTTTCGGTTTACATTGTATTCTTTGCAGCGTTACATTGTATTTTTTGCAGCCAATCACAGATGTACCTGCTGATTTCTTGAATGCGATGGCCAGTCAGAGGCGTTAGAATACACACAGCACTTAAATCAAGCTTGCAAATCCTTTCATTATAACAAAACTTAAATTCCGATGAATTAAGACAAAGGGCCATTTTTAATGATTATACAGAGAGTGCTCTTTGTGTGCTTTTTAGACTATATATAATCCATATAATCCAGAATTTGTAGAAAACTTTTTTTTTCAGCCACATATACATTGCAAAGTTTCGAAAATGATATTCCGCATACTGTATGTATGAGAGATTCACACTCGAACGAGCAATGGATGCCGCCTGTGAGCTAGGGCTGCCTTCGACTAAAGGGGCCCTATCATACACACGGCGCCAGGCGTGACACAATTGATTTTTGCTAGTTTCAGCCCGACGCAGTTATCATTTTTACGTCCTGCGCCACGTTGTTTAAATATCAAATGCATTTGCGCCCATTTGTGTGCCCGTGGGCATTCTGCTCTGAAAACAAGGTGTGTTCTGGCGCATTGTTGGCACGTTGATATTTTGAGGCAACTGAAATAGACTGCGCCATTGACCAACTAAAACCTGGTCTGAAGTCAGTACTGCAATATTTTTCTTGTTATTTCAGCCTTTGTTCTTGCAAATTCCGCTGTGTAAATAGCAAATCCGCCATGGTGCGAGCGCAACTGGCTCTTAAAGGGAATGTGAGATGAGACTCATTGGTTTAATGCCCAAAACACACCTACGACTCATAAAGAGAGTAGAGACAACCCTTTCAGACTATGCACCAGGTGCACCAACCATTTTTCCCGTCTTTAAAATACCAAAAGTGGATTCGGACATGCCCCAAATGCACCTCCGCTGTGCGGTTTAGACTGTGCACCTAGATCGCTAAAATAGGACCCAAGATTTTTTTGATCGACTAGTAGTCGTTCATTTTAAGCATTAGTCAACTATTAGTTGCACGTTTATTAATAAAACCATATACTTCATAATAATGAGCCTTTGATTGCCTACATAGCCTTTAATTCCTTTACTCCTGTAATAAAATTCAGTGTGAATATCCCACATTGCTGCCACAATACCATGGTGCAGTGAGTGTTACTACAGTAAATCCATGGTAAATGATCGAGATGTGTAGATTGAAAAGGCTTCTGACTGTCTCATTGCACAAAGCTTTAAACTAACGTTAGTTTGAATCACAGAGTCATTTGTGTTCATTGCTGAATTCAAGTGTTTCACACTGGATCTCACAGCGCTGTTTAGCTCTTGCGTGTTGGAGCCGTTCACATATCCCATCCTTTGCGCACTCAAGTTCGTTATTTCAAATGTAGGCACGCGGCAGCTGCTTTCATAATGTTAACGCTTCACGGAGGCCGTGTCTGAAGCTTCGCGCTCATTGGCCAGAATCTGCACCAAACGGGATTGGCTATTGTCTGTACTAGTATATTTGCATAAGGCAATCTGATTGGCTGACGCCTGCATTGGAGCTTGAAAAGTTGAAATTTTTTTTAACTTCTGTCGTGAGCAACACCAGCGACGTGACTTAGTGGACCCATAATTCAGTTCGGCAACGCTTGATGTCACTCCATTCAAAGTAAATGAGAAGCGTTAATGCTGATGCCCCGTGTGAATGGGGCGTAACAGAAGTGGCGCGGTTGCAACACGCACGCTCGGTTTTTCCAGGCGAGTCCGCATCGCGTCAAGATAATAAATCCGAGGTCCGAGTGGATAAACAGTTCGTGTGGTGCAATTCAAATGAGTTGCGCTGTTTCGTTCCTCTTTTGGCACATCAAATATTTATCGAACTCTTCATATCGTTTTATCTGGGAAAATTATATTGCGATAATTAGCGTTATCGAAATATAGCTCCATCTCTCATGCAGTAAGCACACTACTATTCAGGTTTCAAACTCAGACACTTCAATGCACAGCGCACATTTTTCTAGATTAGCTTTAGAGTGGCCATGTGAAGCTGCTACTACATACATCTTTTCTTAGATGAAAAACCATATTTGAGGTCGATCAATGATAGATTAACACAACTATTGTATATTGATAATATTAATAAATGTTACTTAGAGCACCAAGTCAGCATATTAGAACGATTTCTGAAGGATCATGTGATACTGAACACTGGAGTAATGGCTGCTGAAAATTCAGGTTCGCCATCACAAGAATAAATTACATTTAAAAAATACATTAAAATAGAACAAACTTGTTTTAAATCTACAGTATAACAGTATAAAACAGTACAAAATGCTAATATAAAATAAACTGAGTATAAAATACTTTTCTACGCATGATAGTGACTAACCAACATCTAAAAATGTTGACCCCAAACGGTAGTATGCGGTATATAAAGTGTTTATACATTTTTTACTAAAAATCCAACAATTAAAACAATTGAAAGGTATGCTGTTGCAGGTAAGAAATCAATACATCAATAAATAGACATTGCAGGGGGGGAAAAAGATTTGACATTTTTAATATGTAAACTAAATTAATTGACAGCCCTACTTAATTAGTGTTAGCACATTTGTCCTGGATTAGGGAGATAAAAATGTTGTTAATCTCTTTTCTGTTTGAGAAGCTTTTTTTTATTGCAGAAAGCTTCAGCTTTAGTGTGATAGCCATGGTTTGTCTGTAAGCAAACCATGAGTAGTCACAATACCTGAGCAGTATTGGTATTGGTGTTCTCAAGTTTTCTCTCTTTCTCTGTCTTTCACTCTTGTGTTCTTTCCCAAGGGTTCGCACATATGGTGAAGTCTCCGCAAGGTATGCCCAGTCTTAATTCTCTCAGTGCACATTTTCCAATGTGTTTACATTGTTGTTGCAGCTACTCTTGCATGTGCATTTAGCTCTCTGCACTGTATCCTGCCTTATGATTGGCTCTGCCCTTGTGACACTGCATGATTATTGTCCTTTTGCTGGATTATGTAATTTCTTTCTGCGATAGTGCGGTGAACTGTCAGGTTAGGAGTGCTGTTTTCTCTCGTGATGTCATAGCGAGTAACATTCTCTCTCCTCATTTAGGCTGCTGCAGTGCCAACTGACCCGTAATGTATGATCACCGATCTGCCCTCCATATTACTTAGATATCATTCATAGACTGGCAGAATTACTATGCAGCTATAAATAATATATCCCTGTGCTTAACGCTCTTGCTCTTCTCTGAATGAGCAATGCTGAAAGGAAGCAAAAGGGCATTTTAATAGAATTATTCCTTTTGAACAGGTTTTGCTTTTTAAGTGTGTGCTATTTAAATGATCTGCAGTGATGGTTTTGTCCCAAATTCTGGGCTTCTGCCAACTTATCTTTCTTTATTTTTTGTTGTACAGTTTTATTAGTGCATTGAGCTTATTAGCTGGAAATCTACACTAAGAGGGTACAAAATAGGGTCTGACAAAATAAAAACATATAACTTACAAAGAGTGAAATACAGTTCAGAAAATATCATCAACATGTGAAGGTCATGTCAACATGTGCTGCCATTTGCAGCCTTCCTAGAATTACTGTTAAAATAAGTGCTTTCAAATTAGCATGTTAACGCAGGTGATTAATTTTTTTTTCAGTTTAACAGTGTTAAAAGTATGCAACGCAGTTAACGCAGGGGTGGAGCTAGGGTTGGCCACCTCACTCACAACTGCTGTTTCTGACTCTTTTTTTCTTGACAAGAATTGTTTATTTAGACACCAAATGTTTTTACGACCACATAAAACAGGAGATTTTTTTTAGATGCACACTCCAACTCTTTAGCAACAGGAGCTATTCAAAGGAGCACGGAAATGGCACAGGCGAGCAGACAGCTTCAGTAGAACAACGGTGAACTGCGGTTATATGTTATCAGGCCATATGTCAGTAAAACAAATTTTCCTGTTTTGTCAGCCGTTATACTGTGCTCATTGCGCATGCTCTTCAGTTGCGTGCACAAATATGGCGGCACGCGCAGTATCATTTTATATTAAAGAGCGAATCAAACTACAAGCATGCGTGTCAGATCTGGGTCACATTCAGAAGCGACAGTTCTTAAAGTAATAGCAAAAATCTAATAACCCAGCTGCTGTAATGTCTGTTAATCAAATAACAAAAGAAAAAAAGAGGAAATCAATAACTTTTGTAGCTTTAAGGATTCGTCTGTACTTAATTTAGTGTTTGATAACTTTATTCAGTTTCTGTATATTTCCTACTTGCTGAAGGGCACAGGTAAACATGACTTTTCTTGTAATGGGTTTATGTGAAGATGATTGTAAGTTTTTTTTTAAAGTCTGATAAATGTTTAACTTGTTCAGTGTTCACACAGTTTTGTGAAACTGTACATAAAAAATATCTGTACGAAACAAAAACAGCAGACGTTTTTCAGCAAGTAAGATGCAAATTCACACTCTGACAGCAGGTAGTGCTTATGGAACATCTGTAAACAAAGCAGAGTGTATGAGCACTACTTTAATATGCATCGTTCAGAGGCAAGATGAAAAGAAATTACCATTTAAACTTTTCTAAAGGCAGTCAGTTCCCCTCAAAGATGCGTTCATATAAATTCCTACACCCAATTGTATCGAAATTGATTCGTCACATATTTTAATAGAATTTCAGCCTGCTCACTGTGCATCCTGACATCTCTACATTTGATGTATAATTTACCTAATTTTCTTGCTTGGTTAATTTAAATAGCTATATGTTTTAGAATAGGTCGTCTATTGTATCTGATTATTGTCATTGTAAAAAAAAAAAGCCTGTTCAAAATCCCACCTACTAATTAAGGTCACTTGGCACAGAAGTGTACAACTCTCTTGGGTGCATGCGTACAGTGGGTTCTCAGTGGAAATGGACAGTGACGCAGACGTGAATATATGTCCTTCATTCAAGTGCTTGTGTCCTGACATGAGAGGCTTTGAACCGGACACAGAATAGGTTAGGAGAAAAATACAACTGAATATATGAATCAACATATGCCTGGTCTTCCAGACCAGAAATACGAAATAGTGCCAAACTCTGTCCCTGAGCATCTGTTAGTTAGAGAAACACTGACATACTTTTTCCACCTCAATTCAAGTGATATGGATGGGGAAGCAATTAAATCTGTATTAATTCTATAGTGTAAGAAATTTTAAGAAAAACCAAGTCAGATACTGTAGTGTGCATGCTTATATTATTCTGAAGTGCATGCAAATTTGTCCTGAATGTGTATGTATGCACAGTAACTTTCATCCTACAATTTACTGTCCCTGTCTCTTTCTTTCCCACTGTCCTTCTCGTTGATATCTCCCTTCCTGTTTGTCTCTATGGAACCTTCTCAACCCCCATGTAGGCAGAAATAAAGGTATTGCATGCTTTCCTTATTATCCCAGTAGGCCTAATTAGCAATGTCTTTTTCTAATTTTAAGGATGTTTAGATATTTTACTTGAAAACGTGAAAAAAATGCTGATTAAGAAACCAATTTTTGCGGTCAAAATGGATGAATCGTCTAATTGTCTGGAGGGGGTGATTTATTGAAATAATACTTTCGATTTCTGAGGCGTATAATGTTGCAGTGCCCCATGTATTATGTTGCTGAGTGTGTGAACAGACTGGATTTTGAAGATGTTAGGTATATAATTCAGAGAGCGCTATATGAATTTTAAGCTGAGTCAGTGACTCCAGGGACAGGTCGAGTGCATTACAACACCACCACATATTTATGCTTTAAAACCAGAGACGCTGAGACAGAACCTTTCACATAAACCGACCTGTTGGATGTCTTTGCTGTTGTCTCTAACTTACTGTTCACTTATATTTACTTCTTAAAAAGTGAACAAGTGGTTTTTGTGCATTATTTGTGGCATTGTTGTGTCTACATAACACAATACAAAATTTTCCTATTATAATCTCGACTATGGTTTCTACACATTTAAGAAGATTTTAGCACATTGTGATTTAGAAACAAACAAGCAAACAATTTAACCAATTAAAATTGTCAGAGTTTAAGAATTGTGCTTTTAGCACTAAAATGCTAAATACTAGAAAATGCTAGAGGTTCTGATGTTCTGTATGTACACAGTTAACAAAACTAAGATTATGTGTAAAATTATTTAGCTATTGTAAAATAATAGATCATCAGTCATGAATTGCTGTTAAAAATAAAGTGCATTTAGGTGCAGCTACAAGCTGATTGGCTTGTCAACATTCTGAGATGACATGTGACTTTGAGGCATCTTGAAGTTTTTTTACACCACATTAGACACATTTCCTGTCCTCTCTGTACACTTCCTATCAATACAAATGGTAAAGAAGCCAAAACATTTGCATAAATGAACAAATTATACTGTGTTAGCAACCCCACACATAGCAGATAATGGGAGAGACAGCTAATCGTAACAGTTTTCTTTCATGTACTGGAGGAGGAAAATGAAATCAGCACTTCACCAACCCTCTACTTATGTTTTAGTGAGACGAGAGGACGTTATTAGCTTAGGCTAATGGCTGAGGATCACTGTGCTGGTGCTGAGGATGATGAAATTACTGGTGGCTGAAGGTCATCCAAACGACTTCTGCTCAGAGCTAATCTAGAGCCTGCGCAAGACTAGACTGGAGTCTGAAGTGACTGGGGCTGGGTGGGTTAGCTGACTACTGCAGTGTGAGAGATATGCTACGTGACTAGCCGTCTTTGAGGAGTGATTAGAAGAGTCAGGAGAAGTTCAGCTCTGGTTTAGATAATCTTTGCTCAGAGCTTTAGAGTTTCTCTCTTCGGACCCAGTCCTCAGTGCTCACTCTTACTAATTATCCCCTCAAAGTTTCTGCCTCTGAACAAAGACTCTCTCTATTTCTCATGTTCTCCCCCTCCTTTCTTCTCTGTGCATTTCGGTGCTCTAGATTTCTGGGTGGATTCATCCAAAATCTCCATCTCTTAGAACTGTAATTTGTTAGATGCATGCACATGCACACACCTCATGTCCCACAAGGCAACAGGCCCTCTGAATCACCTCCTAATACATTGGTACTGTATAACATAAGAAATAGCATGAAGTTTACAGTGTATAGTACTATACTATAAATAGTACACATTAGTATCATATGTGACCCTGAACCACAAAAGGCTCAGTTTTTTTTGCATTCAGATTCATACATCTGAATAATTATACAGCTGAATAAATAAGCTTTCCATTGATGTATGGTTTGTTAGGATAAGACAATATTTGGTTGAGATACGACTATTTGTAGGAATCTGAGGGTGTAAAATCTAAATATTGAGAAATTTGCCAAATGTAGCCAATTACTAATCAAAAATTACGTTTTGATATATTTATTGTAGGAACGTGATCTTTACTTAAAATCATAATGATTTTTTGCATAAAAGAAAAATCAATAATTTTGACCCGAGCAATATATTTTTGGCTATTGCTACAAATATACCCGTGCTACTTAAGAATGGTTTTGTGCTCCAGGGTTACATATAGTAAACAAAATACAGTTTAGTATACTAGGTCTGCAACAGTTATTTTAATAATCTGTTAATCTGCAGATTTTTGTTGTTGTTGTTATACTACAGGGCTGTTGAATGCTTTAATCTGATTGGTTGATGAGTGTTCTAAGGTGTGCAATTATTTTTCAGAAAACACACAGTACTACCAGAGAGGCCTTGATGCCAAATGATTTCAATAAATATAACAAACAACAGAATAAAAAAGGCAACCTATTTACATGTTTTTGCCAAATTGTTTTATTACTGAACAAAAGTACGCTTTCTTTCTCCTGCTCTCTCTACCATTCAAACACACAGACAAAAAGCTTAGACACACACATTCGCACACACACACACACACACACACACAGTCTGGTTTATTATCTTTGTGGGGACTCTCCATAGGCGCAATGGTTTGTATACTGTCCACACTGTATTTTCTATCCCCTTACCCTAACCCTACCCCTAAACCTAACCCTTACAGAAAACTTTCTGCATTTTTACTTTCTCAAAAAATCTCATTCTGTATGTTTTATAAGCTTTTGTACCCATGGGGACCACAAGGCGGTCCCCACAATGTCAAAAATTTCAGGTTTTACTATCCGTGTGGGGACATTTAGTCCCCACAATGTAGCAAAAACAAGTACACACACACACAAACATACATGTACACACAAACTTGCTGTTATCGCTGCCCATGACTTTATCAGTAAAACAGATTCATAGCTGACAACCTATATGTAATTTCTCAGTAGCAAGGTGGTAATGTCACTGTTCTTGAAGCAGATAAACTCACAGTGACGTTTTGGAATTAGTGATGGTTTAAGGTTGTAGCCGCTTTATCACCTTGGGTGTGCATTGTTTTTTTTTTAATAATTCACCGGCCCATAGGCTGCATTTACACTGCAAGTCTTAAGGCATAGATCCGATCTTTTGACCCTATCCCTATATTTTTGTCTGACCTGTTTAAATTCACTTTAGACATGACTAGTTTCTGATATCTGTGTCAACATTAATTCTGCCCAAAATAATTGTCAGTGATCGTTTTTCTATGCACATGGATTTTAAATGGCCACGCTATTAAAAATATTTATACAATTCATGTTGAGTGGCTATTGTTATTTCCCAGCATGGACAACAACTGTCAAGGATGTTTTACAGCAAAAAATCTGACTGAATAAATAAAGACCGGAAATTAACAGTAATTTTTAAAAAACTGGGTAACACTTTATTTTGATAGTCCACTTTAGACATTCTACTAACAGACTGTCTGCTTAATATCTTCTAACACTCTTCTAAACTTTGCAAGTATATGTCAACTTATTCTACTAACCCTAAACCTAACCTAACAGTCTGCTCTGAGAGTTAGTAGACATGTAGTTACAAATTAGTGAGAATTAGTTGACATGTAGTTGCAAAGTTACTTATAGTTAGTAGAATGTCTAAAGTGGACTATCAAAATAAAGTGTAACCAAAAACTGTACAGGTATGTTAACCGTATAATTGCATTAAAATGTCCCTAACAGTTTTCAGTTAATAAATTAATAGGTATTTACTGTAGGATTTTTACAGTCTTCTACCATTAAAGTCACAATCATTTTTACAGTGTGTGCAAAGATGACATTAAAATTAACCATTATAACTTTACAGGATACATGTATCTCAAACAGTAAATGGCTTGGCTGCAGTGACTGCACAAGTATAGATCAGAATATTGCTACAGTTTTTAATTTTAGTATGGACCTATGGCTGAATCATGTTTTGACATCACTAGTACAGTATTATATATAGTATGTAGGGGGTATATAGTGTATACCATAGTATGAAATAATTGCGTCTGTGCTCTTATGTGGGGTGTAGTAAGCCATTATGTACTTCCATGTGTTAATTTTTTTCAGTGATGACTTTTGGCCCTGTGGATATCAACTAAACACATCTCTGTCTCATTTCTCTAGTGTGCGTCAGTGCTTATGTAACACGGCTAGCACTATTCAGACACACAATACGCCTTCAGCGACCTGTAACATTACAGACACTCATAAACCACAAAAATGTGCATTTGTGTATTATTCACTCATATATGGAATATTTAATTGCAGCATTTTATGTCAGCCTCAGTTGGTGGGGTCGTTTTGTGTTGTATTTCTAGTTCACTGTAGCATCTAGTCTTGCACATCAAGCAACACATCAAGCCTTAGGAATGAAGTAGTTTTCTCTGATTTGCACTCTATTTCTCACTCTTTTGATTGTTTTTTTTTTTTTTTTTGTAGTCTTTATTTTTTGGGTGGCAAAATAATAAATGGAGTTGTATTAAAAATATCATAAGTTGCCAATTATTTGTTTTGCACTCCTGACCTTATATTTCTCATCATAGACAGGTCAGAGTTGATCAAATGGAGTGGTGTCAGATGTGATTGGTTAATTCAGTGGGCTTTGTGATGCACAAATCTAGAGCACATGATCTACTGAAACTGATGAGATGTCGGTCATCCAGACAAACACTCTCATCAGTAAAAACTGCAAAGATCCCAATCTCATTTACAATTCAGTGCATGAAACTAGAGATGTCTTCTGTTAATAAGTGTAACACAGATGTAATTTAAAAAACCAATTCCCTCTGAATAGTTCTTTTGGCATCAGTACCTTCCTACTTCACTTTTTGTACCTCATTCTTTTTCTCTTGAGCACTCATTTTTCAGTCTCATTCCTCTCTTGTTCTTCATCTCATCCCCATGCTCTGCTCAGTCACTGTCTTGTCCAGCACTGGGATTTCACCAGTTATTGATTTCTTGTTCACTCAGCTAATGCACTTCTCCCTCTCTCTTTCTCATGAACATCTCTTCAGCATCACTCAACTATCAGTTAAAATTTGCTTTTCCTCATTTTACTCTCTTCTGTGTCGGTATTTTTTTTTTTTATGCTTTTTTTATGGTCTTTTAGTTTGTTAGCTTTGAAGCCATTCTAGGGTTCTTTTAGCAGATAAACAATTAAAATTTCTGGTCTTTCTTTTCCTTGGAATACAGATCAAAATCATTTATTATTCATTTTGTTTTTATGGCCATGTTCAAATATATGTGCAATCACATGTTGTCTAAAATGAGAATGTCTTTCCTCTTAATACCAGCCATTACTGACTACACTATAAAAAATGCTGGGTTAAATACAACCCAGCGGTGGCTGAAATATGGATAAACCCAGCAACTGGGTTGTTTTGCCCTAGCGGTTGGGTTAAATGTGTAACCCAACCTTCTGGGTAGTTTTATTTAGCTCAGCGATTGTTTCAAAATTACCAGATGACTGGCTTAAAATGAAAACCCAAAATAGGTTGTAACTTAAAAATCAGACACGTTTTTACTAGAGGCATTAAAAAGTTTATTATTTAATTATTGTTTTATTCAACTAATTAATCAATAAATGTTCTCGGAATTACTACATAAAAAAACAAAACAAAAAAAGAAAAATATGAAGAATACATTTTACATAAAATGTATTAAAAATATTTGTCTGTGGTGAATGGTTTTAGAAACACAATGGCGCTGAAGCCACAAGTTCACTCATGCTCCGTTTCAAATCTCTGAAACAATGCATGAAACATTTACTAAAATCATGTTGTGTGTTTTTAGAGAAGAGAATAATATATCGCCCCCTGCACACATTGTTGAAATATTCTATTTATAGCATTTAAAAGCAGCTAATCACTGCACTTGCTTAGCATTTCTTGTGTAAAAATTCTTTATTGTTATGAAAATACTTCAAATCTTATGAAAATCATATACAAATCATATACTGTAGTAATTGTGTTTATTAGCTTCATGTTGTGTGTGTAGAAATGTTCTTCTGGGTTTGCTGTGGACAGAACAGAATGCGGAAGTGTAGGGGAAGCTTGTCGTGGGAAATAACAGGGTGGGTTATGAACACTTAGTATGAGTGACATATAAACAGCGAATGAGCTTCCTATGAGCCATAACAGTATCCACAGAAGAGAATGCATACTGTGACAATGCTGGAAGCTAATGCTTATCATATCATGTAAATCAGTGGAATATTAATAGAAATGATGATTCTGTCTAAAGAAATATGTGTAAATATATCAGTATTTCTCCAAGTATGCACACTTTTGGACTGTATGCACTAATAGATGCTGTTCAGTGAAGATATGTAAACACTAATAAACTGCAGCAGATGTATTGTATTGAAAATAGCATAAGTTGCCAATTGTTTTGCACTCCTGACCTTAAATTAAGGAAATAAATTAAGGAGTCTTAAATATAATGCTGTGCAGTTTGTCCAGATAAAGTTAGAGTGTGATCTTTTAACGTGCTGTAAATATGAAACAAAAATAATCTGAGGATGCCAGCAGTCTTTGCGTGCAAAAGGGAAAACATCCCCCTTTAGAAAATAATGGCTCTAGCATTCACAATAGTCTTCAGATCATGTTCAGACACTGGCGAGCTCCAAGCTCCACAGACATGCAGGATCCACAGCTCTTGCTGAGGATGCCAGATCATTCTCCTGTATTATTGCTCCACAGATTCTTTATAGCAGAAGTAATAGTACTGTTGCTCTAGGAAACCTCTAATCCATTTATCGCTGTAGCTGAATAAAACGCAGATAAAGAAATTTTAACTGAGGAAACTTGACAATAAACATATGACTGCTACAATATATGGTTTGTCTGTGTTCTTCAATCTTGGGTAGTTTTATAAAGATAAAGTATACTTATAATGCAATTCTAATCGACATAGCTTTTATATTACTATAGAATAGTGTAATTTGTGCCTCATTCTGAGATATGAAGCCACGTCACAAAAGGTTATTTCAAACACTCGACTATGTTATGAAGTTAATTTAGAGAAAAAGCATGTCAATAAATAATATCTTTGTTGGACAACAGGTTTGTAAACAGGCTCATACACATGCAAAACTGTATCGCACATGTGCTACTGTAGACTTTATCATTATTATCGTGGGAAGACTAATTCTTATTGTGAGAAAAATTTTACCAGTATATTGTAAACGATAAGATATCGCCCATCCCTAATCAGCAGTATGGTCCAGATAGCTGCAGAGAGTAGCTCCACTATCTTTTAAAAGCATAGCTGGTTGGGCTACCAGGAGAACTGTCTCACACATATTTGCGTGCTGCCATCCACTTGTGCTGTGACAGGCCCATCTTCACGCCCCTTTAATAAAAATACCATGGTGCTATTGCTGTGAGCCAGGCATCACAGATTCTCATACACTCTCGAAGTGTGCATGTGCTGAATATTGGGTGCAACATAGTGCCTCAGTTCATCATAGACCTTAGGAGAGAAGAGGTGGCATGACTGCAGAAAGCAATCATCCTGGCAATTGCAAACAAGCTTAACAGGAGGAGAAGCTGCCAAAGTACTGGTTAAAGACATGGCATCATTCCCATTGTCTGAACTAGCAAACTTGACCAAACTGTGGATTCCAGCGGAGGGATAGATGATGTAGTGAGGATGTAGACCAGTTGAGGATGCAGCATCGAGAAAGTGAGAGGCACACAGGACCTGAACTAAGTTGAGGTCATCGCTATGAACCTCCTTCTTGGCTCTGTGGCTCCACTGCTTCTTCCTACATGCTCCCTGAGAACACACCAAAGAAAGGGGGAGCACATGGAGACTGCGCGTCACTCAGAATAAGTGCAACCCTGGAGCGGCGGATCCTGAAGCTCATGACCTTATGGTAAGGACAGTCTGTCTTGTTAAGAGCAGCCTCTGCATGAGGCACATGACTTTCATGCCCATCGGATGACTGGAAATATAATTCTAGAAATACTGGAACATGAAAGGGGAGCAATAGGGTTGTTGTGTAGTTTGTTTTGGTGCAGTCTGCTACAGGTGTGTATAAATGTTGAAGTTTTCTTGTATTTTCCTATGGGTGGCTTCTTCAGTCAGATTGAGTCAGTGACTAAATCAGAAAGATTGTACAGAGAGGCCATTCATACTGCTTTATATATAGGACAGCCCCCCCACAAAGCGATGCTATTGGCTAGTAAATGTCACTGCCGTGATTCAATAGGAGCGTAGTCATTCTAAGGTGAAAGGTGTTTCCCCATAATGTTAGCTGTGGTGTGGATGTGGTGTAAAATAATACCTCCGGTCACTGAGTAGCATGTAGCAAATAATGGTTAGTGTCCAATAGGATTTAATTTGCCAAGAAGTTGCAAAATCTTTATACACATGAGAAATTATTTAAAGGCCATTTGCTTAACAGTTCTGTAACATGTGTGGACTATATCAGTAGGCAAGCCTAAGAGGAGGGGCTGAACTGTTGAGCATGCAAATGCACTTACTCTGGCTCAGATATTATGCAGATGAGATGCTAATGAAGGCACTGGCCCACAGTGTGCTGCTGCTCAGGGAAGATAATCAAACGCTGATCAGCACACAGCAGAACTCTCATTGGACCCCAATCACCACCTGTGCAACTCTACAATGTTACATTCCCCTGTCTGCCATAACCTTTAACACACATGAACAACTCAGGACAAAGGACACATGTTTATGTATGAGGAGCAGGATTTGTTTGTTTCATGGATATGATTGTGTTTAGATATATTGCACAGAAACTTGGATTCTTATCCCATCCCTGTTTCATCTGATTGGTCAGTCGTATTAGTGTATTGTAATATGAACAATGGATCTCATTCACTAATAATTTTGTAGATTATTCCTATTTGTATGCACATTTGAACTTTATAGTTAGCTACCTTCCACCATCATCTTCTGTTTCTGTGTATGAACCTACTTTTCTACTATACAGTGCGTAAAAAGTACACAAAATGAGTCGTATACAACAAACAGAGACTGTAAAACACAAATGACAGTACTTCTTAAGTGTGCATCTGTTGGAAACTGTACTATATATTGTGTGGTCACAGGAGAGTTCTCATGTAATTGTAAATGGCGGAAAACAGCAATTTGACTGATGTTGTAGGATGCATGACAATAGCAGATGTTTTTCATTTGACATATTTCCAATGCTCTGTTTCTTAACCTTGTCATTTAGAGATATGTCAGGCTGAGAGTGTTTCCGATTGGACAGTTTTCTAAATTAATCCCCCAATTGCCTGGCATTAAAAAAAAATACAACTTTTAAAGCACCTTTAAGCAATATTATACAAGCAAGGTATTCAGTACATCAGTATGACTTAAAGAGTGATATTATTTTTATGCAACAGCTGTTTAAAAAATATCAAGAAGCTGACATTTCAGACATATTTGGCTCGTCTTTTGTTTATTTTTTGCTTCAGCAGCAACATAGTTCTTTTACAGTGCAGTGGAGGGTCACAGAGGTATTCCTGTGTCAAGATCATTTTTCTTTCCCTTGTTATTTGTGTATGTTTGAACATCTCACGCTTGCGTGATTGTCCTGTTCTCCTCAGAGGATCAGAGAAACCTGATCATAGCAGTGTGTCATTGGAGCCCTTGCGCTGGAACACACCAAACTGTTCCTCCTTGTGGGAGTTCTGACAAAAAATGCAAAGCTTCATAATTAGTTTTTGAATGAGAGCGGCAGTGGTGTGGAAATGTGCTGAGTTAATCACCCCGTCTTATTCTGCACAATAAAGTGTAGTTTTACTCTGAGTAAGCTAGAGGGAAGGTTTCTTTGTCCTCTTATCCTGAAGGTTGTTGCAGAGTGTTGATTTTTGTAAAAGTAAAAAAGAAGCAAATGTGAATTTTGATGTTCGTGAGGATGACAGCAGTTGCTTATAGCACATAAGCAACTGCTGTCATCCTCACAAACATAAAAAAAAAATTACATATAAGTGGTCAAAACAGCTCATAAGCAGAGTGCAAAGAATTATGGGAAATTGTGCACTACAGTTTCAAGGAGTGCATTTCAGATAGCATGAATAATACCTACGCAGAACAATCATGGCAGTCATGGTATTTTTTTGTTATTGTAGTGAAGAAGGTGTTAATCCATTCTTCTTCTTCAATAAAAAGGGCCTAGAAATAACTAAATGAGCCCATTCACTGTACCTTTCCCCAGCTAACCTTTAGATAAATATTTAAAGGTTAATAATTGTGACACAATTAATACTGGTACACAGCTGCATTACTGATTTATTGTCTTTCAGTTTAATAAACTTTTATATATTTTTTAAAATATCATTAAATAATTTATAAAAAATATATATATATATATATTGTATACTTTAAGAATACTGTATACTGTATAATAATGTTGACTTTTTTTTACATTTTATTATATGCAAAAAAAAATAAAATAAAAAACTCCTAAATGATGTTAGCTAGCCTACGTCGTTTATTGAGTACTGTATGTGACTACAGGAATATGCTGTTTTTATGGTAGCTGTGTGTGTGTGTGTGTGTGTGTGTGTGTGTGTGTGTGTGAACATCTACCCCTACACCTAATCAATATTCTGCTGAAGCGTGACGTTGCTTCCATGGCAACTCCAGGCGTAGTGGCCCTGGGGCAATGACTAGGAAGTGGCATTTCAGCAGAGCCTTCAACTCACAGACAGAAACTTTACACAGCTAACTGTACATTTATCACTCTGTGTGTGTAATACTGTGTCTGTGTGTGCTTGTATGACTCTGATTTCACAGATCAGCAGTGAGATCCAGGCACTCCCAATGTTGTGGCCTTCATGTGTAATTGGCACACTTTATCATGGCTGCAAGTCAGGAGGCATCAGCATCATATTAGACCTCCTCCCTTTGCTGGAGTTATGATGTTCATTAGCAAACCCCAGGCACCGCACAAATCCAATACTGTGTTTATCCACTGTATCTTGTTACACACTCCTGCATGCTAACAAATTTTTAATATCAACCAGTGCCATAATTTTGATTTGTATGAATCAATTTCTCATCACAAATCAGTGCAAATAACTCCTGACATTGATATTTCTATCTCGTTGTCATATTACCAAATAAATGAATGCTAATCTGACATTTCAGATTATAAACGTATTTAAATGTTGTGTTTGTTTTTATGTCTTAAAAGTGCTACAAACAATTTCAGTTATTTTACTGACTCTTCTGTTATTTAGGTAAACACCCTCTCTACAAAAATCCCACATAGCCAACCCAATTTCAGCAAACATAATAATATAGAGTGAAAAACAGTTAAAAATACCCCGCAAGACTTCGGCATTGTATTTGATTTTATTGTTTCATTTCACTGTTTTTTTAATGCAAGAACACAAGTTGTGTAAAAGTCACTTTTGTTAGGTTATAACACTGGCAGTAAACATGTAGGCTTCTGTGGCAATAAAAGGATGAACTTGTGGAAATGTCGGTGGACATGTCTTGTGGCTACAGGAGAATGAGGCAGAGAGTGCTACGTCAAGAGCTCAAGGACGTCGCCTCTCTGGCAACTGCTGTTTAAGGTTATCAAAAGGGGCCGTGACTCAGCGGCTCCTAAGGAATCATTTCCATCTGAATCGTTCTTAGCCAAGCATGCTCCAGTGAGCAAATGAGTAGTTGACGTGAAATTTCAAACATTTTCTGCCGTGTATTCCTGTGCTATAATTCAACTAACGCTATTTTAAGTCTAATCTATTTACATGACTATATTGTCCCATTTAACAGATTATTTAAAGAGAAATTATTCTCATCATTTACTCACCCTCATGTTGTTCCAAACCTATAAGTTCATCTTTTGAACACAAATTTTGAATACTCCATTATTTTGTCCAGGTATTTCAATCTTTACAAAAGTATTCTAAAACAGTTTAATCAAAGAGACAATGATATATGATGAACAGGTTTAGATTTTACATATAAACATTGATCAACATGCATTTAATATGGCAAACAGAAGCTCAAATGTGCTTGCTTGATTTGTGAGAATAAACCTCATTGGTTGTTGAGTGTCAAGCAAGAACATTTGGGAACTTCAAGAACCAATGAGGACTGTACTCATTGATTTATCATTTGGATTATTAATGCATCTTAAACTATTTAGTGGCCAAACAATTAGTTAACTAGTTAAAGGGGATATCGGATGCCCATTTTTGACAATTTGGTATGATTCTTTAGGGTCTTAATGAAAAGTCTAAATATACTTTGGTTAAAATTTCTCAATGGTAGTGTAAAACAACACCCTTTTTACCTTGTCAAAAACGGCTCTGTTCACAGTGACCCATTTCGGTTCATGTCCCTTTAGAGGGGTCATCGGATGCTAAGTTCACTTTTACATGCTGTTTGAACATTAATGTGTGTTGGCAGTGTATGTACAAATCTACCCTATATTGATAAAAATCCATGAGGTGGTTTTTAATTAATCTGTAAAAATAATATCCCCTTTTTCAAATCGAGCCATTCTCAGATGCCTGTCGTTGTTGCGTCACACCCACAGAGGCCGCTCCCACGATAGTTGATTGACATTAGCATCTTACCTAAGATCAGTTGTTACAGTCCAACCTCCATGTTTTGATTCCAGAGCAGGGATGTAAGTTAGACAAGAATTGAGCGATTGAGGTGTTGTGTTGCTAGATGTAATAAGGAACGTAGTGGTCGTCATTTACTCCCTGAGCTGCTGAAGATGCAGTGGATTACATTTGTTTGTGAAGGGAATGCGCCTCCCGATCTACATAAATCCGTCTATGTTCGCGCAAATCATTCGTGATCCAGCCTCACTTACAGCAGAAGTAAGTATAAGTGTTTTTTTTATGAATCTTTGCAATCGCCTTTCCTAATAATGTGCTATTTAGAAAGTTTAGCGTCTAAGCATGGCTAAATGTGGCTAAAGTAAACAGGCTCGTCTCTCTACAGAGAGAAGAGAGGGGCAGGGCGAGCAGATCTCATTTGCATTTAAAGCAGCCTCGACCAGAATGGGGTGATTTTTGCAGAGCTGATTTTGGCATGATGAAAAGGGTGTTGAATTTTTAACCAAAGTATATTATAGACTTTTCATTAAGACCCTAAAGAATCATATCAACTTGTGGAAAATGGGCATCCGATAACCCCTTTAAACGATAATGAGCTACTGCTCACCTCACCCCACTATTACATTCTTCCGTTAAAGTCATCATTCTTATTCATGCAGTTATAACTGCTCAAAAACAATTTAAAATAGATTTGTAAATGACTTATTAGTCATTAACAAACACCTTTATAAACCCTCTACAAAGGGAACCTTAATGTAGTGTAGTGGACGTGACAAAGCACCCGTTGCAAATCATTTTAACTTGTCAGTACATCATCAATAGAACAAGGCAGCAGTTTACTGTTGGTGACTTGTTGTGTCGTGCCACATTCAGTGTAAACAGTGTCACTGATTATAATGAGTTCTACAGTATTTTGTCACGACGCGACACTGTGTGAGACTGTTAACTTTAGCCGCATTTGTCATGGAACTTGCTATTTAGCACATTATCAAGAAAGGTGGTATACAAAGATTTATTATTTAAAAAAACAAAAAACAAAAACTTGTACTCACTTCTTCTGGTAGTGAAGCTGGATCACAAACAGTTGGTACCGATCTATCCTTCAGATCAGGGGGCGCATTCCCTTCAAAAACAAAAGCAATCCATTACGTCTTCAGCGGCTCAGATAACGGGAGTAAATGACTGCTATAAATTGCTATGTTCATAATTGCATCCAACAAAAAAGAAAAAAAGCCATGTCCATTAACTGTTGTGGGAGGGGCCTGTGCACTTTGCCCAGAATCGGTGAACAGCTTGCTTTGAGAAAGTACTTGTGATTTGTGGGGATTTAAAAGAAGCACTGGGTGGATTTTTATCATTATAGGGTGGTTGTGTACCAGATGTTGCGTTAACCGAAAATTGTCCATCATTGACGGAATTTTTTTATCAGTGACGGAAAAATCTGAAGGCCGTCCGTCACTTTGACAGATTACACTGAGGGTGATCTAGTGTAACTTCTAACTGTAATTCCAACCCCTTTCCTGTTGGTGGCGAGAGTCTTCCAGTGTAGCAGCAGAGCACTCTATCCAGAACAAAAATAAAACTGTTTTGCTATGTGTTTGATTATGCACTTTCGAGTACACAGAAGCTTCAACGATCTATCACACCACATGAAAGCGCACCAAAATGGTATTTGTTGCTTGCGTTTCCTAATGAAATGGACAGAATTTGAAGTCTGAGACTTTGTTTTATATCACACGTAACAAAGCTTAGCCTATTGCTATTTATTGGATGGGAGAGATTTACGAATTGATATTGATTCATAAAAATGAGAATATGAGAATAATCTTTAAAATAAATGCATAAGCCTATATCGTTCTGTAGGTTCATAATTAAAAATGAAAATGTGAACAAACGTAAAAGCAATTAAACATGTTATCATAATTAAAATATAAAAATTTAAATGACGGGTAATAATAGATTATGACGGAATTTTGTGTACACACACTGCACATTTAAGTTCAAACACCATGTAAAAGTGAATTTTGCATCCTATGTCCCCTTTAATAAATATTTGTATTTTTTATTTAAAAACTGGAACTGAAAAAGATGGATGATGGAAATGTTCATGGACATGTTGTGTGTCATATCCTATTACAGTGTTCTGCTAGAGGAGTGAGGGGACTCGCAATTTATTTTATTAATGCAAAATATATTTAGAGTCTCCTCACTCCTCTGGCAGAGGGCTGCTACATCAGATAAAACTGCTTGCCAGCCAGGGTGTTTGTTTTGTTTTTCAGCAAAGTTTTCTGAACATTTATTTTCAAATATAGTCTCAAATATGTTGTGACATTTAGGTTGTATTAAGGCCAATTCAGATGTTAAGGCCAGTTCAGATGCTTGGTCAGCTGGTCAATGCTTGTTTTCAGTCATGTTCACCTTGCATTTGTCGGGTCATGGAATGTCTAAAAAGTGACATATATAATCTGGTGACTGTTGTCTTGGTCTGCATCTGGTGGTGCAATGTGAATTATCCTTTAGATGATTTTGTCACAAAGGCAGTTGCATAATAGTTTGTCACCTCCTGGTATGCTAAAACATACACACTCTCTGGCCCAAGAAATAATTGTTTTCTTGTCTGTTCTTACTTTAAGAGAAGTTTCAGAGATCCTGTTATGTTGAGCTCACAGGCTAGACCCAGGCTTTTGAGCTACAGTCAAGCCTGAAGGCTTTTTTAACTGGATGTCAGACTTCATGATATGATATTCTGTTCTTGTGACAAAGCAACACTGTTTTGCTCTCATTTTAAGCAGTATTTCATACTAATTTGATACTTGTATTTTAGTAGTGTAATTATGCATGGATTGACATTTGGTCAGATACCAAGAATTGATAGATAGATGATTAATTTAGATAATGTTACAACCTCTATTCTTGTGACAAAGCAACACTGTATTGCTATCATTTTACATCAGTATTTCATACTTGTACTTTACTTTACAGCAGTATTCACGAGTTCGCCTGCCCGTCCAGTCCTAATGGGCAATGGTAAACAAACTTGGCTTGCTGTCCTTAATGGAGGCTCGAACCCGAGGCTCGGCTTGAGCACAGAGTTCGAACCCCCCCCAGTGCGATATTACCTAGAGGGAGAATAACAGAAACAGGGGAGGAGAAGGGGAGGTGGAGGGATGCCGGAAGAACGGAGGCTGGGACGGTGCAATTTGAGCTGCTTATATAGGCTTGTAATGATGATTGACAGGACTGAATGATTAGGCTCCTCCCGAACCTACGTTTGGAACTTCATTTAATTTCATACTTGTATTTTAGTAGTGTAAACATGGATGGACTGACATTTAATCAGAGACCAATAATTGATAGATTATTATTACTTCTTGACCTAATCAGAACAATACTGGTAAAAATTTAGTACTGTACAATATATTGTACAGAAAGCATCATAGACATTGCTTTTCATTGCTGATAATTGCAAGTTTAGTACTATCAAGGCCGCAGGTTTAAGTTTAATATTGGTGGGGGAAAAAAACCCTCATCCTTACCAATTTTTATATTTATGACACATGGCAATTTCATGTCATCTACAGCCTTTATGTATAGATATGGAAACCACCACACTCATAACAGATAAAGAGAGTTTTTATGTGAGTTTTTGTACGTTTAATGGTGACTCAGTATGTCAAAGTGACTCGCAAATAAACTGCAGGTTCTTATTTCATTATTTACTTAATGTTGTGGATATTTCAGCAAATAGTTTGTTTCAAACATTCAGTTGAATAACATATCTAGTTGCTAAAGATGCTAAAGTTTGTCATTCAGCTGAATTGTGCAAATATGTTCACACTTACATTTTATTCTTCTAAGTTTTTCATTGTTTGATTACAAGGAAGCCTCTTGTATCACCTCTCACTGGATTTGAACCTACAATCATTAATTTACTACCACGCATCTTTAATCACAGCAATCCCGAAACTGTTCAAAAGTAAGATAACTTGTGAAGTACTGCCCCCTTTCCAGTGGCCTACAATGTTTATTTTGACAGTTTGCATATATTAATCAGTGTTTCAAGTCTACAGTTTTATGTTTGTTTGACTGTTTCATTTTATTTTCTCTGTGTTTAAATTGCTGTTGGGTATGTTTGCCAAGAGCTATGCTGTAATTTTCTGTCTGACGTGATTATTTTATAGCCTTTGAAATGCTTATGAGGCCATCCTGTACCTCACACGCTGAATCTGAGTGAAAAAACAAATCTATGTAAACTGTAATTTAAGCACAAACTCCTAATAATCTGAGAGACCCAGAACCCCTCTAATAGCTCAAAAACATATATTTGAAGTCCTCAGCAAAAGTGTTCACTCTCCAGGGATCTGTATTTTCAAATTGTGTTTGTGCATCTTGGTGAATTTTTATTCACCTTTGTATGAATGTGTTTCATTGTGCATTTCATTGTACAGAGTTTCTGTTTGTGTGCATTTACATAAAATGTTCACATAATACAGTATTTCCTGCTGATATACTGCCTGAATGTAAACCAACTCTACAGCAGAAGAAACCTAATACCATCTAACGGTTTGAAAATGAATGCACTTAGAGGCATAAAATGACTGTATTGTTTAGTCCTGCACATTTGTATTCATGATAGCTAAAGTTTCTCTTAATAGCAATGCCAGGGTCATTACTACTGTGCAATTTATTTTCATGTCCCTTTCATATCTATTGAATATGTGAAATATATTGGAGAAAAGAAAGAAAGCGATGAGTGATGGATGAATTTTGCTATTTCTTTTTTTTTTTTTTTTTTTTAGAATTGTGGTATGAATAAATATTGCATGATGTAATGAGCTGACATTTGCTTGACTTCTGTGATGCTGCTCTCCACGTAGTGGGAAATCCTAAGAGACAGCCGCACCAGGTCTTGCCCTCGGGCTAAGAGACCTGAAGTAATTTGAGTTGGTTTAATGGCAGAATGAGGCCATGGTAGTGGAAACATATCCTACTGAACCTGGTGTGGAAGACGAATACAGTCAGTTCCACAAAAAAGATCTGAACAGATGGAATCCTTCAGCAGAATATTATATATTCCAGTGGGACTGTTTTAGAGGTGACACACAGATAAATGACTCCATTAGCATGTTTGGTAGAGGTAATAGCTGTGACCTTTTAGGATCACCTTTTCATATATATTTTTTTTTCTTTAAAAAAGGAGCCTGCTATAATGACTTGGATACCTTTGACATTCATCTCACCATGAGCTTATGCCGTTCTGTGTGATGCACCTTGGTAGATCTGTAGCAAACAGCAGGATTTCCTGTTAAGCATGTGTTTACATATATCTGTGCATTTAATAACTGCTCTACTTATAAAACAGGTTGGGCTCTTAGTAAACATTAATAATGTTTGTTGCATGGTCAAACGGCATGATTGCTTGTTTGACTGTGTGTTGTGGCAGAATACTGCATGTGGAGAGTTGCAGATCTTGCATTACTCGTGTTCGTCTGTAATTGAGTCATTCTCTTTGAGTGCTCGTGTCTCGCTCCAGCAGACAGCCGACTGAAGGTGACCCTGTGCTGATGGTGGCCAATATCCATGCCAGTGTCTGCTTCCTCCAACAATGCGTCATTGCAAATTGTCAGAGGCCAGCTTGAATGAAAAGAAAAAATGAGTTCTCTTTTTTCCCTAAAATAAAACAAAAAGAGATTTCTAACCACGTGAATTTGTCAGTAGAATATTACAGAGTATGTGGGTATGGCAAAATGTGGGCGAATGAAAAATGTGACTATTTTAACATTATTCAAAATACATACTGAATGACTGATTAAATCTTAGATGGAATACTTTTTTTTTTTTTTTCTTTTTTCCCCACAGTTCAAGATTTGTTATCCATAGTCACTTGCATTATTGCTATCAAAGTCATGCAAAAATAAATTTAAATTAATCAATTTTTAATGGATTTCAATTTCAAATTTCAATTTATTTTTTTACTATTATTTTTATAATAATAATTATTAATAATTTAATAAATAATAAATATAATAATAATAATAATTAGTACCACAGTATTACAGAAGAGCCATAAAATTAAGAGAAATATTTTTTTACATTGTGTAATCATTGATCTGTCAATCACAATATTTCAAAAATAGAAACAATTCCAAAAATATAATCCCTTGTTGCTTGCTGTCATCATTTACTCAGCCTTATGGAACATAAAAGATGTTTTGAGAAGTGACTCTTTTGTTTTGTTCTCCATACAATGGAAGTCAAAGGTAAAATGGTTTAGTTACCAACATTCTTTAAAATATCTTCATCTGTGTTCCACAGAAGAAAGAAAGTCATACAGTTTGAGAGGGAGCAGATGATAATGGAATTTAAATTTGTGGGTGAATTACATTCTTTAAGTGCATACTGGCCTATACTGCTTATTTCCATGTTATACATCTCTTTTGTTCCAAATATAGTGAGTTCACTGTGCATGGGACAGTTTCTAGTAGAGTGTTCAGGAAACATGGGTTCAGGCTCTTTTATGTGAATAATGAGGTGTAACATTTTTGTGGTTGGAGTGTTGCCAGTTATCTTGCTCATTCCCACTGGGGTTATACGGGTCAGCGTTAGACTTTGGGCTAGCGATGACATCACTGTGTTTTCCGCAGGGAGAACTAGATCTGCTGCATAGATAGCTCAACACAGATGCAGCTCTCTCTTGCTGCACCCATCACCCCCCCCATGCTCTGACTAAATTCCCTATTGGATGGTTAGGTTGTGGATTTCCTAGTATCAGTCTTACTCAACACACCAGCAGATTGTCAGATGCATATTGTAAACAAAATTGCAACATTCTTAAAACAGCAAGATCCAATTTGATTGGCTGGCTTGGAGTCTGAGTGAGATAAGCTGAGGTAGAAGAAATTAGCTATCTTTAGTCTTTATTTTGGCCAGAATTTACAACATGGACTTTCTTATCTTTCTGTCCTGTCTGTGCCAGACTATGGTTCTTCTACCCCAAACAAAAGGGTTATAATGTGCATAAGGTTGAACAGCCACATTAGCTGAGACTACAGCCTCAAATTAGCACATGCTAATGCCTAACTAATGAGTACACACATTCGCCTAAGCAGCACTGGGCAGATGATAAGTGAACAATAGATTCACATTTATACATTTTCTGCTTGATGATTTCTGCTAGTGTCTCTCATTCGGCAAAGCACATGGATAATGTTGTCGATTTGAAACATTTTGTCCTATCTGGTGTCATTAAGGAGCTACTCGCTAACTTTTTCCTTTTTTTTTGTTTGGCTTATGACTGATTTGGCTCATTAAAGAGAGAGAGTGGGAATTAATTAATGTCATTAAATGAAGCATGCTGAACCCTCCACGAGCTGTGAAGTGAAGTGTGGAAGAAGAGAGCGAGGGATGGAAAAACTAAAGAAACTGATGAGTAGATCATAATTTCCATAATTATTATCATTATTATTACTATGATCCCAGCTATGACATTTCTGGCTGAAACTGTGTTTTAATGTTACAAAATCACTATATTATATAAAATGGATAGAGTACTGTATTTTTGGAACTCTACACTGAAACAAAGGTTTCTCACTGTGTAGGTGTGTGTAAAGCTTAGACGTTGGTTGCACTTTAAAGGTCATTTATCTTTCTTTTTTCCAAACAGCTCTCTCCATACTCTTACAGCCCAACTAGATGAGACACAGCATTTTTTATGTAACAACTAATTTGTCTATCCACAATGGAAGCAGAACAACTGTGTGACAGCCAATCAGAATAGATATGTGGAGTGAAATTTTGGACCAGTCAAATTTCACTGTAGGTGGAACTACCCAGTATGATGCAGAAACAAATGTCCTTGTGCTCATCACTTAAATGGGAATGCTAACAGAGAGCTTTCTCCAGGCATTATTGTACCTCCTTGCCACTAATATTATAGCCCATGTTACACAAGCCCAACCGTATATAATTTCCCACCAACTTCACCAATTTCATTTCAAAATACATCACATTACTGAAGTTAAATCCATGGTACTGTTTTATGTTTAAAAGGAGAACTCATGATGCACTGAATAGGTAAGATTGTGTGTCAATTAAAGGAAAAAAACAACAACTAAGAAAGAAAGAAAGAAAGATGAAGAGAAAGCACTCTGACTTAACGCCTGAGGGCAAAGTCACTCAAGAACATCCCCAGCAATTCAGCTGACCTGCTTTCTTGCCGTGCTTTTTCCTCCTTACCCGGAGTGGCATTTCATTTAGGCTCCATCATTCTTCTTTTCTTTCTTGGCCTTGACCAGGAAGAACTGAGTTTCTCATCCCCCTCCCCCTCTCTCTCATCTGCCTCTCTACTAGCTCCTTCCCGTTTTCTGAGCATCGAACCTTTCAGGGAAAGGTGCTACAGCTTTCATCCACTGTTTAAAGCATAGTTTCTTGTTAGTTACATATATGGACTTGAATAAATTGTATTTTTCGGCAGTAAGCAAGCTAACATGCAGGTGCAATCTTTATGTGTGTAAATGAATGTAACATCAAATAAAGCAGTTGCCATGTTCGTTACAGTAGCATCTCAAAGATCTCAAATCGATGAATTAGCAGAACTTATTACTCCACCACCTCCATTTGATGTCATTAACAACCGTCCTATATTGTTGAACCAGTGTGTTTCAAACAACAGAGATGTATGATGTTCCCTTGTTTGGGAAACAGTCGTGACCATCTAGTATGATGCATTATTGAAGAAGCATCAAATTACGTTGTGGTTAAAAAAATAAGTTACATCATTGTACATCATTGAAAACGCACCCCTGATGATGTCATTTTTTGGGTGCAAGTAGAATGTCTCACTTTTGTCTGTTCTCTCCTAACATCATAATTTTGTGCAGCAGTAGTTGTTACTTCTTTTTTCAGTTCTGATGATGGGTGGCATCAATCATTAAAATGCAATTCCTCCATCTATTATGTTGAAGTATTCAGATTACTGGCACAAGGATTAACTATGTTGCAAATATGTGTAGTATTAACATATTCTTTTTTTAAATATCATGGTTGTCAATATTGTGCTGCTCATATTCTGAGATACAAAGGCATAGTTATGAGGCGGAAAGTTACAGTTATGAGTTGCATGTAAAATATATATATATAAATATATATATAAAGCATATATAAAGTATGAAGTCACAATTCCACTTCCTTTTTTTTCATAGAGTGTTAGTCTGTAGAGGATGCATAATTTACATTAGTGGGGCTGTGCAGCATCACTTTGATCTACATTCTCTAATATAATGAAAGTATTTATTTACACCATACATCTGGATATATAACGAGTTATGAGGCTCCTCTTCATTATTTGATAATCATTTCATGAAATATTGCTGCCTTGATCAGTTAGGTAAAATTCTATTACCACACACTTTTGCAACCAGTAATATAGCTTTGCAAAGCAAATATTACAAAATTTTGTCATCGAGGCACAATTTATAATGAGCCTTATTTGCATTGAAAGGAGGAGTGCTTGCATCTTAATACTGAAGAAATACTGCAGGCAAAAGTGGTTTGTCTCACTATTTACCTCTTATTTCTTTACCTATTCCATCTGTCTTTCCCTCGTCACTCTGTCCCCTTTTTCATCTTTTTCTGACTGATGGGTCAGCTTGTGTTCTGTATACTCCTATACTACAGGGCTCTCCAGTGACTTGTTAGAGTTTGCAGTTGGCTGTTGATAGCTGTTTAAGAAATGCATAGCTTTAAATAAATATGGAGACATTGTATACCTGAGATGTGTTCAAATAACGAAAAAAAGTCTCCCCTCACGGAAAAAGGTGGTTATCTCCTTTCAACCAGTTTTGGCTTTGATTAATCACTGTGTTTACCCTCGTCTGTCCTCTCCATCTTCACCAAGATGCACCACAGCCAGTTTCCCTTGCCTCTGCATGATTCATCCCTTATCTCTAAGAAAGGAAAGCATGTGGAATTGTTTGATTTCTTCGCCTCTAAAAGGCCTGGTTCTCTTTAAATGTAGCAGACTCAAATTTTGTCCATTTCTAGTGTAGTCATTTAAAAATCATTAACCTTTTTTTTTTTTTCAAGAAACTATATGCAAGATGATACAATACAGAGCTGAGAAAAGCTACTTTAGTTGTGTGTTAGTACAAGTTTGTGATATAAGAGTTAAAAAAACATGGTTTATACACTAAGAACAGGCAAACATTTGATATGACAACACTTTTTTTTTTTTTTGCAACCAAAGTTATTTAATTTAATCAGCTATTTTTGAAGGCTTGATTGTGTTTATGGAGTGCACTATAACATATGTTCAAGCTTAGTTTTTGAAAAATAACATTATTTTTCACATATTTCAAATATTTTATCTTTATTCTACACTGTCTGTTGACTTCCTGGTTCTATGTAGCCCTTCTCTGATAAACACACAATAGGCTCAGATTGGTTAGCTGGCCCAGTGTGTTCTGATTCAGTAACCACTTAGTGCACATTGTCCGGATACGTCACTGCCCTTACTGTTACATATGATATTTTTAAATTAATTAATTTCACTTTAGACATAAAGAGAAAAAAAAGAGGCTGGAGTACTTAGACAAACATAGGAACCTACAGTCATGGCCGGAAATATTGGCACCCTTGTAATTCTGTCAGAAAATGCAACACCTCTCTCAGAAAATTGTTCCAATTGCAAATGTTTTGGTATTCACATGCTTATTGTTTTTATTTGCACTACAACAACACAAAAAAGCAGACAGGAAAAGTCAAACAAATATCACACAGAGCTCAAAAATGGAATGGACAAAATTATTAGCACCTTGTCAAAATTGGTAAGAAATAATTGGTTTTCAAGCATGTGATGTTCCTGTAATTTGTATATAGACACACCTGTGGCAAGTAACAGGTGTGGGCAATATAGTAATCACACTTGCAACCAGTTAAAATGGAGAAAAGTTGACTCAGCCTTTGTGGTGTGTGTCACACTGAGCTTGGAGAAAAGAAAAAAGTATAAGGAGTTGTCTGTAAAATTGAGAAAAAAAATTGTGGAAAACCATGGAAAATCTCAAGGCTACAAGTCCATCTCCAGAGATCTTAATGTTCCTGTGTCCACTGTGCGCAATATCATCAAGAGGTTTACAGCCCATGGCACTGTAGCTAAGCTCCCTGGACGTGGACGGAAGAGCAAAATTAATAAAAAATTACAACGAAGGATTGTTCGAATGGTTAATAAAGAACCCCAATTAACTTCCAAACAAATTCAAGCTGATCTGCAGACACAGGATACAACAGTGTCAGCTCGCACTATCCGTCGCCATCTGAATGAAAAGGGACGCTATGGTAGGAGACCCAGGAGGACACCAATGCTGACACAAAGGCATAAAAAAGCAAGACTGGAGTTTGTCAAAACTTACGTGACAAAACCACTATCCTTCTGGGAGAATGTACTGTGGACAGATAATACAAAAGTAAAGCTTTTTGGTAAAGGCACTGTTTACAGAAAAAGAAATGAGGCCTTCAAAGAAAAGAACACAGTCCCTACAGTCAAACATGGTGGAGGTTCAAAGATGTTTTGGGTTTGCTTTGCTGCTTCTGGCACTGGATGCCTTGACTGTGTGAACAGTATCATGAAATCTGATGATTACCAAAGAATTTTGGGGCACAACATAGTGGCCAGTGTCAAAAAGCTGCGTCTCCACCAGAGGTCATGGGTCTTCCAGCAGGACAATGACCCGAAACACACTTCAAAAAGCACTCAGAAATGGTTACAAACAAAGCGCTGGAGAGTTCTGAAATGGCCAGCAATGAGTCCAGATCTGAATCCCATAGAACACCTGTGGAGAGATCTCAAAACAGCAGTTGGGAGAAGGCATCCTTCAAATCTGAATGACCTGGAGCAGTTTGCAAAAGAAGAGCGGTCCAAAATTCCAGTAGAGAGGTGTACAAAACTCATTCAGGAAGTGATTGATTTCAGTTATTTTTTCCAAAGGAGGTGCTACCAAATATTAAGAGTGGCAATAATTTTGTCCAGTGCATTTTTTGGGTTCTGTGTGGAATTGTATCAGTTTTTACTTTCCCTCTGTTTTTTTTTTTTTTTTTTTTTTTTTTTTTTTTTGTGTGTGTTGTTCCAATGCCACCAAAAAAAAAACAAAAAAACTTGTGAGTACCAAAATATTTGCAACTGCAACAATTTTCTGAGAGAAGGATTGCATTTTCTGACAGAATTGCAAGGGTGCCGATATTTTTGTCCATTTGACTGTACGTGCCTCTCAATGCAAAACTATATTGTAACACAACATGCTGCATCAGGCACTAATTTAAGCAGCCTCGTTGATTATAATTTAGCTAATTTAATGTGATCTTGTCTTGTTTGTGTGAGTTTAAATACAAAGTTTAAATACTTTACACAGTGAAGATGTTAAAGGTTTCTGGTTTGAGACTAGACAGTTTAAAGGTACAGTAGACAGCCAAACCTTCTGGCCTAGAACTGCATTTTCTTGATTTTTTTTTTTTTTTTTTAATGCATATAACGGGGCCAGATTATCCACTGGCTTTGGCACTAGTACCAGCCTTGTGAAAAAAAGGTGTATGTAGCAGTGCTCAAAAGAATTACATGAATTACAAGCAGAAGTTGCATTTTACTTTTTTTATATGTGTAAAGTTAAATACCTTGCTAGAAGTATGTTAGCTAAGCCAGTATTAGCGAGAAAAAGTCCTTGTTTAATGCAACATGAGCTCTGTGGACAACATCTGTGACAGTGTCAAGTCCACACAAAGTAATTTCATATTGTGCCTCAGTTTTCAAAAAATAGAGAAGAAAAAAGAAAGTGTTTACAGTAATGCACCTAGCAGTTAGGTTCATGGCACAATGAAAAGAAATGTAAAATTACATGTCAGCTCTTTTAAAAGTGTACCAATAAGACTCAGTCCATCTCTCTCTCATAATACACAACTGAAGTTGGTGTGATAGAATCACTTACCAATTTGTCTATGTAATGCTCTAATCACTCGTGACAGTAGGAGCTTTATTACAAATACAATTTTCAGCTTTTAAACCCTCTGGGATGCTTGCCTACTACTTGAATAGATTTTAAATGGTTTTTATATTATTATTCCTTTATTTATTAATGATTAGGTGCCTAAAGTCATGCACTTTTGAATTCTTCAGTGTATCTCCTGTTTTTTAATCTCTGTTTTTTTCCTACTGGTTGACCTTCACATGTGATGGCATGTCAAATACCAGACTCATTTTTCTCTGATCCAGTGGCAGAACAAAGATCACACTCTGGGAGCTGAGCTTTCCAAAACACCCTCACACTTTCATCTCAGTTCCCTCATACCTCTGCTGATGCTACATTCCTGTGGAGTTCAGAGTTCTTCTCTCTCTGTCGGTTTAGGTGTGTTTAATCACAATGTTTCACCCTAGAGGTGAGATATTTTCAAAACACATACTGTATTTAGTTATCAACATTGTTATCAGCACCGTACCACCCACAGTTACAACAACAGCAAACAACATCAAAAAACTAAACTATGACTATTGACTAGAATTAATGGACTTAAGAAAGCAAATGATGTAACACAATTAGATTAGGGAACACTCTTCACTATTACAGTTTTTTATAATCACTAGGGCACATTTCTTAGTATTTAGGTCACTTTTTCAAATCTCTTTACACAGCGAGCACAACATCAGTCTTTATGGACTAAACTGAATAATTTATCATTACTTAGGCACAAAATGCATTCACTGATGACATCTGTCAGATTACATAAATTCTGGGGTCTGAGGGGGTTTTGGGGCCCTGGAGAAGTTTTGAAATGCCCTGACATTTGTTTTCATGTTCTTTTCTTTGCTTTAAGAGCAGAATACCTATGAAATGTCATGGTAAAATAATGCTTCTTGTAATGCATTCTAGGAGTTAAACAGCCTGTTTTGATGATTGAATGGACATCAGAAACGAAACGCTTTCTCTTGTAGTGGTCTCTGTATGAAACTCCCTCCTCGCCCCTGCATTCTGATGTTGTCAGGTAGCAGGTGGGGGAGATGTGTTTGCGAGCTGAACTCAGCAGCAGGGCTTTGAACAACACAGCGGGCTCTGTCACAAACATCGCCACTAGTTGGGAGGGAAGATCCATTGTTGTGTTTTATTTTCCTTGTCAGAGTTGTGACAGGTGTGTTTATGTATCTGAGGCCGGAGCAATGTGTTCTGACAGACAAATGGGGGTGTTATCTGCTGTTGTCACACCTGATGGTCCAGGACTAAGGCAGAGTGGGTGGGTTTTATTATAATATATATTTTCAATTGACTGTCATGATGGGAGTCTCAGAGAGTGAAGGTTGTAGGATCTAAGTGCAGCTTTATTCACTGAAGTCAGAATAGAAGAATCCAAAGCTTGACAACAACTAATGTGAAACAAACAAAAAAGAAAAACAAAACAAACAAAAAAAATAAACAAAAACAAAAAAACAATAAAGCAGAAACCACAATCCAGCAAACATAACATCTAGATAAGGACTCGACCAAAACAAGACACAAGCACTTCTAAGTAAGAGCACAACGTTAAACTGTATTTTTGGCTTTATTCTTGTAAATGTGAGCTTTTTGGATGTACAGTTCAGATTAATCTGCTTATTTTGTTTGGTGTATTTTTTCTTATTGTGAAATGTCTGGCTAAAACTAGTTTTAATGATATATAATAAGTATATATAACTAAATTTTGGTCCTAAAAATGTGCTTAGTTTTCTGATGATTGTTTTGAAAGTTTTGGACACTACTAATTCCCATAACTGTCCCATAATTGTTTGTTTCACGTTTGTTTAACTATATTAGTGAGGGCATCTCAGAGATTTCCAGTATTTTTATATCAGGTAGGGGGTGCTCAGATTGATCGGCTACCGATCACTATCGGCTGATAATCGCTTGGGGATGTTTGATCGGCGGTCTCTAAAAAGGCTGATCTCATAAACCGATCGTAAGCTGGTGTAGCAGTCTCTTTTCGGCACGGGTAAAACAATTATAATAATAAAGTTGAGGTACAATTCATATTTCTTCATTGAATAGCTTCTTAAGTAATTTGAAAACCTTATGTGAGCCATAATTTCATGTGAATGACCGTGCGCTCTCTCTTTCTCTCAAAAGTGCGCTAATGGCTTCCAATCACCACGTTGCGTCTGACTATAAGCGAGCTGCACAGTTGACACAGGAATGTTACTTGCACAGTAGAATCAGTGTCGCATCATCGCTAAAGTTTGTAAACTGCATTTATTTTTAATTCTTTCCAGTGTTTAACTATTCAGCGCTTGCAAGCTCTCATTAAGACTGGGAGCTTGTGCACACATAAAGTGTACACATAACGCCACGTTCACATACCTCCATTTGCAGTGCATATCATTAAAGTCTACTGTGTTTCACAGTCAACACATATGGGTTTTTGGCTAGGTTTAAAGGAAAATAATTTCTTTATTAATAACAGGATTGCTTGTAATAAAGATTTAAATTCAAAAGAATAGGCAGTAGAACTGGCCCTGATCAGGCCCCGAATAAGTGTCTAAAAATTGTGACTGGAGTATCTCTAATTCTACATGATTAATAGAAGGTTTTAAAAAGATCAGTATTGATGATCGGGTCGGCAGATATAGCTTCCTGTGATTGCTGATCGGTGATCGGCCTCAAAAATCCTGATTGGAGCACCCCTAATATCAGGTAAATAATATTTTCTGTCATCTAACCCAGCCCCAACCCCTAAACAAAACCTCACAAAAACCTGTGCAAAACACTTGATTTGGCCTGTTTATAAATGAGCAATATTACATGATTAGCAGTGCGATATGACTGTATATCAGCATGGCTGTGATTCAGCCATGCCCTTGTGCCGTAGGTAATCACATTGTGCTGATATACAGCCATATCGTACAGCTACCGTATTGATATTGCGTTTTTACAACAGTTTGATTACACAAGTGTGTAAATTAAAAAGAGACAAGAATGGAGTCTCTTCAAAACTCCTCTTTTGTGCGGAAATACTTCCTTCTGCCACAGATTCAGATTTCAGTTTGACAGTTTAACAGCTGAGCCCAAGCCTCCGTTACTAATTTGAAAGCATCTCTTTAGAACTAGTAATGAAGGAATGTTGAGTTTCTTCTTTGAAAGCCTATTGTGTTGCTGTATTATTACTCTATTATGTAAAGTATTATGAGAGAGAGACGGACTGAGTGAGTGTGTGTACTTGCGTCTGATAAAGCATTCAATCTTCATCTCATATCCACAAAAAACATTAGTTTGAATGTCAGCTAAGGAAAATGTTATCTTCTTCATACTATCCTTTCATCTGGTAAGGGTGATTTCTGATGACAGCACTGCTCAGTGCATTTGTTGGCTGCATCTTACAAGGTGTTGCTGAAAGTAAGAATAACTTACTTGTTGACAACCCTGTTTCAGTCTCTTTGAATATGAAAATCTTTACTGCTGACTCACTCATAAAAACAGCCCCTTGTCGCCATCTAATGGCCAAATAATGTAACTAAAATCACCATCATGAACACACACTGTTTCCAGGGTTTCCACGGGTCTTAAAAAAAACCTTGAATTAGCCTTGAATTAAGGCCTTGAAAAGGTCATAAATCAGAGCAGCAAGTTATAAATTCATGTGATCATAGCATTAATTTTCATGAGAGATTGTTTCCACGTTTCATTTTAAAGTGAAGCGAAAGTCTGTGCTACATGGCTTAGGTTGCTCAATATTCATTAAACAATACACGGTAGATGGTGGTATCTGCTGCTTCATCTCTCAATCACCTGAAGAAGAACTTGGCGTTTTGATTTTTTTTATTTTTAGTAATAAAAATCATTTAGTTCCATTAGAGAACAGACACAATACAATTAAAACTGAATGCGGCTGTGCCGAACAACTGTCGCATCACAGATCAGACTTTTTATTTATCACGTGAAGAGAGTCTAGAGACAAGAAGAGAGAGGTGAGAAAGACAAGACTATGGCGGAAGTGTTTCAAAATGAAATGCAAAAGTGCCTGATTTAAAAATATTTTGAATTTTGAAAAGCCTGTTGTCTTCTGCTATTGATCTAAAGGTGATAGTGGAAGTTTCATATTTATTTGGTTCCACAGTGTTTGCTGATTTTAATTTATTTAAACTGTGTAATTTTTATTATTTTATAGGCAATTACATCAAGGTGTATGCCGTGCTTCCAAGCTTTCTTATTCGTTTCGCTAATAGACGTCCTAGTTTTATATACCTATTTACACTTTGTGTAAGTTATTATTTTATATTAGGCTTATAATATGGTGCATTATTATTTATTTTGTTAATAAAAGTTTGTTATGTTACATTAATGCCGCTAAGATAAAAGTGAAAGTAAAATGCACATGAAGCTTTTGCAAGCTATTTAAAACTGAAAGAAAGTGAAGAAAAGAGGGAAAAACAAACAACTGCTAGATGCTGAATTGCTGCTAATTTGAAAGTGAAAATAAAACTCAAACTATACTGTATATATAGAGAACATATTACTGTATTGTTTTCCTTTCGTTTTTTTTTTTTTACTTAAATTTTCTTTAGTTGGTCTTAACATGGTCTTTAAAAGGTCTTAAATTTACCCTCATAAAACCTGCAGAAACCCTGGTTTCTCAATACTAAACACTATTATTAAGTACTGCTATTATTTATATAAAATATTATTTATTGGATAATAATATTTATTAAACAACAACAACAGCCATCATAAAAGTTGGCAATTCAGTCAAAAGTACAAAGGTAGAGCTCTGATATACAGCATTAAAATTATATAAGATATAACGTCATGTGACTTCGCCTTCGGCCAAAACTGTTTTGGAACAAATAATAGATTAATGAGACCAAAGACTGCCTATTAGATTTACCAAAAATGAAATATATCTCATGTTTTACCAATATAGACATCATAGCCACCGGCAAATTCTAGAAGATCTGGCTGAGGTAAGGCTGTTCTCAGTGGGTTCATGAGCGCTGAATGGCCACTGACGCATGGTCTGCACATCACCAAAAACGTTGAAGCAAATTTTAAAACAGGTATCTTTATTAAACTGCATATTTGAAGTCTAAACTACTACATTTTCACCTAAAAAACTCTTAAAACTACATTCTAGGACACAAAAGCAGTATTATAAAATTATAGTGGATTTGGGCGTCTGACATGACACTAGCTGTGAGAAATCCTGCAAGTGGAGAGATACAAACAGTGAAACAATTGTAGTTCTGTTTTCACTAGAATATTGCACGCCTGGAATAGGCTCGCAACCAGTCAGATTCGAGAACAAGAAAAAACTGTTGTATAAGCCTTTTTAACTAGTGAGGTCTTGCTCACTAGTCTGTGTTCAAGAAGCTTTACTTTATTAATACAGACTTTTTGAGTAGTAAGGACATTTTGGACCTCACAAGTATAGTCAAACCTGTACACACACACACACACACACACACACACACAGACTCTCAGCTAACGTAAATGAAGTGTGATTTTATCTGATGGCACCTGAAGTGGCCAGTGCCAAGACTAATCAGCAAGGAGAATTTATTCCCTCCTTTCAGCACTATAAATTTAGACAAAGGGAAATGCCGCCCTTAATCTGACAAAGGTATAATTCATGTCAGATTGCCTGGACCAAATTACATTCCACATATTTCAACTTACTGCCTGGTGGCGGTCTAAGGAAGTGGATTGCCCAATAAAGCCTTGATTGTTTTTAAGATAATTTTAAATTGCTCATATATATCATCTATGCAAAATACTGGACACTTATTTTGCCTGGAAGTGTGTTTCACTGAATTGAATAGAAATGGACATAGTGAGGAGCCATGGCAGTGCAGAATGCATCAGTAGATTTACTGGTCATCTTTGGGTAACTTTTTTTTTTTTTTTTTTTTTTTGTTTTGAGAAGATGAACTGGGAAGCTTTAGTGTTGAGTCACTGCAGATTAAAATGTTTTTTAATGACTGTAGTTTATGTAATTTAGGCATTTGTAGTCTTACTAGTGTTTAATCTAAATAATAGTTTGAAAAAAATATATATATAGAAAGAATATTTTCACTAATGTATTTCCTTTGGGTGCCATGTCCAATGTCCATATAAGCAAAAAGCACTAAGGGCATGACGTGTGATGTAGAGCCAGTGCCATCCTTAGGGCGGTGCAACTGGTGCAGTCACACCGCCCCATCTCTCCTTACTCTTGACCTGTGATCAGTGAAATCTGACTGCAGCTCGTGTTGGATGCTGTGTTGTCAAGTCCACATTTTTTTCCAATTGGAAAACTGGAAATTGGGCTACTTTTAAACTGTTGCCATGGGTTGATTTTCCCCCATGGGTTAAAGGTTTGAAATACTGCATAAATTACATTTGACTTAAATGCTTGTTTTCAAACATTTTATATTCTATCTATGATAAAATTGTGATACATGTTAAAGTTGGCCAGTCATGGCCAATAATGGCACCCTTGCAATTCTCTCAGAAAATTGTTCCAATTGCAAATGTTTTGGTATTCACGTGCTTATTGTTTTTGTTTGCACTGCAACAACAACAACAACAACAACACACACACACACACACGCACACAAAGCAGAGAAGAAAAGTCAAACTTGATTAAATTTCACACAGAACTCAAAAATGGACTGGACTAAATTATTGGCACCTTGTCAAAATTGTAAGAAATAATTGCTTTTCAAGCATGTGATGCTCCTGTAATTTGTATTTAGACACACCAGTGGCAAGTAACATGTGTGGGCAATATAGTAATCACACTTGCAACCAGTTAAAATGGAGAAAAGTTGACTCAGCCTTTGAGTTGTGTCACACTGAGCATGGAGAAAAGAAAGAAGTGTAATAAGTTGTCTGTGGATTTGAGAGAAAAAATTGTGGAAAAACATGGACAATCTCAAGGCTACAAGTCCATCTCCAGAGATATTAATGTTCCTGTGTCCACTGTGCTCAATATCATCAAGAGGTTTACAGCCCATGGCACTATAGCTAACCTCCCTGGACGTGGACGGAAGAGCAAAGGATTGTTCAAATGTTGGATAAAGAACCCTGAATAACTTTCAAACAAATTCAAGCTGATCTGCAGACACAGGGTACAACAGTGTCAGCTCGCACTATCGATTGTGATTGATTTCAGTTATTTTTTCCAAAGGGGGTGTTACCAAATATTAAGTTAATGGTGCCAATAATTTTGTCCCGTGCATTTTTTGAGTTCTGTGTGGAATTGTATCAGATTTAACTTCTCTGAAAAAAAAAAAAAACAGTTTTCTAAAAGAAGGGTTGCATTTTCTGACAGAATTGCAAATGTGCCGATATTTTTGGCCATGACTGTATGATTCTTTAGGGTCTTATTAAAAAGTCTACAGTAGTCAACATTTGAAGTGGATCAAAAATGTTAATCAAAGTTATATAAACAGCTATTGTTTTAGTTTTTGGACAACTCTGATGAAAGGTTTTGATCCACTTCAAATGTTGACTACTGTATAACATACTTTGGTTAAAATTTCTCAGTGGTAGTATAAAACAACACCCATTTTACCTTGTCAAAAACAGCTCTGTTCAGAGCAAGCCATTTCGGTGCATGTCCCTTTAAATCCTAATGAGCTCTGCTCACGCCACCCCTCTCTTCTGTGGGGTGACCCTTATACTCACTTCTTCTGTAGGTGAAGCTGCATTATGAATAATTTGCACGAACATAGATGCATTTAGGTAGACCAGGAAGTGCATTCCCTTCAAAAACTAAAGTAATCCACTGTGTCTTCAGCGATGTTGGGAGTAAGTGATGACTGCTATATTCTTTATTAGATCCAACAGCAAAACACCTCAATCACTTAGGAGACTGTTCACGCAGGGTGGGTCGTGGGAGCGGCTTTGGTCTGAGTATGCCTTGATTTGAGAAAGGGGTTATGATTTATAGGGATTTGAAAAAAAAAAACACTGGGTGGATTTTTATCATTATAGAGTGGATGTGTACACACACTGCCAACACACATTTATGTTCAAACAACATACAAAAGTAAAATTTAGTGAATCATCTGATGACCCCTTTAAGTTTTGTGAAGGAGGGATACAAGAAGGAAACTTTTGAGCTATGTTTATGGTTAATGTGCATAACAGTGACTGTAAACTATGTATTTTAGGCATCGAAATGACAGGTTGGATATTTTGTATATAGTCAATACGCTACACTGGGCTGTTTTTGATTGGCATGGGCTAGTTTTGTCCTGCAGACTTGGCAACCCTGGCTGAATGGAGCAGAACAGATGCTTTTAGTTTAGCGTAGTGTACATTTTCCAACTTAACTACTTGTTTTTTAATTTCTATAAAAAAGCTAAACGACAGTGGGGGCGGTGCTATGGTGTGCAAGTAATGTAATCGTGTACGACCAAACAGTGTAATACTGACTACTGTAGCAAGCCTGTTTATGTAACTCCATCACTGCTATGTGCCAAATTGCGGGATGGCGGAATCAGTGCCATATTTTTTTGACCACCCACTCCTGCCCGCAGTAAACATAAAAACCGTGAATCTGCGCGGTATCCCAATCCCAGCGCAGTCCTCTAGTGTGATGTATGATAAATGAAATAAGCATTCCATGATTTTTCATCTTTTTTCCTAGGAGAAATAATTGAATATGTACAGTTGGATGGATGGAGAAACAAACAGACAGAAGAAAGATTCAGTGAAAATCATTATCATCTTTATGACATGATTAGACTCTTTCCAGTCTCAGTGTGGTAGCACACTGGTTCAGTACCTTAGCGTACAACCATATATTCATGATTGTGCTGTCAGCAGGGATATGACGTGATGCCTACTCAAACCTTCATCAGTGGATCTGGCTGCATGACGAGGGGAGTTTCATTGCTCCAAACCCCAAGCAATGCTTCAGTGCCAGAACACATTAGCAGTCTGTCATTCATCTTCTGTACCAGGAATGTGCCCATGCTAGAGAGGCCATGCTTTCTGCAAGACTCGTCTGTTTGCACCAGCTGATCTAAGTTTAGTTTGATGATCAAACGTGAGCCACTGTTTTATCTTCAGACTGTTTAAGGGTCAAATCATAAGCAGTCTCTGATCTTTTTACTGTAATGCAAATGAATTCATGTAGAGAATGCAACCAAGTTGCTGGTGAATTATAAAAAAAAGTACAAAAATGTATTTCATTTTCATTTTGAAAATATGTATGTTGCATTCCATATCATAAATCAGTTAGTTACTTGATCATTTCTAGAAGAACTTTGAAAGGCTTTGATTTTATTTGATTTGAATAACCCATCTGCAAAACAACAAGGTTCTGATTATTATTCTTAAAGTAAAATTTAAATCTTGCATTATGGCCAAGTATGCACTGTGATGTTACAGGAGTGACAGCCGCATTTAAATACAGAAATAAATCCCTTAATTTATTGTACTTTGTGTGTATTAAACTTACCTTCAAAACTGTGACGATTGACACATCGGTAATGTATTGGAACTTTTTGATGTCATAGCAGCGTTTTGTGTCTTACAGTTGTTAACAAGATACAAGAACATTTATTTATTTATTGATTGGTTTTATTTGACATGCACACAAAGTGATGCACAGAGAGATGTGCTGTATAGATCAGGTTCACATCAGAGAGCAGCAACTAAGTCATTTATTTATTTAAAAATGTAAACCAGTGTAAATGTAAACGTCATCTTCATATATGTCCAGAATGTTAAAGGGGTCCTATTATGCTTTTTCACTTTTTGAATTTTAGTCAGTCTGCGGTGATACGCTTTGAGCATAAAAAAGATCTACGAAGTTACAAATCTCAAAGTCCACTCCAAGGGGGGGATATTTCATTTTAAAAAATCTCTTTCCAAGAACTACAATGGCTCCTTTGGACTACAGCGTTTGTTTTCCGCATGCAATGTTGTCACAACACGGTCCATTAGAATATTATTAAATTAAATCCACTTACGGAAATTCGAATTGTTGGGGGATGTGTAGGGACGAGGTGGGGGATTAGCCAAACTTTAGTGATGCATCGCAAAGAGCCGCTTCAACGAGCCGCAGCGCGGCGGGTATAAACACAAGCATTGACTAGAGTGGCCGCTTCAGAGCAGTAATGTGCCGCAGACGTGTGCAGTACAGGGGGGTTGAAACACATGCCGAAGCCGCGATCTACTCTGGTTGCCATGTCGGAGCCGTAACATGCAGACATTTGCAGTGTGTGGTAAGAGATTTATTCATTTATTCTACAGTGTAGATAGCTTCACTTATGTGAGTATGTAATTAAATAAATTATTACGCTAATATCATGTATCTGCGATCTCGCAGGCTGAGGATAGGACTAAACAGTACTGTAGCGTATTATTTACTCACCCTCCATGCATCCTAGGTGTATATGACTTCCTTCTTTCAGACAAATGCAATCGGAGTCTAGTAAAGTCTAATAAAATGCATCCATTCATAATAAAAAGTGCCTCACATGGCTCCCAGGGGTCTCCTGTAACAAATCAATGCGTTTCTGTAAGAAAAATATCCATATTTAAAACGTTCAGATTCACAGGTAATCTAGCTTGCGATAACTGCTTTGACAAGGGGCGTGGCAGTACTGAAACACCGTCTAAGCTGTTCGGCAATCGCAACGCACTGGGATAGTTAACCAATCACAACACATTTCCTTTTTTCAGAAGGCTGGCCTTCATTAAACCCGGAATTTATCGAGCTATTTGTGCCAGGCTGGGAGAAAGATATTGTAATAATGTAAGTTATGTGAAAAATAATGCATTTTTCGAACCACCAAGCATGAGAGCATGTTGGGTACACCCCCAAAACAAAATCAAGACTTTGAAAAAGAGCATAATAGGACCCCTTTAATGTTTGCCAGATAAATCGTGAGCTTGTTGATGCAATTCAAGCTTATAAATATTTTGTTTATGTGTACATATATGTTTTAGTTAAGTGGAACAATGCAGAAATATTTAGTGGTGCGCAAATTGTTGCTTTCTGCCCCTTTAAGCCTTAACTAGGCTAAGTTGTAACTTATGCACAGTTGGTGCAACCGGGCCCCAGTGCAGTGGTTAGTGAATTTTGGGCTTGACACATTGCAGCCATGTCCTTCATGGTTGACACAGATTTGAATCTGTGTCCTTTTTCTATTTTTCAGCTTTCTCTTCAATAATTTTGTCTGCTGCATCTTTCCAATAAAGAGGGAAAAGCCATAAAAAATGAATGCTTTGTGGTGAGATGAGTGCATTTTAGTGTGTCTATAAAGCATCTGATGTCATGTGTTGGAAGCGTTCCTGACATGGAGGAAAAAGCCCCTCTCTCAGCCTCTCTCTCTCTTGCTCATTCACTCTCTGCCTAAATGGAAAGCTATGTCGTTTTCATCAGGAACCTCCTACAACATGGATTAAATGCTCTCCCTCCATTTCGCTGCATCACAGCTGGGAAGGCTTTCCAGAGCGCTCACTAATTATCTGATGAGACTGAGTTGCTTCCACACTGGCATGCCATCAAAGGCAGTCATGTAGGTAGAACATGCACAGTAAGGCACTTCAAAATGGCTGTTTTATAACACCAGCATCATGGAAACTTAATATTGGGTTATGGGGAAACCAATGTGTATTTAGCACTTACATGTTCAGAACTCTTTAGTGTTCAGCGAGTTCAGCCTTGCTTTTTTTGCTGCAATGAGTAAGATTTAGTAAGGCTGTAAGTACAGCAGGCACAACTGTCCCCGAGTCACAGAGGCAATACCACTGTCCATGGTTCTAAATTAGAGAGTGCCAGTAATTTCACTATACAGTTGTATATTTTCAGTGCACGGTAATCTGGATGTGTGGTGTTATTATAGTGTTTCTCTTTACTACTATAGTACGAAATTAACATGAATTAACGTCAAAAGTTGGCTATTTTATAAGAGACCCTACGGTACAGTGTACTGAAATGTCTCATGTAATTGCTCATTCAGTGTTTTAAACTGCGGAAAATGTGTGAAGCTTGTAAACAATGCCATGTGACAATACATTTACCTCAGAAAAACCATTCAGCAACCATAAGCTCATAAGTAAGCTAGAAAAATAATTATAAAGCTGAGTATTTTGCTATATTTATGCGCTATATTTATTGCATATTAATATTTTTTCTTAACCTGTTGTCTACATAAGAAAGAATGCAAGAAGCTAAAGATAAAATTCAACACTTCCTATTGCATTTTACTAATGAAGAAAAAAACGACTGGATGTGTGAAAAACATATGACATTTATAGCATGCATTAAAAAGGAACCCAAACTATACACTATAAGTGATGCTTATGGTCTATGATGTTGGCACAGATTCTGTAGAATAAACAATTCTTTGTGACTGTATATATTTTTCAAGTTGGAAAAGATGTTTAATTCCCACTTTAAGTGAACCTTAGTTCCCAGGACATCTACATGGTTTACTGGATTAAAATGCTGATAAATTCAAGAAAATATGAGAAATAAACACATGACAGTATGACTGAAATGTTAAAGTGTTACAAAAAAAAATAATAATAATAATAACAATAATAATTTACTCCTTACTCATTTTTTTTTTGTCTGAAGCCCTGGCTTTTTAAATCTGAAAGTACACTCAACTAGCATTATAATATATTATGGTAATCAAATATTATTTAATGATAAGATAAAAATAATAAATATGAATTCTACTGCTTATAACAATATAAAACACACTAAGGATTAGTAAGCTGCTGGGTTCATGAATATTAATTACATTGTCTGCATTTGCAATAATAGGTTAGTAGCAGCCAATAAGATTGCCATTTGTGCATTAGTTACAGCAATATCTTATGATTGTTCTTAAAAGCTGAAGAATTCCAAACAAACTCTGTTATTTTGACAGGAAAATACAACAAAAGCCCTACTGTTTTCCAGTGGGACGTTAGAAAATTTTTTCACAGACGTATTTTGCAATTTTAATCTTGTGCGAATCTGCCAACTCTCAAAAAAAATTCCAAAGTAAATTACCTACTGTTTTTCTGAAAACTCAGTGGCCCTCTGAGAAATCTAATTCCATCCAAATGCGAATGTCTATGATTACTGATATTTTATTATCCCAACACTTCTCCTTGTGTGTTTTTTTTGGCCTACCTGAGCCTACCTTGCACACCAATCTTATGCATACTGTATCTTTCACTATGTATCAGACGAAAAATTAAAATAATAAAATTAATAAGGAAAGCCAAATCGTGGAAACTGCTAAGACTGGCCATTTTAACATAAGTGTCAGGTAAGACTGAATTTCTCTGCTCATTTACATGGGTTTATTACTCACATGGGATTAGCTACTTATATAAACTAATGTGAAGTTTATTTAAATAGCGCTTTTATAATAAATTAAAATTATGTTAATTCATATATGAGGGGTGTAACGGTACACAGATGTCATGGCTCGGTACGTACCTCGGTTTGGGGGTCACGGTTCAATATGATTTTGATACAACAGGAAAAAAAAATTTATATGCTTGCTATGCTAAGTTTCTTTTCATTTATTTTGAACAGACAGTAGTACAAATTACAATGTTATATCAAATTACAATATTATATCAAATTATAATGTTGAAATATATTTGATTTTATATTTGATTTGCCCCAGTGGGACACGTAATGTAGCCTATATATGCTTCAGTACACAGTCAATGCTTTATGAGTTTCAGTTCATTTTTGTGACAAAAAGGAAACTCAAATGGCAGAAAGCGACATTATATTTGTTTTCTTTAATTTAGAAAAGACCTTTTACAGTGATGCATTATTAGTAAGACAATAAATGACAGTGTTTTAAGTTGATTTTGCTGGTATAAGGAAACAGTTGAAGTAATCGCACACACACACGCAAAACATATCAGTTCCAGGCTTCCAGCATTGCTAACTTGACAGCGCAGTTGGTACTTTATCAAATAAAATACAGTGAACCAAACGCGCCCACCTCATAGTTTCAACGTTGGAACGCGACTGAAGTAGAAAGCCTATAATTCACGTACTAAATATTAGTTTAGCATTTAGATATTTGGATTTGTGCCGAATGAGAGAGGTAGGATACAAGAGCGCAAAGCTCCATTTCGCAAATAGTTGATTGTGCAAGCCTTTAAAGTAACGTTATACTCCTTTGTCAGTGAGAGATGCGTTCAGAATCACATGATCACTGTCTAGTGGGCTTTCTTTCAAATGCGCAACTGACGGCATTCGCTGTTCTTCTGCCGCCGCTTATCAAACAGAGTTGCATTACCGCTGGTTTGAGGGTGAATTGCCTGTATTTGTTGTATGGCTAGGGCTGTTCGATTCCGAAACTTTTGGAATCGAGGCTGATTCCGATTCCTGGTTGTGGAATCGATGGGATTCGATTCCAAGAATCGATTCCTCACTGTTGTTTTCTATTCTTTTTTGATTCTAGTTTTTTTTTTAGATTGGAGGAACCTGATTTCGCCATGACCGTAGGATATAAATGTCTTAGAAAGTAACCTTTTCAGCTTTGTTTTTAAAAATTATGATACATTTCTGTATTTAAATTATTTTTTATCTGCATCCATGAAATTAGTCATAGCCCACAGCTCAGCAGTGTAAATGCGTGTATTGCATGAATGAAACAAGACGTGTATAGTTCAGCTGGATGATGTTTACTTCATGAGCGTTGCACAAAATTAACAAACTGTACACTGAAACAAAATAACCAAAACATTAACAACAACACTGATTTAAGAGCTTGTGGTTTATCTGTCAGTCAGACGTGCTCTCTGCCACTTATCTGTACTCTCTGTGCTTTTTTTCAGAATTATGCCCTAACTGTGACAGTTCAGTACGAATACATGTATCGTTACATCCCTAATATAATATGTGTAAATGATGAGAGAATTAAAATTTTTGGAAGAAGTCTCATGCTTCAAAATCTGCTAAACTAGTGTGTGTCTGAGAGGTTTTATTTAGCTTTAGCTGCATTCGGCATTGTGATATATATCTACATAGCCTCTCTTACTCATAGGAAAAAGATGGACTTTCTCTGCACTGGCCTCAATAAGATTCCTTCTCCTGCAGCAGTGGTGCTCCAGATGAATATGGGGTGTGGATGTACTTTCTAGTGACTGCAGTCTGATTCTATGTCCAATGATGGTTTGACGTGGTGTAATCCTCTTTTCTTGATCTCTCCTCTCCATCTGCTTGATCCCCACACCCAACCCCCATCCCTCCATCCTCTCCTACTTCATCCCCCTCTTGCCCCATCCGATTACACTGCGAATCCCATCCCAATGCCCATCAGTGCCGTACACAGTAATCACTTGACAACAGCCCTAACACCTCCTCTGCTTCACTGTCCACAAGTCGACATACAGAGTTTTCATTTATTTATTTATTGGAATTTATAGGGAAAGCATTAAAATACATTGGACAAGTAGAGGTCTGGGCCACACATGTTCTTAATCCCATGAAGATTGTTATTCCTATGTTAATCCCCCTGTAGCTCAGCTGGATGACCTCCTTCCTAGCAAACATAGGCCAAATTCATGTATTTTCAGAGATTGTACTGAATTTGATGATGAACTTCTTTGCTGTTGATAAAGTGCATTCTTTTCATATGTAGTAGTATAAATACATTGTGCACACACCATCTTGATCCATGTGATCTTTGGCCTATAATGTCAGCTGCAAAAATACTTTTGTTACCCATAGCACTTGTTGAAATAGATGCTTGGCTATCAGTTCTCTGCTGTTCTTATTTATTTATTTATTTATTTATTTATTTTACTTTTTGAATTTGAAAGCTAATTTCCTGTGGCCTTGTGAGATAGTGTCCATTCCTACCACAAAATCGCAGCAAATGCGATATGTCAAATGGGTATTGTTCTCTTTGTATATTGCTATTGCGTGCTGCTTTTTGCATGCCATGTAGCAGGGAAGCAGTGTTGTAGTACTTGAGATTGTACTACTTAGACTTGGTCTTGACTCGAAATTTACCCTCTTCAGGTCTCTTGTCTTCACTCACCCCTCTTCTAGCCCATTCAGTTCTCGGCCTGGCTTTAAATGAGCTGGTCTCGACTACACTGCATGTTTGGACACAAGTTTTTTTTTTTGTTTTGTTTTTTTTTCCCCACAGGATGTTGGCTGGAACAAAGGAGGTCACTATAGTCTACTCTTTTATGTACACCTGACTGTACCTATATCTGGCATGCTAGCATAGAGTCAGTTGCTGCCTTTTTTTTCCATTCGTAAATCTGTATGCGTTTTGTAGCTTTAATTATGCATGTGCTGGAGGAAACAACTGCACATACATCAGTTTTGTAAAATTGAAAATGAAAGGGACGGGGGTGTTACGCGGGCCCAGAGGCAAATGGTTCCTTCCGTTAATACTCTGGCAGCTTGCCAACAGAGTAAACACCAGCACAGTACGCAGTGATAACCACAGTGCCTGGGACACAGGAAAGGTGGCGTTTTACATAAAACACATGCCTTCCCTTAAGCAGCACCACTAAATCCAGGTCAGTTCTCAGCTCACTTTCTCACTTGGAAATATTTGCTAAATGATCAACAGCTGTGTTGTCAACAATGTTTTTTTTTTTGAAAGATGCCTGCCTGATGTGCGGATGTGTACAAATAACATTACACCACATGTTTCAGCACTAACATAGCAGTGGGGCAAAAAAAAAAGATGTGTTAGGCTATTCCATGGAGACGTCCGCCTCCCCTGTCCCCTGACTGCAGTGGTGGGGGCACTAAGAAGGATTAGAGATGATTGAAATGCTGACGTGAGAGCATCTCTAATGAAGATTTGTCCTCCTGGAAAACAAGGGAGAAGAAAAAAGTTTAAAAAAAGTGGTTCTCAACTGATGCAACCCAGACACTAACCGAATTATAGGCTTATCAGCTTTTTAAGGGAAGAGAGAACACCTTCTTTGTCTTTTGGTGATGATGTTAAAGGACAACTGGTCATCCAGTTGATCTCATTGCCATTGAGGAAATACATTTGTTATTGGAATTGGGATTTTGAAATTCAAAATGAAAGCAAGCAAAAAAAAAAAAAGAAAAAATACTTTACCTGTACACGTTTATGTTGGTCTTTGACATTTTTAAATGTAATTTGTATTTTATTAATATATATATTTTTTTGTCTTATTTGTCTATGGACCTAAGCGAGTCAGAGCTGCCACCCAAACAAACACATAAAAATAGTTACATGGCTCTTTCCAAATTTAGTCTAAACACACAACCGTCTCCTGCAGTTCTTAGACTGCGTTCCTGGTGTCTAGAGGTCCTCCCTGACATCCAGTCATCTTTAAAAGACCATGCACACAAAACTGCATAGTGTATCATTATAGACCATCATGCGAATCACACAGCATGTCAAGAATGTATTGCCATAGTGCTCAAATCTTCATCACTATAACTCACCTCCTAGTCCTGGTGCTGCAGTTTCTCCCCAGCAAATCTAAAAGATGAAACAGAGTGGGTTTCTGGGAATGCTCAAAACTGCATATTGTGCATTTTATTCGTTCTGTTCACTTCTTTCAACAGACCGCTTTTTGAAGCTGGGATAGAGAGGAATAAGAGAGTGAACCAGCGAGAGTGTGATTCAGAGAGAGTGAAAAAGGCAGCGGGCCTCTGGGGCTGATGGGAATATTCATCATACTGCATGTTTCAAGTTTGCTGATTAACAAATATTTGATTTTTTTCCCTCTTTGTCTCTCCTCCTTAGAGGCATTTGCTCAGTCTGTTTGTTCAGGCAAACATTCGGATTAAGACCATGATGGAAATGAACAGGCTCTGGAGCATCTTGTTTTGGCTCGGTGTGCCACAGGGACAGACACTAAGCCCAAACTACTTTTTACTGAGGACACTTCATATCCAAAATACAACACTGTGAAAGTTACCAAAGGAAGTTTTCAGTTAAGAAAGCAGGAAAGAAAGATTTTCTCCAGTCAGTTCGTTAAAGGCTTTTATGATGCATGATCCACTGGATCTATATTCTCTCTCTGGTTTATCAATAAAATATAGTGAGAGGGGCCGTGGTGAAACCAGTGGATGTCAATAGCACTCTGCACAGAGAACTCCTGGCTTTCTCTTTATCTTTCTCTGAGAAAAAAACTTTGCAAACTTGAGCGTGTGTCACAATAGAGGATTCTGTGAAAGAAAAACTCAAATTTTAGTCAAGTTTCTCACTAGGAATGATAACCAGTGGACAAATTTACTTTTAGCCCTATTTACTTTCTAATAAATGTCCCTGGACTGGACATATCATACTTTCAAGAAATGAAAGAATAATATTTAAGTGAGTAGTACTTAATTAAATTGAGCCGTAAATGCCTAGATCTTCTTGGCAACAGACTGGGAAATATGGAAGTCCATTTCACACTGTTAAGAGCCTAAAAAAAACCGTCACTGGTGAAACATCTATTGTAATATAATGCCATAGTGTAAAATGTGTTGAACATCATTTCATGTTGTCTTTAAATCAGCAAAATGTCAGCGACTTTATAACTAATAATACGTAAAGCATGTAATGATATTTAATAGGACATAAATGGAGCTGGTTGGCCATAAAATGTGACCTTAACAGTAGTGCAATGGCTCTAAATCACTCAATGTTTCTGTGCGACCAAAGATGGATTTTGAATGTAAAATCTGCTGTGGAATAATGATCTGTTCACTTCCTCTGTGCTCTGCCACGTACTGTAACAGAAAGTGGCATTTTCTGAAACTCCTGTCTATATGTTAACTCTGCTGTCAGAAAGACTGTAGCCTGTGAGCTGCCAACAGCTGATGGCACTGTGAGTGTGTGTGTGTGTGTTTGTGTGGAGGTTCTCTAGAGATTATATCCTTAGCATTAAGGTCACACACTACTACTCCTTTGCTGGACTTCATTATTATCTTTTCAGTGTGTCTCAGAGCACAGTCCTCAAGAGCTTTCTATTTCTCTGTGTGTAATTGGGTGTGTATGGGTTGTGGCTATATTTCCTCTTTCAGCCAGTTGATATGACATTTCAAGAGATATCCTTCAGTGTGTAAAACTGTACTCTAAAACTGTTTTAAAGAAATATGTCACACAAAAATGAAACTTCTGTCATCACTTCCTCACCCTCATGCCATTCTTAACTGGTATAAATGGGGAATGGGACTGTCAAGTTCCAAAATAACACCATAAACATAAAAAGTGTCCATATTATCTATATTATTGTCAATGTCTCTGTTCCAAAACCTACACTTTAAGGAAAATACGGGAATTGGCTTAAGTAACCTCGGTAGGTGACATAATTTGCAAGTGGCAAGTGTGAGCACTGCAATTCACTTCCTATCCACCTGCTTTGTAATAGGCTCACTTTCTTTCACGAAGAATGAACCGCTGCACCCTTGTTAAGATCGTGCACTGTTCTGGCTGAGGCTCAAGAGGTAGGTCCTCCCTTTTCTTGTGTGCTCTCATCAGATCGGGAGGTTCTTGTGCCCGCTTCAGAATTTGGCAGCGTGGAAGTTCAGAATGCTGACGATCAACAATTGTTCTTTTGATCCAGTCAGGGGATTTGTTGGTGATAATTGATCTCAAGGATGCATACTTTCAAGTAGAAATTTTGCCACAATGCAGGAAGTTCCTGAGGTTCGCTTTCGGGTGCAAAGCATCGACGGCTGGCTGATTTGCCCCAGTCTTAAGAGCTTGCGCTTTGACATAGGGATGTCTTCCTAGCTTCTGAAGTCACAATGTATTTAGGGGTTGCACAGGATTTGAGCAACCTGTCCTGTACATGTGTCAAATCCATCCTAAACACCCTAAATAATTTCATGCTAAGACTGAGGCAAAGGGGGCAAGAGTGTGGTAGACATAAACCACCAGCGTAGACTGCATTCGTGCCACCTGAACAGGCTAGCACAGCAGGGACAAGTTACGGTCCTTCATGGGAATTTATTTCCTGGGCCATATGAATGTGGTAGCAGACTCGCTGTTTAGACAAGATGGGAAACACGGAGATTGGAAACTCCACCCTGAAGTAGTCAGACAATTTAAAAAGCGGAGGTGGACCTCTTTGTTTCACAGGAAACGGCACAATCTCCCCTCTACTTCTCTCTGACTCTTCCAGCTCCCCTAGATCTGAACACAATGGCCCATACATGGTCCAGACTGTGTTTTTACACATTTCCTCAGATCGCTCCACTTACCCAGACCTTAGTCCGTCAACAAGGGTCTCGCCTCTTACCGATAGCACCCCACTGGCCGAGCAGAGTATGGTTCTTAGATCTAATATCCCTCCTCAATGGCTCGCCATGGGCGATTCCGGTCAGCAGAGATCTCGTATCTCAGGCGCAGGGGACAGTATTTTATCCCCGGCCCAAGCTCTGGAACCTTTATCTCTGGCCCCTGAGGGGGACCAACAGGAGCTTCCAGGAGACGCAGTACAGACTATTCTGATTGCTGGGACTTATACCCTAAGATGGTGCTTTTTCGAAAGTTGGTGTATGACACACTATGCAGACCCAGTTTACTGCCATATTGTTTCAGTGCTGAAGTTTCTGCAAGAAAAACTGTCCTCAGGCACATGTCCTGGTACTTTCAGAGTCTATGTGTCTGCTGGTTCGGCCTGCCATGCTTTTATTGACGGGTTTTCTGTGGGATAGCTCTAGAGGTCTCCCCTTGCAGCAAGTGTTTGATGAGGAAGGCTGGTCCTCCCCGCACACATTTTTCAGATTCTATAGTTTGGATGTCCATACTACTCTGGGCTCGCATGTCCTTGAGTCAACATCCTAAAGTCATATCTAAGCCCTTTTCAATGTTAGAGTGCACACACTACACAACCTTGTTGTGTCTATTTATACCCCTCAGGTGCACGTAGTCAAATGACGTCACCCCACAAGGTTATTCAAGCCAGTTCTTGGCGTGTTTGACACAAATGCTTCACAACCAGTAGAACGAAGAATGTTCTCATTAACGTTAAGTTATTGAAACGCAACATCTCGTTCCCACTTTTTAAGGTAACAGGGTTACAGTCAATAACCTGAGACATTGTCTACCATCTGTATTGTTGTGTTCTATGTCAACACCTTACCTTAATGGATCCTCAACTAATTTTGAGACAAAACAGATGCTTTCTGACTTTCAAGAAAACCTTGCTACAGGCAAGATCACGCAACTCTGCTAGCTGCGCCACATCTACTTTACGCCGCTCACATACTCTGATCTGATGCCACTGTAATGTATTTAGTGTTGGGGCATTTACATGTTTATATCACTCTACTTGGAACAGTTGAGTGTTCTTCTACAAGCATCTTGAGAGAAGCAGCACTAGCTTTTATGTCAGGATAATGTTGCTGCCTATCATTTGGAACAGCCTTTAACCTGAGTTTGGGATAGGGTGCTGATTTTTTTTTAACAGAATAAATTCAAACAGATTTAAATTAAATAAACAATAATTTACATTTCATAATGTACTAGCCCAAAGTTAGTTCCTTCATTTTAGTTACACACTGGCCACATTTTACTCATCTATTCTTTCATTATAGGTAAATTATAGAAATTATTAAAACATGTTCATGTTTTAACTTAAATAAATAAACAATTAAAAAACAGAGCAGGTCAACAGTTTCTTAAATCATAGAAGCACAGGACGGTTAAAAAGTAAAGATTATGAGTAGCCTTATACACAACCTACTGAAATACATAGCATTTTGAAAAATTCCATTTTAATTTCAATCGTTTGTATTTGTGACATATTAAATAATGTGGTCACTATTTGACACAAAGCATGTATTAGAAAAGTACGCTGTCATTTATTTTTACTGCAAGAAGAATATAACGTCTTGACATCTAATAGTATGCTAAATTTGCTCTTGTGAACTTGGACACAACTGTCCGAACTTGCTAATTTGCAAGGTAATTTGCAAAAAATGTGCTTTGATACCAATTGTAAAAGTCAATAGTTACAACATATTTATGAGTTAAAAAGCAAATCTACACAACTGTCACAACGGTGGCAAAAAAAAAAAAAAAATCTGGTTTAGTATCATCTGTAGTATCACTTTTATATATACATGTTTAAAAAAAAGCTCATTCTTCTCTGTAGTCTGGGGGTGCAGATATGTCTACATAAGAGTTTTTATGTCTACATAATTCATTTAATGTCAATTAATCGAATGACCATCCTTTTGTTTCTTCTCGTCTCTTTGTTCAGATATGCCTCAGGCTGATGTTGTCATGAGGTTCACACCAGTACACCTGCATCTAGGTTACACCTGGCCTCACTTCACCCTACCTTAATACAGCCATGTATTTTGAATGTTTTATTACAGTAGCTCCAGCTCTGTGGTTGCTTTTAGTGGAGCTGATTTTACAGCTCATATAAATTAAATTAAGTCTAAAAAGTCTAATTAGAAATAAAATATTTTATCCAATATTAATATGTCAGCAGTGTATTTACGGTTTTGCATGAATGCTGCTGTTTTGTGTAATGCTGTTTATGTAGGATGTTTCAAATCAGACTCTAATTTTGGTTCCTTTGCTGGTTAGTGTGGTTTCTTGGATGTATGCTGCTGGTGTAGGCAGTAGACAGCAAGGCAGCTTACTAGTTTTTGGAAAAGAACCATAAAGTGAATGTGTCAGTAGAATATTTGCTTTCAAAAGAGCTTGTATTTGGATGGCATCTCATTAGTAGAACAGACCATTTCTTCTGTATTTGCTCATATCTGTCTATCTCTCCCTCTCTCGCTCTCTCTCTCTCTCTCTCTCTCTCTCTCTCTCTGTGAGCATGTGTGTTAGACAGAGAGAGAATCAAGTTGAAGTGAGCAGTCAAACTATTTAAGAGACAGCAGAGATCATGTGAAAGTATGTGTATATGAGACAGAACCTTTTCCTCATAATTCCACTTGTGTTTATTTTTTTTAGTGACATAAATGTGGCTTGTCCAATTGAGAAAACTCAAAAGTAAATTTATCTTGATTTATAAGTGAATTAATAAGTGAATTATAATTTTTTCAAAGTTAAAACACTTCAGTATTAAATAACTTTTGCTCTCTCATTTCGAAGACTGCACCCTCTGGGGGTTGTATTTGTCTGCCACATACATCAATGAGGTCTTATTTCAGAAAAACAACCATTATAAAATTGACTGTTATGCCTCGTGAGGCATAAATGACTATAATTTCTTTCTTACTTTGGAATATAATGGCTCTGTTTCTGAAATGAGACAGCCTTGATGACGTATGTGGCCGACCTCCGGAAATACTTTAAAATGAAACACTGTCTTTCTGCTATTCAACTGTAAGCCATCCACTGATTTCTCTAAAAAGTTCTGTTTATGCATCTCAAACACCCCAGCATGATGATGGCCAATGGCATGATTTTTGGTCTGTATTATACATTTGTCTGATCATACCTTTTTGAAAGCAATCATTACTTCTGGTGATGCTGGCCACACAGAATTTTACACTGGAAAATAATTTAAATTATTAAATGTTTCATAGTGTTTCTGTAGGAGAAACCATGAGTGGGACAATTTATATCAAACATGCAGGCTAAGACAAAAGTCTTGTAGGATCCTTTCTTTGTCTAAATGTCCTGCACAGTGTTCTTCATTTCTGTGTACACTTCTAAATTTAGAAACCTGTCTGAGAGAGAGTCAAGCCACACAATGCAGGGCTCTTCCGCCTTTGTAGAGCCCGGAGGTCACTGCGCCCTTTTCAGAAACATGGGGGCAGATAAAGCCCACCCCTTATTTGCCATTTGCCCCTTGGAAACAAGAGGGCAGAGTCATGTTTGAACAGTGTGCTAGTCCTCCTGCACACTGACCTGAGAACAGCTGTATGTACTGTATGTACCTCCATATACATTGAATCATTGGTGTAATCGATTGTGCATGTGAAATTAATACTTTATGCTAATATCTCTGTGCACTGGCAAAAATCACGAACACTGCACTTTCACTCTCTATATGTACAACACAAGCCACAAAAATAGCAAAGAACAGTATATAGAGAGTAAGGTTTCTCAGCTTATGTTATAGTATGTAGTATAGTGAATTGCAGGGCAACACATACTACTACTACCACTACTAACTAAAAAAACCCATGTCAACATTTCACGTCCATGTTTTTATTTGTTTAAATAGATATATAAATAATGCACAGTCAGCTGCTCAGTATTGTTCATGTAGCTCATGTTGTGTATTGTATAAAATAATATACAGTGTACACATAATGAGCAGTGGCTCCATTCTGTCAGTTGTCTGATGTGTAAAGCAGTCTCAAAATGCTTTTAAAGGTCTTTTTATGGATTGTTTTTATCATACAGATATAGCACTCACAACAGTTATGACCAACACATTTCTACCAGCAAGTCACCCTACATTTACATTCATTTACATTCATTTTATTAGCATGCATGTTTATCCCTCCAAATTAGGAATACAACAAAGCAAAGCAATAAAATTATGTTACATTAAATGCAATTTCATTAAACTGATGCAGTCTATATAATTAATAATTCAGTAATTCATTAATTCAGGCTATGTAATGATGGTTGTAGCTTGTAACTTGTTATTTTGAAGATGATATTTCATACAAGGTGTTTTAATCACCACTGATGGAAAAGGTGGCCCCATTATTAACCTCAGTTAAAGTGCCCAGGTGCTCAGAGCAGTGATGAATTATGACCAATTCAAAGATCACCCCTTATGTGGGACTGAACCTTTGAACTTTCAGTTAGCAGCTGAGATCTTTAAAGAGAAAGCAGCTTTATAATATCTTACCGTTTAATAGCTTTAGTGTTATTATCATTATTACTATTGTTGTTGGAGTTGTTTTTATTGATACTACTAATAAAAATAAAAATTATTATTATTATTATTGTCCTCTTCTTGATCCTCAAACCTCCCCTTGTTCCTGATTAAATGAGTTTATTTTAAATGTTATTATTGCTACTACTATTATTATTATTATTATTCATAATATTACTGTCATTTGTCATCTTCCTCACCCTCCAACTACCCACTCATTTACAATGAATTGAATTTATTATCATTATTGCTACTACTATTTCTATTGTGATTGCCATCCACACCCCCCCATCCTCCAATTATTGTTATTAATACTATTGTTATCATCATTATTATTTTTAATATTGTCATCATCATTATTGTTTTGTATTATTGTTATGTCTGTTGTACTTTTCTACATGTTCCTTTGTTTATATACTTCCAACCTCGACACCCAGTTACACCTTACATACACATACACATGCCCACACAAATCATGTTGGATGTCATGTATGCTTGGTTGACCTTTTGTATCTGATGTATCACCTGTAAATAGTATATTTGTTGGCAATTAAAAAAAAAAAAGAAAAGAAAAAAAAAAAGAGAGAGAAAGTTCAACCACAACACAATAAGATTTCTTCTAGAATATATCATGCAGCACGATAATTGTATTTGATGTTCAAAATACATTGATATGGAGGAGATTTTAAGCCAATAAGATGTGGCTTAAAATGGGTGGGTGAGGATAATAATCACAAATACAGCATAAATACTGTCGAAACTAATTTATCAACAAAATGTCTTTTTGGCGGTTAGAGCAAAAACTTTGCGTCAGTATGGTTTAGAGTTATATTGTATCTTTAATAAGCAGCGTTCCCCATGGAGACCATTAACTGACCACCAGTGTTGCTGATTTCAGGTTTAACAATTGTTTGGGGACATTCGGTTCCAACTGTGTTCAGCACACACACACACACAAGCTCTTCAGTTCTTATCTTTCACTGAGAAGCACCACTGTCATCTTTCCATGTCTGCAGAAGCACACACACACACAAACACACAGTGTTGTGGCCATGGGCGACAACTAGTTCCAGCTGGATTCAAAGCTACAGTGATTTGTCTTGAAAACACAGCTGTAGATCTTTACGATTTCTCTCTTTAACACTCTTCTACATTCTGCCGTTACTGTTTCCTTTTCCCTGTCACTAACTCTCAGGTCGTCAGCTATAATAAAATGAAACCTGAAGTGAGCATGAGAGAGTCTGGTGAGCTTTAGTTGTTAATGTTTGTTGTTTGCCCTGCTCACCTATGTGTGCAGTAATGTACGGCATGAATTTGGACACCGTTTTGAATCAACAGCCAACCCTGTTTCTGCCCTGCAATTACATGCTGTAAAACTGAGCCTTGCCGCATCATCTGGCATGCATGTTACGTAACACTTTTCTGCTTTTGTAATAATTAGTGGTATTTTCCAAGGAGAGCATCACTAGTGGTTAGGAGGGTTAGGAGATCATTTTTTCTATGATGTACTTCTGGTTTACTACATCACATTTCTTTCTGTGATTAAAAAAAAAAACAAAAAAAAACCTATATATATATATGAAGAGTTTGGTTCCAAAATGCGATAAGCGCCATTTTATTTTTTATTTTATTTTTTTATTTTTTTGACAAAATTTAGTTCCTGCCGAAATCAGTATTGTATCTGGTTGGTATTGAAAAGGCAGTTTTTAATTTTATGCAAAATGCGATAACCGGCGTGTTATTCTGTCATGTTTTCTCCCTATTTTTCCAAACCGCGACAAACGCCAGTCTCCCTTCTCTGCAAAATGCGATACATTCGCTCAGCCAATCACAGCGCACCATTCCACGCATTGTAAACAGTAAAGGAGGCACTTTGAATACACCCCGCAGCCTAGTTTTCAGCCTTGAGTAATGTATCACAGACATATCTGACGAGTCCTTTCATAAACAAACTGATTTTGTTCTATTTTGTCAAAACAAAGTCACAACTGAGCTACTGCGCATCTCTATTCAAACACAGCTGTGTTTCCTTTATGAATGAAAATGCGTTTTTAAATGGATCTAGTGAGTCAATGAATCAATTACCCATTCATAAAGAATTTTATCACTTGCTTTATTCCTGAATGAATCAGCCGTTCGAAGGAATCAAATAAATGATATGATTCAGTAATTAAAACCGCCACCTACTGGCAGTTTTAGTTTAATTTTTAAAGTATCTTCTTTTCAGTTATTTAAATCATTTAATAGTTCTATATTCAAAATTGTATATTTAAAACATTAATCTCAACATTAATTTATGAATTTGATTGCACGCATGCCACCTCTGAGCCTCATTAAACATATGCAAATACACCTACAAGCCACTTTTGTGTTCTTCTGTGCCAGCTGTGTAGTACAAATAATTTAGTTAACACTGATTTCATTTGATTGGTAACTTATTCTTATTCTGTTGTTTTAGTTAGAAATTTAAAAAAGCTTATAAAATATATTTTAAAAATAAATTGAGATGACACACTTTTAATAAAGTTAAGAAATGCCATTACAAAGGTAAAAACAAAATCCCCCCTCTAATTCACTTTAAGGAGTCAAATATCACCTCGTAATGGGAAGGCTAATTTTTTATCCGATTTTTTGATTATTGATTAGAAGGTGCTCTTAAAATGTTGACTGTGCTCCAAAATTTTTGAAGTTAGGAGCACAAGATAGATTTATTGCATTTTGAGGAAAAAATGAATCAGTTTTTATAGCTAATCTCTGAAAATCTAAATCTGGATTTGACTTTTTAATGTTATTAAAACTAAAGATGCAATGTGAAAGTTTGAAACAGAAAATAGGGATTTTCATCTTGCCACTTTCTTGGTAAAGAAAACACATTTTTACTCAAATTAACCAAAATGGATTTATAGCGTCTTGGTGGTGCTCTTCATATATATATATATATATGTATATATATAAAAGTGGGGTTTCGGACAATATTGGCATGAATCCTTTTTAATTTGTGATAATTTTGCACTGATAAGGGACAACACAAGCTATGAAATCATATTTTATTACATAAACAGTTTATACATAGAAAAAACGTAAATTTTCGATTCATCAAAATATCCAATATTAGCAGCTATTACAGCTCTGCATAATCTGGGCCTAAATTCATTGTATTCTAAACTTAATTGGCAATCAGTTGTTGAAGCTATTAAGGTGTGCTGAACCAAAACTCTTTTAAAAACCTGGGCCAAATTTAAACTAGTAACCAGACATCAAAGCTGGCAAACAGGCATTTCTGACTTTGACATGTATATATTGCCATTATTATGTAATCAAAATGAAAATTATTATTGCTGGTCTTCAATGATAATGTCAAGTTACTTTAATGTATTTGCACCAAAAAATGATAAGGATTTATGCTGATATCGCACTTGCAATGTGAAACAGTCGTAATAGACATAGCTAAATTGTTGTCATTCATGAATAAGATCGCGTGGGTGTTTGAATCGAGATCTCGATATTTTAAGGATTAATCTTACAGGTCTAGTGTAAACACTGCAAAATGTTTTGCGAGGATATTGTCACGAGATCTTGTGAGATACGACTGGTCTGGCGAGACACATTGGATTGGATCTCGCAAGATCTCGTCACATCTCTAATATATATATATATATATATATATATATATATATAATGCGCACATATAGGCGTATACCTAGAAATGTGCGCACTTCCATAAATTACTTAAAAGTGCTGTTTTTACACACTAATTTTGTAATTAATATACAAAAAAAGTATTCTTTAGTACTTCTTAAGATAAACTTAAGATCATCTAAGTGTACTCAACTGTACTGTTTTGGGACACCATGAATATGAACTAAAATGTGCTTCTAACATACTGTCTCTGTATTTAAAAAATGTATTTAGTTACCACTTGTAGTACACTTGAGTGTACTACTATTTAGTGGTAACTAAATAGATTTTTAAATACAAAGATAGCAAGTTAAAAGTTCATATTCATGGTGTCCCGAAATAGCAAAGTTGAGTACACTTAGATGATCTTAAGATGATCAAGTACTAAAGAATAATTTTTAGTATTAAGAACAAAAGTAGTGCATGAAAATAGAACACTTTAAGTACAATATGGGAGTGCACACTTTTTCAACTGGGTACATAGTGTTGTCAGGTCAAGTAAAATTCTGAACTGCTGCTACTTTGACTTTTTGAACTACTGCTTTTGTAAGCAGGCCTCTGGCAACCAGAACAACAGGTCAGGTCACCACCCAGCTCACATTATCTGGAAAAAATAAAAAATAAATATTTAATATAAGTTATTGCACAAGTATGTGATGTAATTCAGTAATGCAACACTTATGTTTGTTGCATTTACGTGTATGATGTAAAAACATTTTAAAGCTTAAAAAGCATCAGTAGGACTGAGCTATATTTCACCCTCCCTCTGTGTTTCCTACTGTTTGGCAGCTCTGAGTCTCATGTTTATTTGAGTCCTCTCTGTGTGGTTCCCACATTTACCTGTTAACCTTTAACCTCTCCCAGCATGGCAGCTTGCTTTCAGGTGATAAATATTCCTCTGATTGCCATCAAGCATGTCTATGTTTCAGAACACCTATTTTATAGACAGGGAGAAGTAAACAATGCTTTTCTCAGTTTATCTCAAGCATACACAAGACAGAAGCTTGCCATCCTGTTCTCATTTAATATTTTGGCTTGAGAAAGTCAATATACCGTTCTGCTATTAAAACTTATTATTCTTCCCCTTTATTTGAAACCAAAAGTCAATGTTTTTCAAATATTTTCAGTGTTGTGAACTATATATTTAAAGTTACAATGAAACGCAAGTAGTTCCTTTCTTGTATTTATTTTGAAAAATTGAAAAGCAGGAACTTGGTTCTATGCAAGTTTGCAGGGGCAGGGTTTAAGTTGACTAGAAGTCTGCCATTTTCATTGGACAGCTCAGTTATGACATTTTGATTAAACATTTCAGAGTCAAAATAGCTTTTAAAATAAAAGCACATGAGCAGATAAATTGTTCACAATAAGATCAGTAATATATATTTAGAAAATAGGGTAAATTTTCATTTCATGTTTTTAAGTGCTGTTTGATGACAGCAAGATCACTGAAATGTAAAAACAAGGGAATTGCGCTAATAAATATCTGATGATGACAGATATATATTAGCTAATTAGATAATATCAATAAATACCAATACATGTAAAAAAAAAAAAAACCTTCTGTTGTGGGTAGATAACACACACAGAAATCAAGATGTTTGTATGCTGAGTGTTGTATTTTCTTAATTTTGCTTGTCAAAGAATATTTTTACTCAAAATAATGTAGAGTTATTCACTGAAATATTTTTGCTGTTAGATTTAAAACAAATTCACAATTTGTTGTAACATCCTATTTCACAGGAGTGCACACTAGAAGCAATGGTGATGGATGCACACTGCATGTTAGCTATGATATGGGGCTTTTGTCACAGATTTGAACATTGAAAGGGTCACAAGCTTCAGCGTTTGGCTTTGGCTGCGTTCTTGTGAGTGGATGGAAGCGTTTGGATGGAAGGAGACAGGACAAAAACAAAGAGGCTGCTGGGATAGACACCGCTCACATCTCTGCGTCGCTGCTGACAGCAGAGATAATGGCCAATAAGGCAGTGCACAGTTCTAGATGAGTGATTGGCTCCCAGTACTGTCAGTCATGCTCTAGGGAGCTCTGCTTCACCATCAAGGCCAGAGGGGGGGAGGGGGGTGCAGGGTTGGTGGGGGGTGTCTGGGGGCAGAGACAGTGAGGGACAGAGATAGGCTGTGGGGATGGTTTGGTCTGATGCAGTGGCATGAGATGGACTTCTGAAATGAGGAAGAAAATTCCCCTCTCTACATAATTCAATGTAAATTCATGTTTAATTTGTTGTTTACATGATTTCTGGTATATGGAAGAGTATTCAACATGTTAAACAATTAATGCATGTCTTCGACCTGTGTGTAAAGACCGTAATAAGGGATTTTCTTAGCATCTGAGCAATTCAAGCTTGTATTTGCGAGTCATCCAGGCCTACTACTTCTACAGGCAGTGCACCAAATGACATTATCAAGAGCAGTGGCACTGAATGAGTAAGAAGCCGTTCACACAAGATGCATTCTTGCATTCTAAAGCAGCTAAAGGAGCACGGCGGAACTGAAAAAAAAAGCATGTGTGCTGAGATGTGTTTTTAATTTGACACAGCAAAATAAATAAACTGTAGATGTTGTTGCACATATATTTTAGTCTAAGTGCTTTTGGCATGGAAACTCAGCATTCTGCATCTTTGATCTGTTGTTGCTGCTTAATAAAAGGTTATATGTAATTTTTCTTTAGTGTTTATTGGTTTTTGGGGGTTGTATTGGTTAAATATATCTCTTATGTATAGCACCTATATATCCTTAAGAATTACGTTGGCTATTGGCCATGATGCAGGTAATGCAGGAAACGCTACTAGTCTGATGTTGCAGAGTCAATTTTGGAGTTTTGGCAGTAGGCAGTGAACTTTTTTTGCAGCCTTAAATAGCATTGCATTAGTTGCAGACTCTCGTGCTGGTAGAATTTTAATTTGACTTAACAGAGTGTGCTAGCATCATCAGCCCACTTGACCTTGAGTAATATTTTACAGCAGCACTAAGTGGGCAGACTATGGTTTGGACTGAACAATTTAAATTATGTAACAGTCACTACAGATTCAGTTTTCACATGAATTGCTGCTACAACACATTAATGTTTCGCCACTTTACCACTTTAGATGATCCTGTTTGAGGTTTGGCCATCACTGAATTCTAAAGAGAGTGTGTTAACGGACTGAAATCAGTAATCGCTTTGCTATCAGTCTTACACCGAGCTTGACCATCACTGCATGGCTCCCAGCTCTCTGCATCACTGCCTCTTTTGATGGGATTAGACTCCAGGGACCCTTGCACACCCCCACCCTACCCCTGTCAGTTGTACGTTCATCATTCACCCTGCAAACCACCACCCCCGACACCTGTCGAATGGCGGAACTCAGCTGGACAGGTGGGCCTCCTGCCTCTAACCAACCAGATGACAGTGGGGTGATGAGCTATCAGACCAGAATGCTGCACTAAAGGAAGCACTGCAATAATATGACATCAGGGTTGAACAGAGCTTATTACCATGAAGAGCACCTCTTTTTTGTCTGCTTAAAGGGGCAGCATTCATTTTATTGATGATCACCTTCATGTCGTTCCAAGCTGGTTTGACTGAAAAAAAAGAAAATTCGCGGATTGTGCTTATTGCCCTTTTCCATTACATTACAATGAATGTCACCTGAAGCTTTCAAGCTCCAAAAACATACAAAAAGACCATTTAAATTTCATAGAAGTGGTCCATATGACTTGTGCTATAAAGTCATATAAAACTATATCATAGTTTTTGATAGTGTGTGTGTTTATGTGTTTGTGTATGTGTGGTCTTGTTTTTATATCCTGCTGGGGTCCTAAACCTAAATACACACAGACTCATGGGTAGGGGTACTCCGATTGATCGGCAACCGATCAATTTCGGCCGATAATTCCTTGGGGAAGTTTGATCGGTGGTCTCTAAAAAGGCCGATCTCATAAACCGATCTAAAGCTGATGACACGCCTGCCGTGAGAGGTTTGGTACGACATGCAGTGGCACCGTCTCAGGCGCTTTTTGGCGCAGCTAAAACAATTATAATGCTGAAGGGGAGGTACAATTGATATTTCTTCTTAAATAACTTATCACAAACAGCATGCGCTCTCTCTCTTTCTCTCTCGAAAGTGCGTAAATGGCTTCCAATCACCACATCGCGTCTGACTATAAGCAAGCTGCACAGTTGACACAGGAATTGTTACTTGCACAATAGAATCAGTGTCGCATCATTGCTAAAGTTTGTAAACACCACGTCACATACCTCTGTTTGCAGTGCATAGTTTTTCTGTTCTCATGCTAACGGATTAAAGCGTTCAAGCTGCACACGGTTGCGGTCTAGTACTGCGTTCCAGGAGCTGTATCTGCAGCAGTGTCGAGATCGTTTTCGCACAGAGTCTGTGCTGCACGCGCAGAATTAAAGTGAGTGAGAGAGAGAGAGAGAGAGATAGAGAGAGAGACAAAAAAAATCAGTATCTTTGGTCCTTTTAAATTGAACAGAAGACACCAAGCCGACTTCAAAGAACTAACCGCGTCTGCGTCTGAACCAAAAAGCTGCGCTTGAACACACTACATATACTACAGCTGACTGCAAACTACAATGTGTGTTCTGCGCTTGTGTGTAAGGAAGTAACTGTCTATATTAGCAGGTGTCAATAGTCAATATTCATCATTCAAAATGAGAAACCGAAACAAAGATATACAAGATATTCAATTAAACAAATAAGATGAAAATATATAGGTTGTCATTTATTTATTATGAAAAATTATCCAGCATTAAATATTTGTTAGTTGCAAATGTATGTGAATCTCTAGGATTAGCAGTTAATTTGAAGGTGGAATTAGAGTCTATCTGTTCAGAAGTGTTTTCAGTCAATAGGATGACAATTAGGTTTATGCCCTGTTTTATTTAAAGAACAGGGATCTATTAAAGTCTGATCATGTTTGTGAAAGTGAATCATGGCACAAACAAAGGAGATCTCAGAGGACATCAGAAAAAGAGTTGTTGTTGCTCATCAGGCTGGACAAGGTTACAAAACCATCTCTAAAGAGTTTGGACTTCACAAATCCACAGTCAGACAGATTGTGTACAAATGGAAGAAATTCAAGACCACAGTTACCCTCCCCAGAAATGGTCAACCAACAAAGATCACTCCAAAGCAAGATCGGAATAGTTTCCGAGGTTGCAAAAAAAACAAACAAACAAACAAAAAAAACAGGATAACTTCTAAGCAACTGAAGGCCTTTCTCACATTGGTTAATGTTGAAGTTCATGAGTCCATCATCAGGAGAACAATGAACAACCATGGTGTGCCATGGCAGGGTTGCAAGGAGAAAGCCACAACTCTCCAAAAAAAACTGCCCGTCTGCAGTTTGATAAAGATCGTGTGGACAAGTCAGAAGGCTGTTGGAGAAATGCTTTGTGGACGGATGAGACCAAAATATAATTTTTGGTTTAAATAAAAAGTGTTATGTTTGGAGAAAGATGCATTTCAGCATAAGAAGAATCTTATCCCATCTGTGAAACGTGGTGGTAGTATCATGGTTTGGGCCTGTTTTGCTGCATGTGGGCCAGGACAACTTGCCATCATTGATGAAACAATAAATTCTGAATTATACCAGCAAATTCTAAAGGAAAATGTCAGGACATCCGTCCATGAACTAAAATCTAAAGAGAAAGTGGGTCATGCAGCAAGACAACGACCCCAAGCTCACAAGGCATTCTACCAAAAAAAATGGTTAAACAAGAACAAAGGTAATGTTTTGGAATGGTCGAAAAAAGTCCAGACCTTAATCCAATTAAAATGTTGTGGAAGGACCTGAAGCAAGCAGTTCTTAAGGAGGAAACCCACCAACATCACAGGGTTTAAGTGTATCTGTACTAAAGAATGGGCTAAAATTCCTACTCACTAAAAAATGTTGGGTTAAAAATAACCCAACTAGTAACCCAACTATGGGTTGGTATAACACCTTCCCATCTATGGGTTATTTTAACCCAATGAATTGGGTTAAAATCCAGTTGGGTTAAAAGTAACCCAACAGTTGAGTTAATTATTTAGATTCATTTATATCAGTTTTTATTTAATTATTTACTTATTTTTTAATAAAAATACACTATAACACTACTTTGTTTTCAAATAAATATTTTATTTAAATATGCAAATAATTTTTTTACAAATATATTTTTAAATGTAAAACAGTCATACTGCAAATGTTTACAAAATAAGTGTACAAGAATGTGAAAATATAATACATTCAAAACACACAAATATGATTTTTGGCATGAAAGAAAATGTGATAATTTTGACCCATACAATGCAATTTTGGCTATTTCTGCAAATGTACCCATAAAACTTATGATTGGTTTTGTTGTCCATGGTCATAAATGTGTATCAGTTCATATTCATTTATATCAACACATACACAAATGTGCACAAATACAACAAACATAACATACAAACCTTTATCAATAAAACAAAAATAAAAAATCATAAACACAATTAATAATAATAACAATAATAATAATCATAAAACAAAGTAAATCTGCTGGCTGCTGGAGTTGCTGATAATCAGCAACATAAAAAGTTTTTACTGATCAATAAATACAAAGTTTCTAAGGAAGAGGTAATGTGTTGAAAGAACTCCTGGAATATTAAAGACTGTGCTGCAAATGGGTGCAGGGGGCTTTGGGTAGTTGATGTCATACATGTAGAAATGTTTGAAACACAGATCCACTGCTTGTAGTAAGGTCTTCTGTTCCACTGCTTCACCGTTGAAAATGCTAAAAACCTGGGAGGAGTTCTTGGAATTAGTGCAGCAATGCTGGTGTCATCCGGTCGCATAAAACTTCCTTCACTGACTCCTCACTGAATGTAAATAAACCATAAAAACACATTTAGTGTTATTACAATTAGTGCTCGCTTTCCAAACAGCTGACGCTTGCCCTGTTTTGAGCAGCAGGCGTCGCCGTTGTGTCACGAACGATTGGAAGCGGTGAATCATTTTGCGAAGCGATTCGTTTAATTGATTCGAAACTTTGAAAAGCTTCGTTTCTCCCATCACGTCTTTCTTTTGGGAAAATCTGATTATTTTTAGACTTTCTTTTAAACAGAGAATTCGCCGAATTTGAGCGCATCTCTCTGAGCTGCCGCTGAGCGAACGTTACGTGCTGGACCGAAGTTGAATGGTCCGTGCGGCGCGGTTCAAATGAACACCAATGTTTCATTTAGCATTAGCCATTTCCCATATACAACGTTAAATGTGATAATCATTAGTGCGACCAAACAAACTGTAGTCAGAAACCGTATGTCTAGAACCCTTCATCAGCTGTAAAATAATATTAACCCTGTAGTAATGGTAGACGGTGATTTCAGTAACATAAGTACTCCTATATACATTTCACCATACATTATTAACGTTAGGTCACTGTTATACATCTCTAAACAGTTTTACAACTTTCTGCTAATTTTTATTTACTTTATTACTGCTAGCGACCTAACTGGGACAGCTAAGTTAACTTTAACGTTTAGTTATTCATTTACAATCGAGATCATTCTCTGCGGTAGCGTTACAATACACTGACTAAAGGAAACTACAACTTCGTTAAAAAACAAACATACAACAACAAAAGTTCAATTTTGAAGTGCATTTCACGTTCTTCTTATAAGTATAATGTTATAAGAGTTATTAAAACCCTATTACTTACCTCATACTGATGCAGCAGCAGCTTCTTCTGTCGTCAGTCACCGTCGTCCGTTAAAATTTGAACTGTCGCCGCGGGAACCAGTTAAACTGAACGCTGGGTTATTATTAAAAACAACCCAACGATGTTTAAAAAATACCCCAACGTTTTAGAAAATAACCCAACATAGTGACCCAATATGTGCAACCCATCTATTGGGTTAAAAAAATAACCCATCTATTTTTACTGTGTACAAGCTGTTGTGCAGGACTGATCAGCAGGGTCACTACAAAAGTATTCACATACTTTTGCACCCCTCAAATATTTAACACTGGATAGTTTTTCTCAATAGCTAAATGACAAAGTATATATTTTTGTCTTGTTTGTTTGATTGGATTCTCTTTGTCAACTTAAAGAACTTGTGTAAAAATCTGATGATGTTTTGCATTATATTTATGCAGAAATATAGAAAATTCTAAAGGGTTCACAAACGTTCAAGCAGCACTGTATATGAAATGAAAACGAAGCGCTTGCTTACAATTTTGAATATCAGTTATGCTGATTACTTAATTCATGTTAAGCAGCTCAGGTTGTTAAGAAAATATTTGAAGGTATCCTAGGGTAAGATAACGTAACATTAGAGCAGCCTTCTGTCTGTGCCGTTTTGACTTGCTTAATTTCATCACTTTAGATTTAATAACTGTGCACTTTATCGCTGAACTGAATATCCAGAGTTCTCAGTTTCACCGACGGCTCCAATGTAAGCCAACGTGTGAATGCCTCAAAAACTAGCCTGACAGATGCTCACAGACAGCCCAACATTACGACAACCGAGCTTGGTTTGTCCCTTGATTTGTCCCGGCCTTTAAATATTATAGCAAGGTTTGATTCCCAGGGAATTAATAAACCAATCAAATGTGAATGGAACGTAAGTCATTTTAGATAAAAAATATCTGCTAGATGTTGTATTGGTGCAAAATATTTATTTCTTTTTTTTTCTGTCTATACATTATCTCTCTAAATGCAGACACCAAAGGTATTCTCACACTAACCGGCTCCCTCCACACATGAGCGTCATCAGAGATGTTACCAGTTTGTTTACGGTTGAATTTGACACAACAAAGCACAGCCAGCATCATTGCTTCCTGCCTCTACACATCTTGTTTTCCAGTAGGGCTGCATTAGCTGGCAGGTTGGTGTACGGTCACCCTTGAGACCTGCCCACTCTCATTCACAGCACACCATTTCTGCACATGACTGATTCTAAGCTCGCTTTTTCCGGTCCTGATTCATCAGCATGTAGGAGGCTTCCAGAATCGCTTCCCACTCTTAAGTCGTGCTCCGGCATTGTCATGCAGAAATTAGCCTTCTATTTTTAGCCTGATATCTGCAGTGCTTGTGTTAGAGGATGCTGGATGCAGTTTGGAGGCACGGTGGGGCACGTTACACCGCTGGCTGCTGCCACTGCGGATTCTTCACGCCACATTACCGAAGCCAGTAGCGGGCCTGCTTCCTAGATGACTAAATCTGTAGCAGCGTTAAGAGTGCGAAAACAACCCTCCGACAGACTGAAAACACATCCAGACAAAGAGCACATAGTGTCTAGCTTTAAATGGTGACTTTTTTTGGATGGAAATTGACTGATGTGTCTGTGGAAGCCACAAGATTTGAACTCATGTTTAGAACTACACTAACTCAGAAGATCCACCAATCAGAGCTAATTTGAGTGTTACCATGGAAGCAATATGTCCACTCTGGGAAAGCTTTACAAATGAAATAAGTCCCGCTATAGTCTCAAACTACCTAGGTACAGTATTTGTACAGAACCAGATATTTTGCAATAACCGTTGCTTTTAAGTGTCACAAGATCCTTAAGAAATCATTGTAATATTATGATTTTCATTTCTTAATATTATCAATATAGTTAATATTTGTGAAATACCTGGGTAGTCTGGAGCCAGTGTTATTAAAAATTGGTCACCGCTGCACTTTTTTTAAGGGGACTTTTACGTCAAGACAGTGGTGAGATCAATGCAAGAGGAAGGGAGTGTGGGGTTGGGAAATGTTGCAAGCCAGATTCAAACTTTCATTAGTTACTTGAGCACCAAACTTAAAAACCATGTGTGATTTTCACTAGTTCAGAAAGACAAGCCATTAATTTGACCTTCTTGTTCAGGGTGTTTTAGGGTGAAAGAGCGCTCCCTGGTGGTAGCAGGGTCATCCCCTTGCAAGGAATGGCTTTAGTGCTGCCAAGCTAAATGTCAGAGCTGACGTGGATCAGGGACATGTAAATGAGGTAGCTAATTGCCTCCATTGGATTTTGAAATCAAAGCTTGGTACACTGAGCTGCAAACTGAGCAGTGGAGAAAATTAAACTTCCCCTGCGAATGACAATCAATGTAAAATGAACAGAATGCAAAGCAAGCACTGTTTCTTTCTCTTCCACTTTAGCAGATCATTATTCTATTTCAGATACTGCACGAATGTGTTGTTCTGGTCTGTGAGGAAATTCAACATTGATTCACTGTATCAATAACCCAACTGCATTCATTAATTTAACCTGGTAATAAAGCTAATATTTGCTTTGCTCCTGTGTTCTGTAAAATATTACCATGGTTTTAAAATATTTAACAGGTTTTATTGAAAAAAAAAAGGCTCTTGTGTAGGATACTATAAATAATTTAGTTTGTTTGATTGACTGTTATGGTGATTAGTGTTACTTTCGGCTGTTAACTATTTTTTACCCCCAGACAGTGTTATTATCAATCTGTTATTGAACTTTAATTTTTAATTTTAGTTTGAATTTATCTTTTTTTAGTACTTTAGTTTCTTACATTTTGTTCATAAAAAAAGTTCAACTTGCATTGCAAGTTCAGTTGCATATTTCAGCATAGTTGCATATTTATATATTGCTTAAAATTGTTTATATTTTTTTTAGTAAGTCATGATTCCTATGCAGTCTTAAGGCAATTGACCACCACTTCAGCTGAATGCGGTTGTGTCTCAGTGGAAATAACTTGTGTAAGAGCTCCCCTGAGTAAGTGACATCGGATCAGGCCCTCTGTAGATGACCCTGATAAGGCTGAGTTGAGATGTAACTGTGATACAGCATTGCTGGAGAGACTCTGTCCCTCCTGGAGACCCTGTGAGATCACATGAGATCAGACGTTAAGAGAGACTGCTGTGGAAAAACAGCAAGTTACTGATACCTGTGTTGACCCATCAAAGCTATTGGGAAATCTAACATCAAGTGTGGCCCTTATGAGAATATTCAGAGTATTTATTTTAGCAGCTTTGGGTAGACTAAGCAAATATGAGAGAATTCATTTCCCTCAACACCTCTGAATCAATAAGTTATTGCTTTTAATATTTATTCTGCACAACCTTGCAATGCCTGCATGCAGTAATAATTTAGTAAAAGTAATAATACCATGTTTCAAAGATATTGGAAATCCATATAAGGTTAGGCCGATTTGTAATGTACTGTATTACCTCAGAGGAAACATGTCTGTCGTGTATGTGTTTGACTATGTTGCTGAAGCATGTACATATTGCTATGGTTTCTGAAATATATTTGTTATTAGTTGTTTGTTAGCATTCTATTAATCTTATTGTAAATTGCAACTTTGGTTCATGGACCAAAATATTTGACCATTAATTATTAACTCCTGACCGTCAAACTATTCTTTGACAGTTTGATAGTTTTCATAGTACTTAAAGTAGTAGTAATTAATGATAATTAATCATTACCTGAACCAGGTGCACACTTCCGACTTTACTGACGTATTTCTAACTATACTGAATAGCGGACATGGGTTTTATTTTTATGTTCCTACTCTGTGTCTCTCACTTGCAGCAAACTAACATTTAGAATGTTAGTTGTTAAAGATATTCTGTCCAAGCCATTAAACTGACATCATCAGAGTAAGAATGTCATTTCAGAGCGGAAGCAAATATTCAGATTTTGATTAAAGATACATTTTTTTTTTTTTTTTTCTCAGAGGATTAACCTGCACGAAAATGTGCACTGTGGTTCTTGGCAGAATTACTGATTAACGCTGCCACCCAAATGCCACGCTGCCTCTGAAAGGCACTTCAGCACAATCATGGCTGCCATACTGAAGGGTCATTCCAAACTAAAGCCACATCAAACGGCCCTTCGGAGTGAAGGTTTTTAGTGAATATCACTAATGAACTGAGCTCTAATGATTCTTTGCACATGTTTAATTGCAGGGCAGTGGCACCTCCTTAATTAGCTTGGCAAGATGACGCAAAAGTGCATTATAAAGAATAGTCCCATGCACCCTTCATGACTTCAAAGTTCTCACTTATGCAATAATAATCACCTCCTGTATTTCATTGATTGAACAAACCAAAAAAAAGCAAAGCTGCACCCAAAATTTTATACTGTATAAAGTATTTTCTATAAATCCAATCTTGGTGTATTCTTTACAAAGGAAGTAGACACATTCCATTCTTCAGGGAATGTTTTGATAGCACCAAAGAGTCAAAGAGTTACACTTTCTGTGGAAATTTACATACTAAAGCCAGAATATTTGAAGTACTTTCACCTTTAATCCATCCATTCTCTGAAGGGCCAACGTCCTCCAGAGTTTAACTCCAACCTGCCCTAACACACCTGTCTGGAAGTTTCTAGTAAACATACAGACAGTGGTTAGTTCTAGGCAGAACACAGAGCGAGAATGAATTTGTGGCAACAATCCGTTCCAATTGTAAAATCTGTTTTATAATTGTTCCTCAAGCTCGATTTGCTTACTCAGGCTTTCATTGTATCATGGCGTAAAACACATCCTTCACAAAAAGCTTAACTTGCCCTTTCCTCTTCATCTCAGTTTTATCTTAAGCTTTCCATTACTTTTTTCCTTTCTCTGTCTCTGTCACTCCCACAACCCCATCTTACTTCTCTGCTTTCTTCCCATCCTGTTTTCACTTGTTCTCTCTCCTCCCTTTCCTTTCTGTCCCTGTAATTTGCTCAGAGGGGAGCTGACAGTGAGTTCTGATACATCCTTTAGCAAGCCGAAATTCTAGGGAAGAGAACAGCTAGCATGAAAGAAACAAGCCCTCACAGATTTATGAAGACATTTGCCATTGTTCTTTCTTTACTGGAGGGTAATTTGCAAATAGCAATGTCACACTTCAAATGTTGGATACGGAAATAAGCTTCCTCTGCCAAGAGGCACTGGGACTCAAATCGTGAAAAACACTTGAGGCCTCATCAGCAGGACATTTTGCTATAAAATAAAAACAAAACTTATAGAAAGGTTGTTTCTTAAAGGGTTACATCAAAGACATCAGTGCAGAATTTACTGCTTCCCTGTGCAGGCTAATTCAGGATATGAGGTGAAAGTGAAAGGTCTTTGCGAGAGAGCGCCAATGTGAATTCATGCTCTGCTGCTTCACTTTAGCGCTCTGACAAAGCTCCCACAATCCCACTCTGTCTGCATCTACCTCAGAAACTTCAGGGAAATCTTGGTTTTAATACTGACAGAACTTTCTGTGTCTGTTACAGAATCATCGTTTTTAATGTTCGTTGTTCAACGGCCAACATCAACATTAATTTCACGGATTTTCAAGTTCACTTATTGAAAGCAAAAATTAACATGCTCATTTTTTTCTTGATTGTTTTCAGCACGCGAGGACAATGTGGCAACATTCCGGGGTTCGGAATACTTCTGCTATGACTTGTCTCAGAATCCTATCCAGAGTAGCAGTGATGAGATCACTCTGTCCTTCAAAACTTGGCAACGCAACGGTCTCATCCTCCACACGGGCAAGTCGGCAGACTACGTTAACCTAGCGCTGAAGGACGGCGCCGTTTCGCTGGTCATCAACTTGGGCTCAGGAGCCTTTGAGGCTATCGTTGAGCCTGTCAATGGAAAGTTCAATGACAACGCCTGGCATGACATCAAAGTGACACGCAACCTGAGACAGGTAATCACTAGACGACAGCCACTCTTAAGACTACTCACAGCTAGCTGGAGAACTAGTTCATGTTCTACTTCAAATATATGTATGTTGCATCTGGTTTATAATCAGATAGTTATTTTTGGAACTGTCATTATTTAATTAAGGGTGAATTTAGTTGCATTGTAATTTGTTAGCTCGTTTCAGAATAATGAAAGAGTATGTTCTTATTTCCTCCTGTGTTTTCAAACCTTGAAGTCTTTTATCTCTGTTACCTGACTTGGTTTAACACTCAAGGGCTTCAGACAACTTAAAGCTTGACTTCAAATCCTTTCACTCTATGCTCCAAAGCTCTACAAGTGTCAGCGAACTTTCAAAGTTTTAGCTTAGGAATCACCTTGCTACACTTTAGACAGTGGTCGACAGTTATTTTACTTCAACTTAGACTTTTAGGCAAAGCACATGGAAATCTAAGCCAGCAGTTTGTTTACAATCATTTTTTTTTTTTTACTAAAGAGACTAGGAGCCTCATTTATAGACACACCTAAAAATGTTACATTAACATACAATAATTCCTAAATGTTCCTAAAACGCTTTACAAAACATCTGTATGCATGAAAACATATTTCTAAATCCATTCTGCTTTATTATTGCAAATAATATTAAGTATTGTGCAGACTTAAAAAGGAGCAGAATTCAGCTACAGAATACCCTCAGATATCTTTTTATGGTGAGATATGCAACAATAAAAAGCATAAAAGTCTAATAAACAACATTTGGAGCCTAACTTTTACAACTTATCCTAATCAGTGATTCAATTTGAAATTGCATTTTCAAAAACTTTCAAGTAAGAGCTACTTGATTTAGCCTGCCAGTTATGACACAATGCTCACATACATGCTCATTCTTTTTCTGCTGTTCTGTACTGCTCTCTCTTCACATTTTTAAAACCATTTATTCTCATAATACTACTTCAAAATATTCTTCTCCTTGCTCTTAAAATGTTTGAGCATAGTCATAGCTGTGCATGCTTTACAGTGTGGCCTTCTCATTCCAAAAGCCTAGTATATTGGAAATAAAGCAAATAAAATCAGAAATGGCACTCAGGCACATTGCATGTTAACTTAATGACTAATGAAAAAAAAAACAATAAGTGTATTACGTTTACATATAATAATACTAGAATTATTAACATTTGACATTTTTTACTGTACATCTAAATATTGTCAGGTAAGTTTTCCCTTTATAAATTTGAAGAGTCTTTCTAACATCCGATTTGTTTCTCACTTTTAAAGTGGAATGAAAGGATGGTATTGGATAGTATGTGGGTTTTATAAATGAGGCCCCAAGTGTTCTCTTGTACATGATAAATTACCATCAGTGAGAGTGTTTCGTATGTGCTGGCCAGCTGTATGTTCATGGATTGGGTCTTCAGTGAGATCATGCTTGATTTGTTTGGCTGACCTTAAACTTCACTGGCAGGTGAGAGAGATTTATATGGAGTGAAAATATGATGAGGGCTTGACAAGTAAGTGCTTCTTTTCATGTCACTACTTTGTTCAGACTGGTAAAAAGATATAGCACAACCCTCATGGGATGTATTCAGACTAGTGTATGAGCTGACAGACTGAAGGAACTCTCTCTCTCTCTCTCTCTCTCTCTCTCTCTCTCCTTCTGTCTTTCGCTTTCTCTAATTCATGGGCATTGCTATTTTAAAAACTAGTGGGGATATTTTGGTTGTGACATCACAAAGTAGTGGAGCCTTAGCTCACGGATACCATTTAGATAATTTAAAATGGTCTGTTAAATTAGTTTTTAAATAAACATTTGAATATGCTGCAAATGCTTTTGTCTCTATGCAGAATTTGTATGTTATTTCCTTTATGACTAATAAAAAAAAATAATTAAATGAATTAAAAACTACTGAAGTAATGGATCTACCTATTTCACTAAAGATTTTTTTTCAGTGTTTCAAACACACACAGACTTGCTGTGTTTTTAAGTTCTCATAACAAAGGGATTTGATGGAGCAGTCTTTCTTGCTGATCACGACATATTTACTTAAACTGATATCTTGGTATCTCAACCTTGATATCTGTGCTTAGCTACTGTCGCTCCAATTTTTTTGTTACGATTTCCTTAAAATGTATAGCAAGCAACAATAAAACATTTTCAAAACTGACTAGCAAGTTTGGAGACACATTTTCTTGACATACTGTCTTAAAATGGTAACAATCATGGTGTAATGGTCACAAACTACATGATGCAATTGCATGCAAGACTAAAGGTGTGAAGTAGTGCTTTTAAAGACGCAACTTGTCTGAGAGGCTTTTATCATGCTAAACACATAGCAAGCTAAGGACAGCACACCATCGGCAGGCTAACTAAAACACTACCGCTGAAATCTAAAATTAGTCAGCAATCTTTCTCACTAATTGTCTAGTCGGTTGTTTGGCAACTAGTCAAATAGTCAACCGCCGTGACCCATCTCTGTTGGCCACATGTCCCAACTGTTAATAACGCCTATGCTCTCATTATACTCTTCCTCTTTAATCTCTCTTTCCCTTCCTGTTTCTCACATCTCGGGAAGAAACAGTTTTTTGGGACTAACACTTTTCATTCATGGGATCATTTTTATTACTAACCTGTTTCTAACCAAACTAATGTACTAACACCCTGAATCTTCATCATTAATTTCTTTCTATTTTAATTTCGTCCATTTATTAACAACCGTTCTGTTCACTATTGTTTTGATTTCCTTTCTTCCCCCTTCTTCCTGAAAGCACTCAGGCATTGGACACGCTATGGTAAACAAACTACATTGTCTGGTAGATATCATTCTTATTGTCCTTTTTTGGTTTGCCGTGTGTCCCTCTCCCTTTCTTTCTTTTTCTTTGAGTTTCATTCTAGACACTCTTTTCAAAAAATGAGGAAATGGGTTTGTATTACCAGGACTTTCCACATTTCCCTCCCTTTACCCCCCTCTCAAACCTCCCTCCCTTCTTTTACAGTTTTGTTTTTTATTTATGTATTTATTTATTTATTTTTTATCAAGCTGGCTTTTACGTCCTCACGTTAACGTTATGTAGAGATTCACATCCTCACTGGGACTCTCACAGGAACTAGTAAAATGTTTTTCTCCCCACACCAAGCCTCCACATTTTTTGCGAGGACTGTCGGCAATAACTGACAGAGGATTTCCAAGAATGTCCACAAGGGAAATTTCCACCTTGCAGAGCCTCCCGAAAATAAACAAACACACAAGAGAAACCTAAGAACTCTGGGAACTCTGGCAGTTGATACCTCTACAACACTCATGGCATGTCCTCATCTCCACCATCTCATTCACCTCATATATCACTGCGACTAACACTACATTCAATTTATCACTCCACTTCCACCCAGATCCCTTGTGTGTGTCTGCCGCATGTTGTTTTCTGTGCCGTGTGTCTTGTTGCATGGCCTTCCTGCTTCTTCTTTAAGTTCTGCATGGGTGCTTGCTGATTGGCTGTTGTGGCTTTGCTCCTCCCCCTTTTCACTGAACCAATGAAATCGATCCTTCCCATGTTTATTCAGTATGACCTTTTGAAAAAGGATAAAATATTTGATTTTTCCAGTGGTTAATGCCTTCCTTTAATGCATGCATGTTCAAGTCTTGGTATGTGTCTGAACGTCTGTTTATATGTTTGAATGAGTGTGTGACAAAGTAGCGTAACCCCTAAAACTAAAACAAGTACAAATAATTTGTCCTTGGTTTTAACATTTACTAACCCTAATTAGTAATATTCCAAACCAGATAAGAATTCATTTTCTTAACCCATCAAAGATGAAGAAAATATTCATCAGCAATATTTTCTTTACCTGTCCTGTGAACCTATACTAAACTATCACCAATAAATCTTATCCAGACCAATGGTCCAGAGTGTTAGCAGTAAGCAACCCGAAATAAGAGCAATTCTGAACAAGATAGTCAATAATAAACCATAAAATAAGGTTACCGCTCAGGTTAAATCACATCTTGAAATGTTACTAATTTGTTATCTTTTTATATTGTCATCATTTAACAGGTGACTATATCGGTGGATGGTATATTGACCACCACAGGATACACTCAGGAAGATTACACTATGCTGGGCTCAGATGATTTCTTCTATGTGGGGGGAAGCCCAAGTACTGCCGACCTGCCTGGATCTCCCGTCAGCAATAATTTCATGGGCTGCCTGAAAGAGGTGGGTCCTATACGATGTGCATAATCGTGCATGCACTCACGAGCGCACACATGCACACTGTGTAAATGACATCATAAAAAGCCTGTCTGGATGCCTTTATAAAATGCCTTTATAAAATGCCTTTATAAAATACAGCAGTCCCAAAAAGTATTTTTACACTTAGGTCATGCTTAAACATTTATGAATTTTATTACATTAGATATGAAAATATCAAACATGGCATATGCACGCATGTTATGCTTTACCAGAACTAACTTTAGTTTTGTAGTCAATTATGCATTTGCTTTTAATCAACTGGTCTCATTGTGGTTTTTAAAAGATGACAGTTTCCATCAAGTTGTCCAAATTGTGAACAGTATACAGTATCTATTATTTTATAAATACCACTAGTTTAATAGACTAGTTTAAGTGCAAATCATAGTAGTGCAAATAATGTCATGTTTTTCCAGAGCTCTTCTTTTATGTTGATTTGTAAGGCTAATTTGATGAGGAGCTACAGCAGGGGTCGGCAACCTTTTGGGCATGAAGTGCCATTTCTAATTTTTCTGGTTAACTAGTGTGTCAGTAATCCAGACAAGGCTAACTGTGCAATAAATCCGTTCAGTTTATTCACTGTTTTATATTAACGTGCTGCAATTGACACACATCACTCATGCACAGAGATCGGAGATCACGATGCGCACACAGAAACATTCAGGGGCTCAGAAACTTTATCAATGCTGCCCCTTGACTTTTATTAGTCGATACTGAATTGCTACATTATATTTCTCAGCAATGAGGGGGTAAAATTTTTTTGAAGTAACAAAACTCAGCTTCATTGTTTGTAGGGAGAGAGACAGATGCAGGTCATTCATACTCTCTCTCTCACTCTCTCTCTCTCTCTCTCTCTCTCAAAATGGCCATATTTAAGAAAACATTTGAGTAGTTTGCTACTACTATCATTGGACATAGCTGTCAGTCATTTAACACTTCTGTTGTAAAACAGTTGACTAATATTAAATGATTTCCAACTTCCATCTTACCTCGCCTTCTTTCAATGTTAAACTGGTGCTTCGCACTGGAACTTGCGCTCTGCTTCTGTGAGCAGTAAACCCAGCCCACTTTGATTTGATTGGCCATCTCAATAATTCTGACATTGACAAAGCTGTTAGACTGCTGATCTGAAGCGTCTCGTATGTGCAGCAGTCGCGCGAAGGATTTGCCAGAGTCATGCGTATCTGTAGACTAGTGCACGTTAATTCTCACACTTTAAAAGTAATTATAACTCCTAACAGGCATGTATCTATGAGAACGATTACCTCAAAATGTATGTTGGTTTGCAGTTTTCCCTATTGCTCATGTGCCAGTGATTATCCCTATGCCATAGGTTGCTGACCCCTGAGCTACAGTATCATTAGGAACAATATGGAGATGCATATGTATATGCTCAGATGATCAGTCTTGGTCATGCAAGTGGTTTATTGCAGAAAATAAACAGTAAAGATCTGAGATGCATAACATAAATATGTATATGACATACATTTCAGTGGTCACATGCTTAATTATTCACACAAAGCTGTAATGATTATGAATAAAAATAAGCCTGTTTTCCTTAGTGATTTTCTATATAACTGTGGTGGAGTACATGAAGACAGAGGGTGTGGAGTCAAGTGTTCTGTTTTAAATAAAAATCGAACATGAATTTGATATATGATTAGTGATCCAGATATGCACATGGCTGTTGTCACTTACTCCCCCAGGTCCAGGCACACAATAGAGCGCAGGAGTCTATAGACACATTTTAAACGTATTCTTTTTCTCTTTTTTTATACTATTTGAACTGTTAAATTGGCAGACAAGTGTAAAAATGGTGCTGAAACTGCAAGATACGATTGGCCTGATTTTGTTCTAAATGACGTCACACCAGCTCGAAATATATCAAGGCCTTAAGTCAGCTAACTAAGTCATGTCATACACCACTATATGTGTTCTAAAATCATCTAAAAATATCTGGATGGAATAATAGTCTTAAACAAAAAATTCAGAAGCATCCATCATACACTATGCAATTTTCTGTGAAACCTATCAACTTCTACTACAGATTGGGGCAGAAAACTGGGTAAAGGTTGTGTAATGTATTCTAGCCAACAAACTTAACTGCAAAATGGATTTATGTCAACTACAAGCTAGTTATAAACTTATTTTCAGTAAAATGGTAAAAATAAAATAAAATAATCCATTGATTTCTATAGCCACTTTTCTAATGTATATTCAATGCAAAGCTTTCAAACTATTATGAAGTTATTACAAAAATAGCTACAAAAAGCTATCACAAAAATATTTGAGGACTATATATTGTCTTGAATATATGAGGTGACTAGTTCAAAACATCTCGTTTAATATACTTTGGTGAGCTCATTAAATCAAAATTAGAGTAAATGTGTTTTTGGGAGCAACAGTTTTTATGATGCACATGATTCTCATTAGTTTGGATATGTATGCTTTATACCTTTGTTTTATACTGTATGTAGACTCATCGACAGCCTGTGGAAGTCTTTTTTGTTTCTACAGTTGCCAGTGGCTGTTTTCATTTACAAAATCTCGCCGTTGGCTCCATCATTAGATGTAATTATGAAGCATAGACTGTGTAACCCACTGTAGTCATCGGAGCCAAATAGCTGTTTCGTCCAGTAAACATCCTACCTCAGCTAAAGTGACATTCACGGCTTCTTTTATGAAGTTTACCACCTCCAGAAGCAGATTCCATTAGGAGTTGCCAGCACATAGACATGCACATAGACATGCACACGCAAACACACACTTATGGCTTGCAGTACCCGACACACATGGGTGGTCTATAATAACCATCATAATGAAAGGTCACCTTGTCTCTGCTGTTTAATCTGCCTCTGGTTTCTCCTCTGCTCTCTCTCTCTATCCCCAGTCCAGCTATTAATATCAGTCGTGTAGCTGCGGTTGCTCATGTGCCTGTCCCTGCCACATTCTAAGACACGGGCTGTGCCAACAGTGATGAAAGACTCGCCGAGTTAGAATTATCCAAGGAGTACTAAAAAGGGCAGGCACTTCATTTCAGTTAAAGCCAGGGCGAGTGTAGCAAAACGTCCTCTGAGATAGGGATCGTCGCTCATTTACACTCTGTTATATGACAACGATGTTGAAGGGTCTAAACGTCATTCACCTAAATGAATAGCGTTTGTTGTCACAGTTTAATTCTGTGATCATGCTTGCTGAATTTCCAGTAATGTAAATCAGGCTCGCACAAGGATAGTCAGACTCCTCGGTACTCCTTAGAAAGCTTCAATAGTATACTTCAACTACATACTTGTTCATTGTAAATTCTCAGGCTTATGACAGGCACACACAAGTTTATTGTTGTTGATACATACATTGATGTATTTTATTTATTTATTTATTTATTTATTTATTTATGTATTTTACATACATTTTATGGCCATTTTATTAAGTACCCCTTGGTAGCACCATGTTGGATTTCAGAACTTCTTTATTGTGGCATAGATTCAGCAAGGTGCTGGAGACATTCCTCTGAGATTTTGGTCCATATTTACATGATAGAATCACGCAGCTGCTGCAGAATTTTTAGCTGCAGATTCATGATGTGAATCTCTCATTCCACAACATCCCAAAGGTGTTGTATAGATTGAGATCTGGTGACTGTGGAGGTCATTTGAGTATAGTGAACTCATTGTCATTTCTAGGAAACAAGTTTGAGATGATTTGAGCTTTGTGACATGGCACGGTGTCCTGTTGGAAGTTGGATCTACCTCCTATTAAAAAGATATACTGCTTGTAGTTGATTTTGATATTCTAGGTATTTTCAGCTGGCCAGAATTTTGAGATAACAGTTCACGATACATATTGTTGCAAAGCAACTTTACAGCAAATTAAAGTTTTTACAATATATTTAGTAGTAGCTTACTAGTGGTGACTATGTCAAGTTGATGCACATATGGCAGAGATGTATGGTAAAGATCAATTAATGATGTAATCAAGCAGACAAAGAACACTATAAATTAGTAGCAAAATTCAGTAGTGCTGTATGTTGTTTCAGTGTTGGCATCATCTGAAGTCCTCTGAGGGGTTGACATCATCTTTCTTAAGTGTTCTGGATCCAGACTGAAGCTTGCGAATTTCTAGTTACCACAGGATTTCAATCCCATGGCAGAAACAGAGAACAAATAGGAACATAATTAGCAAAGCTGCTGTTCAAACCAAGCAAAGAAAGATTTGTTCAACCAGAGCTAAAAGATTAATTATGTCCATTTGATCAGACATAACTGCAGTAAAAGTTTATGAGATGCATTATTTGAATGCTTGGCTAAAAAGATGTGTCTTTAATCTAGATTTAAACAGGGAGAGTTTTCTTGACCTGGTAAGGACTCTAGCAGCTGCATTTTGGACTATCTGTAGCTTGTTTATTGAAGATGCAGGACAACCACCTAGTAGTGCATTACAATAGTCCAGTCTAGAGGTCATGAATGTGTGAACTAGCTTTTCTGCATCAGTAGCTTGGCAATGTTTCTAAGATGGAAGAATGTTGTTTTTGTAACATGAGAAATATCATTTTCAAAAGACAAGTTGCTGTCAAATATAACACCCAGACTTTTGATTGTAGTGGAAGTAACAGTACATCCGTCTAGTTGTAGATTGTAAGCCAAGAGATTATGTGTACAGTCCACCTTTACCTTTTGGACATGGCTCATGTTTAAAACAGAATCCTTTTAATGTGGACTCATTTAAGTAATGTAATATGATTTTAGGCAGGTTTCTGTCAAAGCACATCTAGGTTATGATCTGTGATCATATCATTTACAAAAAGTGCTGATGTAGAAAGTGATCTTCATCAAGCAGAGTGTCATTTGTTTATCTGTATTATATCTGATTTTTAACTGTTGAACATCAATTAAATTATTACCTTTTATGTGCTGAGATTTATTTGACTTCTGTGATAAGAGGCGGCTAGCAGATGGTCAGTTATGTCAGTCTGTCTGTTTGCTGACCTTGGCCCCAGTTAGTCAAGTACTTAGACTACATAATATTTTTTGACAGAAGTGCAACACCACCCCAAGCAGATGAAGATCGTCTTTTTAAGTCAGGTCTGCCCTAAAAACATGTCCAATCGTCTATGAAACCTATGTGGGCACCACAGACATCCAATCACTGGGTGAACAATATAGCTTGACCTAGCAGGAGACATATTACACAGACCATGTGTCCAGTCTGTTAGTTCACTAACTTAGTACTTAGCGCTATTGACTAATTTAAACACCTCTGATTGGTGAGTGCTTTTGGTGGTCATTGATGCTCAAATGTCTAATTGGCTACAGTGATCAATGCTGTTAAAAACATTGTAAACTTGATGCTCTTTACAGAGTGCTCACAAAATACGCAAGGGAGGTTTTAATCAGCTGTCATATTCGTATAGCACTGTCCCATTTGTGCTATGTATGTTCAGCACTGCTCTGCCCGGAGCTTATGAACTTTTACACAGTCTGCTGATTTTCCTAATTAAGTTTTTTTGACTCTAGCCAGTCATAACAGGTCATTTACCTATAGTCTCATGACTTTTGCATTCACATTCCACATTGCATCTTATTCTGATTTAATTTGGATGACCACTTGGAATGTTGCTGGTAAGGATATCTGAAGATTAAAATTAGTAAATAAAAAAGTGCATAGAGTCATGGCCAAAAATATCGGCACCCTTGCAATTCTGAAAATGCAACACTTCTCTTAGAATTTTTTTCCAATTGTAAATGTTTGGTATTCGCGTGCTTATTGTTTTTGTTTGCACTGCAACACACACACAAAAAAAAAAAAAAAAAAAAAAAAAAAAAGATAAAATTTCACACAGAACTCAAAAATGGACTAGACAAAAGTATTGGCACCTAGTCAAAATTGTAAGAAATAATTGCTTTTCAAGCATGTGATGCTCCTGTAATTTGTATTTAGACACACCTGTGGCAAGTAACAGGTGTGGGCAATATAGTAATTACACCTGCAGCCAGTTAAAATGGAAAAAAGTTGACTCAACCTTTGTGATGTGTATCACGCTGAGCATGCAGAAAAAAAAAAGAAGTGTTGTCAAGAGTTGTCTGTGGATCTGAGAGAAAAATTTGTGGAAAAACCTATCCAGAGATCTTAATGTTCCTGTGTCCACTGTGCACAATATCATCAAGAGGTTTACAGCCCACACTCAAAAAAATATTTCAGCCCTTAACTTAATTCAATTACGTACAAAATTTCCATGCATTTAGATTACGTAGTTTTAATTTAAACAAATCAGTTAAACTTAGTGTGATTCAAATGCATCAGTCTTACGTAAATGAAACAGGTAAAGTTGATGTAATAGTTCCCAGTGTTAAACAAACCCTGCTCAGTGTTCATGTGTTTCCACACTACAGAGTGTCCAAGTAGCATTGACACAGTGTTGGAGTTAAGGAGATCATTATGTCATGATTGACCAATAATGATGAACACCTGTTGTTTACAAGCAGACTCACAGAAGGAAAGAGAAACACAAGAATCAGCCACAGCCAAAGATAAAATTAACTTAAATAAATGAAGACATTAAATCTCTGATTAAACAACTCCACAAACAACATTACAGTTTGACTTGATTTCTGTCGTATATCCACAAAATTATTTGAGAACGTCTAAACAGAGGTTTAGATGTTTTATTTTAAAAAATGTTTCATTTGACCTCACCATCATGGCGAACAGGGTTTACTTTAGTTGGGCTCTTGACCCTTGACTTTCTTAGTATAGTTTTTTTTTGTTCTTTGGTTGCTGTAATTGTGTTCGTAGAGCACATTTGTATAGCGCAAAAAAAAAGGGGTCCTTATTAAGTGTTCTTGGTTAATTATTATTGATGTTGTAATCATTGTCAAGTGGCCTGATTTGCTGATATTGTTCAGTGGTTTACCTCTTAGTTTCATTATATTTACAGTAGTTGTATGAACTGTTACTATTACTACTTTAAGATCTGCAGTATTACTTAGACACACACAGAGATCAAGAATCAGCATATGAATCTCAACAATGGTGACATTCAACAGCTGCATGCTGGGAGTCATGGGTGAGATTTGTACTCTGCTGCTACCCAGCATGCAGCTGTTGAATGTCACCATTGTTGAGATTCAAATGCTGATTCTTGATGTCTGTGTGTGTCAAACTGATGCTGTAGATTTCAAGATTTAGTGTATAAGATAAACATCCATAATAGTTCATGCACCTGTTGTAAACATTATGAAAATAATAGATTAACCACTGCATGAGATCAGTGCATCATGCCACTGGATAATAATGATTTAACAAACAACAAAAATTAACCAAAAACACCTAATCAGACTTCTTTTTGGCTTTTTTATATTGTTGTAATAAATGTGCTTCATACACATAATTACAACAGCCAAACAAAATTAACATAAAAAAAATCAAAAGTCAAGAGTCCAACTAAAGTAAACCCTGTTCGCCATGATGGTGAGGTCAATTGAAACTTTAAAAAAAAATAAAAATAAAACATCTAAACCTCTGTTTAGATGTTCTGAAATAATATTTATAGATATATGACAGAAATCAAGTCAATCTGTAATGTTGTTTGTGGAGTTAAAACCTGGAATGAGTTAATCAGAGATTTAATGTCCTCATTTATTTAAGTTAATTTTATCTTTGGCTGTGGCTGATTCTTGTGTTTCTCTTTCCTTCGATGATTCTGCTTGTAAACAACAGGTGTTCATCATTATTGGTCAATCATGACATAATGATCTCCTTAACTCCAACACTGTGTCAATGCTACTTGAACACTCTGTAGTGTGGAAACACATGAACACTGAGCAGGGTTTGTTTAACACTGGGAACTATTACATCAACTTTACCTGTTTCATTTACGTAAGACTGATGCATTTGAATCACGTTAAGTTTAATTGATTTGTTTAAATTAAAACTACGTAATCTAAATGCATGGACATTTTGTACGTAATTGAATTAAGTTAAGGGCTGAAATATTTTTTTGAGTGCATGCACTGTAGCTAACCTCCCTAGATGTGGATGGAAGAGCAAAATTAATAAAACATTAAAACAAAGGATTGTTTGAATTGTGGATAAAGAACCCAGATTAACTTCCAAACAAATTCAAGCTGATCTGCAGACACTGATAGTCTGCATCACCATCTGAATGAAAAGGGACGCTATGGTAGGAGAACAAGGAGGGCACCAAAGGCATAAAAAAGCAAGACTGGAGTTTGCCAAAAACTTATGTGACAAAACTACAATCCTTCGGGGAGAACATACCGTGGACAGATGAGACAGAAGTAGAGCTTTTTGGTAAAGGACATCATGGCACTGTTTACAGAAAAAGAAATGAGGCCTTCAAAGAAAAGAACACAGTCCCTACAGTCAAACATGGTGGAGGTTCAAAGATGTTTTGGGGTTGCTTTGCTGCTTCTGGCACTGGAGGCCTTGACTGTGTATCATGAAATCTGGGGGGTTCTGTGTGGAATTGTATCAGATTTGACTTTTCTTCTCTGTTTTTTTTGTTGTGTTGTTCCAATGCAAACAAAATAAATAAATAAATAAATAAAAAAGAAACACGTGAGTACCAAAACGCTTGCAACTGCAACAATTTTCTAAAAGAAAAGGGTTGCATTTTCTGACAGAATTGCAAGGGTGCCGATATTTTTCTGGCCATGACATTGAAGGAGAAATCATATCTGGGGTGGGCTTATTTCACATTGGCTAGTGAGCACTCAGAACTTCTTATCAACCACCTAGTGCCCTGGCAAACACTCATCTACAAAAATTTAGTGTACATAAAAATACAGGGTATATTTGGAAGCATTCTAATGAAAGCAGAATTGATTTGAAAGCAGGTGCTGTTTATATTTTCTTGGCATCTTGTTTGTTATCTTAAAATTTCTGCCCTGAGCAAGAAGAACTTATGGCCTTTGTGCGGTCATGTGGTTCACCGGTCATGTGATAGCAGACAGTGGAAAACAGGAAGTCTAGGGGTGATGATTATTGGCTCTGGGGCAATCACATTGTTTTGTGTTTCAGTGATGAGCTTGTGGCCGCCAGTGTTGTCTGCACATTTGACAACAGGAGGTGAACAATCTTTAGCATGACATGTTTTTTTTTTGTTTTTTTTTCTCCGAAGGTGATGGCATTGTGTACTGCATCACACAATAAATATGGGAAATTTCATGTTTACTTCTCTACATTCAGAAATAATTGCTTTTAAATCTGCTATTGCTGTATTCTTTATTATTTGTTTGTTTGTTTGTTTGTTTATTTGCAGAAGTTAAAGAAGTCGCACTGAGGTCCTTTCTAGATGGCTTCATTAGAAAATGAATTACAGGAAGCAGAAAAAAGTTTTTGCCCTCCACAACATGTTTTTGTGCAGCATCAGCATCCACAGATCCTTGAGAGTAGGAAAATAATTATGAGAAATTAACAACCTTAGTCATAGGCGGAGTTTCACCTTTATATGTTCTATATTTCATATATTTATGTAACATAATTTATGTAACATATTCTACATTTAGAATTAACAATGTCTGTTGTACGAAGAGTAAAAGAAAAATAAAAAATAACGTTACCTTATGCAGAGAATAGGCTTGCTGCCATAGCTACGTCACTTGCCCACTGCAACCACCACCATCGTTTTGATTTTTTTATAGTAACAAAATATTATTTAGTTCAGTTGGAGAACAGACACTACAAATAAAACTGAACGTGGCTACTCAATGCAGAGTGCCGAATTACAGTTGCATCCCAGATCAGATTTTATTTTTCAGCGAACAGAGTGACGAGCTGACCGACAAGAATAGTGAGGTCAGGCGAGACAGACAAGACGATGGTGGAAGTTTGGCAATGTTTTTTATTTTGAAAAGCCTGTTGACTTTTGTCATTTATATGGTGGTTTCATGGAACATTCGTTTCTTATTTATATGGTTCTACAGTGTTTGCTGATTTTTACTTTGTGTAGCCTAATTTCTTTCTTATTCGTTTTGCTAATAAACGTTCTATGTTTCTTATATTTATTTGGTTCCACAGTGTTTACCGATTTTCAGTTTTGTATATTAGGCTATTTAAAATTATTAAAGTTATTTAAGTTATTTGTTATTTTATATTAGGCATATAGCATGGTGTGAGCTATTTTTATTCGTTTTGTTAATAAAAGTGCCATGATTAATTTATAGGCTAAGTGAGTTTAACGTTGTATTTTGTTGTTGCTTGAATGGGATTCAAGCAATAGGTTGTTTGCAGTCACATGATTCTGATGATGCGCGAAATGCAGCTGGAGGGCAGAAAGTGATTTTTCTCTATATAGGAATCACTAGCAGAATCTCAAAAAGCCAATGTTTTGAGTTGTTTATGGAAATCGGTCAGACCAAGAAATTTCATTTTGTATTGTGTATGAAAATGTGCTGTTCATAAGGAGGAAAAGGCAAGAAATTGACTGAAAAATGCAGAGCAAAGTGGCTTGTAAACCTGCGTCTGCGGTCAGGAGGACAGTCAGATAATGCTTGTGTGTGCGAATGGTTAATAAAAAATGTATTAATGTTAAGATATAAAGAAATATATAAATAGATACAGGGTGAGACAATGAGAATTCACACGTAGACACAATGTAAATAAGATATAATATTTCCAGTTGATTACAACGAAACCTTGTGAGATTGTGATAAATTGAAGTGAGTGACAGCTTTTTAGTGACTATATGAAAGCGCTATTTGCTCGCTTTCTAGGATATAATCAATTCAGAATTTGAAAAAATTGCTGCTAACATGCTGCTAACAGGACCAATAGCCAAAAACCCTGTACAGCACTAGTTTCAGGAGTGACATATATCCTGCATCCTTCATATAAATGTGTGAATCACTTTCGAAATAAGCAACTATTTCAATTTAGTTGAAAAATCACTTTTCATAACATAAGGATCACATCCAACATATGTTGTGATTTTCTGTTTATACCTTTCTCTTGTAATAGTGTCTAAACCAGTACAGTACAGGCTTTCCTCCATCTGATCCATTCTGCTTTTTCAGTCACTCCTGAAACTTTGCTGCTGGGTTTTGTGTTCAGGGTTTTGTGGCTATTGGTCCTGTTAGCAGCACGTAAAGCGAAACTTTTATTTAAATTTCGAACTGATTATAGAAAGCGAGAAAATAGTGCTTCCATATAGTCACTAAAAAGCTGCCACTCACTTCAATTTATGGCAATCTCACAAGGTTTCGTTGAAATCAACTGCAAATATAATATCTTATTTACATTGTGTCTACGTGTGGCATTTAGCACTGAGTGAATTCTCACTGTCTCACCCTGTATTCTCACTGTTTCAATCCCCCAACAGGAAGTCTGTTATTTTGAATTTTCTCTGCAAGTTTTGTGCTATTTTCGCCATTTTCGGGCGTTGTATTTAAACATAGGCATGCAATACAGGCATACAATGTCCGATCTGCACCAAAATTCATTTCTGACTTAAAAAAAAAACGGCTTTTGTTGTGTCTTTTAGTATTCTACTTGTTTTATTTTAATTTAAAAAAAGACCCTCTTACACTCGTGTTCCTTATTTCTTTTCTATTCTATCTACTTGTTTTCTTTGCAACAACCTTGCTACATGTACTGCATTAGGCTAACCGAGACTTGTCATAGCACTTACATATTATTACTCTTTTGTTAGTTTTGATTGCTTCTGTTGTCCTCATTTGTCACTTTGGACAGAAGCGTCTGCTAAATTGCTAAATATAAATGTAAAACACATCATATGGTAGTTACCTCTTTCCCTTTCAGCATTTTTTTTTTTAGTTGCCAGCCAGCTCCAGCATTTTTGATTAGTTTTATAAATGCCCCCCAGAATATTTTGTTGCATGAATATCTCCGATATATAATATATCAAATATAATATATCAAAAGCAAGAATCTCTGCTTTTAAACAAAACAAACTGTTTTATTTTAGTTTACCAAAGAGGGTAAACTAGAAAAAAACAGTTTTGTTTAAAACCAGAGACTATTGCATCAACACTTCAAAGTGGATACATTTTATAAAAAAAGCAACATTTTTAAACAAAAAGCAGAGAAAATCGCTCTGAATCTGATCTTTGACAAAAAAAATATCCAGATAGGATACAGAGCAATAATTAAAACGTAAATGTATTACATCATGTCCATCAACACCCCCAAGCTTGCACAGTCCAGTACATATTTTTTTTTGTGTGTGTGACATTTTGTTCAGTAGGCAGTTTTAATTTATATGCTGTTAAATGCTAGATGATCAGCTTAAATGTGCATAAGCAATGTTTCTATTACTTGTTTCTGCTTCTTCTTCACTTGTTTTTTGGATCTGGAGATTCTGTACAGTTTCAGAAGATGCCCCCTACCTTATAACATGAAAACATGGATTGTCTGAAAATTCTATCAATGCCGGGAAAGCATTGTGTCATAAATGACAGTTAAATTAGCTCAGTCCGTCAGCACTTATCGGTGTGCTCATGTTTAAAGACGTTCATTTTATCAGATCGGACTTCATTAACATCACCTGTACTTGCCTGAATATCCGTAAATAGTGTCTGCTGAGCAAGTCTTCAAATGTTGGTAAATGTTTTAAAATAAACAATGTTACAAAAGTCAGGCAATGCTGACATTTGACATAACAATTTGTAATATATAATTTGTCGAATTTTGTTGAACACAAAAAAGGGCACCTCTGGGATGGTAAATCCTTTAAATCTCTGAGTTGTCGCCATCTCTGAAATGCCAGTCCTATGTTTTATTACAGGCTCAGTTTGTCACTTTTCTTTTTGCTTGTACACTCTTTTCTGAACAAGGTTTCTTTGTTGAAACAACAGATGATTCCTCAGATGGATGCCTTCTTGAGCAATCCATTGTGTTAATGTTGCTCATTAGTTATGGCTACAAGCTGTCAGAAATATTAACACACCTCTGATCACTCCATGTATGCGCTGTGATAGCTGGACCTTCTCTTTGTTTACAGATGTGGCAGTGCCAGACAGCTCAGATAAATAATTATTATAAGCTTACCGTTGTGAATCAGTGTAAGACAAGAAGACCATTTTGACCATTTTTTTTTATATACTTGGTCAATAATTGATTCTTCTTCACTGAGATCTGTGATGCTTTGATAAAAAGGACTAGTTAACAATAAAAATTTAGTATCAAAATGTTACACCCCTAATGACTTGATATGTTGATATGTTTAGAAATTTAGATATTCACGTGATATGTTTAACGTGATATGTTTAGAAAATATAGTACAAAAATGTATTCACAGTTATTTTGTAACAAGTCTGGATTTTCTCCTCTGAAATGTATTGATTTTCTCCAGTGGCACGTCTCTTCATCTCACCCCCCAACTGTGTCAGTTGTTGCTTCTCCCATACTTGTCTATATGTTTCTACTTAGTGGCACTTCTCATTAATCCCGGGCCTAATGCAGCAGCAAGATCCCCGTAACATGCCAAGATACTGAGCCTAGATAGATTTGGGTCCACTCCCCACTCCCAGAGCCCAATCGATATCCAGCAGCCCCCATGCTCACAGAGGAAGAGAGTCAAGACAGAGAGCCTATAGAGTTGTTAAAGGCCGGCTTTGATTATAAATGGCACTCTGGGGACAGAGGATGGCCCCCAGATAAGGTGATAAAGCGAGGGTGTAGCTTTAGATAATGTATCTGAGTCTGTGGGCTTCCCTACCCACATCATCCTTCTGCACATTATTTTCCATTATACTGCTATCGATCGGCTAGAGGTAATGGCCATTGGAATCATAACCCGAGGCAGGAAAAGTTGATTGGAGGAAAGGAACAGAAGCGCTGAGAAAACATTTTCTGGGTTTCTGCTTTGAAGAGGGTTTGTATTTTTGTTTCACCAGGGACTGAAGAAAGAACAGGTCCAGAACAGGAACAAGAACAGGATTGTGCTGTCAGGATGTTAGTTTGCTGTTTAAGATGGGATTTATTTAAATACATGCATACATAAGTGGCCATTTCATTTCTAAACATGACCCTGGTATTTAGTGAAATGCCTTGGCGACTGTAGTTTTCCTTTCTGTATTTAAGTACTGTATTTCCTATTGAAACAGGAAGTTGGAGTGGGACATACTGAAAAGCTTGCCCAGTGACATTTTTAGTTTGTCCTAATCTCAGAGCTCATGATGGGTCTGTTTTAAAAGGTATATACTGCGATGTTAAAAACTATTTCTCAAAAAAATTAAATGGATTGTTTACTTCTGGAAACCTACTGCTCTACTGGCACATTTCTGCAACACAGATAATTAGGATGCGTGGGATAATTGGGGTTGATGGTAGGCCATTGCTGATCTGGGCCAGATTATAGGTAGAGAAAAGAAATGTTATAATGTTATTGTCCTTGAAATCAAGATCTTTTTCCAGAGTTCATCATGCTCTCTCTCTCTCTGCAGTAGTATGAAGTACGAAGGGCACCTGTGTTGATTTACTGTCAAATCTTCCAGGATTATCTGTAATCCTGGAGCTTCAAAATCTGTTTGCTGACAGCTGTGTTCTCTAACAGAACTGCTGTTTGCTGTGCACATAGTGTCCTATATAGCAGCAAGAGTTCTTTCTTTAAGGAGGAAAAGAAGGAAAAAGCCTTTTAATTTTCCACATGAGTGAATTTCAATTTACAGTTCTTCTTGGTTTGTATTGTGTTGTATTTGGCTATAATGCATAGCTGACTCTATATATGAGTATTTGCCTTGGTAAATAGGCAAAATATCACAGCACATCCTTTGAATGTCTTCTAATGTATTCTAGTGTGGGTTTGCTTTTCAGTAGTTGCGTTATTTTTACCAGTAGGTTTAGGGCATGTACTGTTATTTATAAAAAGGACTTTGACTATGTTTTTCGATGATTTTTTTTTTTAAGCAAAAATGATACTTGCATTTTTTTTCATATATGAATTTTACACACAAATACAGTACAGTATTACAAATTACATACTGTACATTGCCATTTATTTATTTATTTATTTATTTGTTTGTTTGATTGTTTAAAATGCTTTTTTTTAATGCTTTGATAAATATATTACATACAGGGGCCAAATAGTTGTCAATATTTGGATACTTAGGTCTTAAAAATGCCTTTAGTGAACTAATGTATCTGAGCCATTTTGGTAATGACTTCTAACCAGCTGAAATCAAAGTGATTTTAATGGATTAAGTAATTACCCCAGGTGTAGTTCATGTTAATTATGAGGATATTCACTGGCTTTTGACATATAGAAAGTGTCCAATACTTGTACAGACGATAAATATTTAGATTAATAAATATGTCTTATTCTCTAAATTAAATACCACTTAATTTGATATTTTGTAACAGTTTGGTTTTCTGTTTTTCTTAGTATTTATAGTATGATTAATTTAGTTTTTACTTCAGTATAGTCAAGTGAAAAATGGTAGAAATGGTAGGGCAAATTGGTAGAGGATGCTATATTTTTTAGGTTGTCTTATATGAATTTGTAATTGCCCATAATGTGTTTCCCTAATTTTAGGTGGTCTACAAAAACAATGACATACGACTGGAACTCTCTCGCCTAGCCCGCATAGCAGACCCCAAGATGAAGCTGCAAGGGGATGTGGTGTTTAAATGTGAGAATGTTCCCACCCTAGACCCTATCTCCTTTGAGACACCAGAATCCTTCCTCAGCCTGCCCAAGTGGAACACCAAGCGTGTGGGCTCCATTTCCTTTGACTTTCGCACCTCAGAGCCCAACGGACTAATCCTTTTTACGCAAGGTAAACCCCAGGACAAGAAAGATTCTCGTAGCCAGAGGAGCAACAAAGTGGACTTCTTTGCTGTAGAACTTCTAGATGGAAATCTCTATCTTCTGCTGGACATGGGATCTGGAACAATTAAAGTCAAAGCCACACAGAGTAAGGTTAATGACGGAGCTTGGCACCATGTAGACATCCAGAGAGATGGAAGATCAGGTGAGTAGAAAACATCAGGGATTTTAAAAGTAATTAAAAGTATTGCACCAAGTTTAGCAAAGAACTTGGAGTAGGTCTGCATGATGCTCAAAGAGTTGCTTACTAATAACGTTGTTTATTTATTTATTTATTTATTTATTTTTATCATTTTTCTGTAATTTTTCAAAAAAAGTAACCCTTTAGACATGATTATATTTTCAAAAGCACTGACCCTTTAGACATGGCTATATTAACAGTTTGTTTTGCTTAATTGTGAAGCTTAAAGTTCCTCCTTTGGCATCCGACTGTCAATTTTGAAGGAGTGTTGGGGTAACTTCTGCAAAGTTTTAAAAAGACATCTAAATTGCTAACAAATTGTCAGTAAAAAGAAGTCAATAATGTAGCACTTTTATCCACAAAAATAATCTATTCTCAATTGTAGCTTAATGGCGTTGTTTCTTTCTAAACTTCTCTGTATTAAGCGCTGTTATTAGGGTTGATTCTAAATCATTTTCACGGCAGATGACAAAGTGCACAGTCAAAGACTTCAATAAAAAGTCATCTAGCATAATAAATGTATGGATTTTTTTTTCCTTGAGCACAGGAGAAACTGTTTAGTGGCAGACTACAGTGCAGAATGAGAGCTTCATCATTGTTTTTACTTTATATCTGAAAATGGACACTTCTCCACATTAAAGTCACACAAGGGTTGCTCTTATTTTATGCCCTTTGATTATTTTATACAGAACAGTCCAAAAGTCTGAGACAACACTTCTGATCTGATTTGACATTTCTTTCATTTAAACCTGGAAATAGACAGAAAACATTTGAGTTATGAAAATTTTTGAATAAATATATTTAACTAATATTTAATCATTTTATAATACAATAATCATTGTATTTTGTGTTGTATTTTGTACTTAAATTTAAACAATTACTTCAGTCAGTCCGTGTTAGTAAAAAATTAATCAACATCAAAGAAGCCATCTCTACATTTCAAATATGTAACAGAAGCTGTAATCTGACATGGTATTTCTGTTTATTTACACAGGCTATTTTAATAATAATTTAAATAATAAAAGAATGCTTTAGTTTCGGTGAATAGGTTGTATATCTATTCAGCAATGGCAACTGGCTCCTTTTCTGATTAATAGCCATCGTGCAAATCCCTAGAAACTTGTATTTCTCAGTAACAAAGGGCAGAGACAGATATATAGACATGTGGGTGTTGAGAGACCAAGAATACTTGCATAATAAAGACCAGCAGAGGAACTCAGAGTGCCCCCTCAATCTGCCAGTGCCTCCACACTGAACTCTATTGATGTTTCTATTCTGAAACTCCTGCCTGCCTATGTCCTTTAGTACATCATTGTGTCAGAGCACTTTAATACACACACACACACCACGGTTTTTCCTGGCTCAAAATGAGGCGGAGGTGGTACCATCCTGATCATGTGCACACACTGAAGCCAGTAACGATACTGATTTAGGAGAAATTGTAAATGAAAGATTTAATCAATTATGAGAGATTTAAGACAAATTATAATTGGAAAAAGTGTCCCTTTATAATTGCTTTGGACAAAATGTTGCACATTTCTTTGAGAAATTGAAAAATAACAATGTCAACTAACAAAACTAAATTTAAATTTTATAACAAATTAGAGGCAACCACTGCACTTTAATCACAATAGAAACAAAGATGCTCCATACATGCAGCATGAGCAGTTTTTAATCTAAATTAGATTGTATAATTTTGAAATTTGAAGTAAAAACAGAATGGTCTGACTTTAGTTTTGTGAGAAAAAGGTAAGATGAAAAGAAAATACCAAACAGAAATTTCTAAAGCCGACTTGGGTTTTGTCGACAGCTAGAGGCAGCAAAAAATTTGACAGAAGCATAATTCTCTGTGCAGGAAAAACCCTGCACACATACACACAATTGCGCACCTATTTCTATATGTATTTCCATATGTATTACTGCAGCATTCTGTGGTCAAATGTTTTTATAATGACTACTTTTTTCTGAGTATATTTTTTTTCAGAGTATCATTATTGCCTTCTTTTGGCTGAGCTTATTTAGTCATTCCTGACAGCCCGTTTTTGTTTTAAACAGGTATCATCTCTGTGAACAGCCGCCGGACTCCATTCACTGCCAGTGGAGAGAACGAGATTTTAGACCTAGAGGGTGACCTATATCTTGGAGGTCTCCCAGACAACCGTGTCGGCCTGGTTCTTCCCACTGAGCTGTGGACCGCTATGTTGAACTATGGCTATGTGGGCTGCATCCGTGATCTCTTCATAGACGGACGCAGCAAAGACATTCGCCAGATCGCAGAGGCACAGAACGGAGTCGGAATCAAGTCATCTTGCAGCAAAGTAACAGGCAAACAGTGTGACAGCAACCCCTGCAAAAACAACGGCATCTGCAAAGAGGGCTGGAATCGCTTCATCTGTGACTGCACCGGAACCGGATACTGGGATCGAACCTGTGAGAGAGGTTAGTGATGCCATTGTTAGTCTTGCGTAGCCTGACGTTTTGTCTGTTTTTGTAATACGTATAATAACCACGTGACATATCTGGACAACGTGCACTGAGGGTTAGAGAATCACAACACACTTGGCCAGTTAACCAATCTGAGCCCATTGCGTATTTCTGAGGGAGGGGCTTCATAGAACCAGGAAGTCAACAGACCGTTTTAGGAGAACAGAAACAGTGGTGTAGAGTAAAGGTAAAATATATGAAAATTTTTTACGATTTTTTAGAAACGAAGCATGGACATGTTACAGTGCACCCCATTAACACAATCAAGCCTTTGAAAATAGCTGATTGACCATCCCTTTAACTTTTGGTGGTTATGTTTGAACATGTGCAAACATTCTTTATATACAACCCCGAACCCCCGTAATTCACACCTCATAAATCTTATACTTGCCATCAACTGTATCTCTAGAATGGGGGTTATTTCATTGTTAAGAAGAATCAAATGGTCAGTTCTGTCTCATTTTTTAAGAAGCGAGTTGCCTAAAAGCAAAGCACACTGTTAAACCTGTAAGATCTTAAGAACAGATGAGGGTTAAGGCTCAGTCTTACTGAAATCTGCTTCTTTAACACAACAAGCTTTTGGATTTTATATCAGAAATGACACCTGAACGAATCCATGAGCCTTTGGATGTACAGACATTGAGTGGACAGCAGTTTCTGAGAAGGAGATTTTATAGTTTTTGTGTAACGTTTCCCGGGAGGTTTAATAGGATTTCTCTTTCACTTCTAGTGACTGTCTGTCTGCACTGTTCGCTCAGGAGGATCCGAAAGTTAAATTGAACAAGGCTTGGAGCAAGAAAATGTTCCCATGGTGTTCAGAATTAGGAGCAAGCTCACATTAAGTTTTTATGACAGTTTGTAGATAGCTGCTCCTCAGGCTATTGGGGGATGCAATCTTTACGCAGCATGGGCGGACTGCCTTTTTTTATTCTACAATGATTTTTCAAGGTTTAGCAGATGGTTCAGGCTCTGTTGTGGAAACCACAGACTTGTAAAAAAAAAAAAAAAAAAAAAAAAAATCCAGGCAAATCAGTAATGTATGTAAAAGGCTAGGATCTGTAATGGGGATTTTTCCCCCCAGCTATGGGCACTTCTGGTTCAGTGGATGTTTAAATGTTTTAAAAACATACCAATTTTCACCTCCAAACTAGTTTAAGAATACTAGTTTCAGAATTTTTTACATTATTATGGGGTTATTATTTTGGTAGCTATTTTAGTCATCAAATAAAAATAATCATTCATTCTTTAGACCAAATCAAAGCTTATGATAAATTTGAATCAAGGATTGAATTTGGGAAAACTTGAATAAATTATGACAATTTTCTTTTTTGGGTAAACTATCCCTTTAACAGTATGGAAAAAGAAGTACTTATTATTATACTTGTACTTTTACTTATTATTATTATATAATTATTATAAATATAATTGTTCTTCATATATATATATATATAATTTATAATTTTTGAAAAAGAGGCAAAATAAGACAAATACGCTAGAGATACAAATTAAACTAATTTTTCAGATACAGTAAGTTTAATTAGCATGTAGACTATAAATTTATTTAAAATCTTTTGGTTAACATTAATGACAGATAGTTATTTAATTAGGAATGCTGTCCCTTTAAGACGGAAGGCATGCATGTAATACTGATACATTCAGTTTTTACCCACCTGTTTACGTTCACTTAAGCCATAACTTACATAATTTACGTGAGATACTCACATTTGGACTACTGTGTGTGCATTTGATCACTAAGAACTAGGGGTGTGATGAGACACTTATCCTGTGAGACGAGACACGAGACTGGGTTTACGAGAACAAGACGATGTTACGATTGGTGCTGGATGGAACGAGACATGAACACGATATAACAAACAAACAAAGTCTTTTAATATAAATCCAAGGAGTTAACAGGTCAGGAACAAGATTGACATCCACACACGTAGGTAAACGATAAAGACCGACAGAGAACTGAACACTGAGACAGACTTATAAAGTGTGACTAATCATTACAGACAGGTGAAGGGGATGATGCTAATGAGGGCTAAACCAAAGCAAACAGATTGACAGGGGGAGACAATGGGAAAAACCAAGTACACGAATAGACATAACTGTGACATTACGCCCCCCTCCGAATAGGCGCGTCTCGCGCCGTATAACATCCAAAGGGGAGGGTAGGTGGGCACCCCGGAGGTCGGTAGGCGGAGACACAGGAGACAGGAACGGCCTCCAGGGCGGACCAGACAGTTCAGGAGGCCATGGCGGATCGGGAAGCTCAGGAGGCCATGGCCGGACAGACCGTTCAGGGGAACACAAAACAGACCAGGGGGGTGACGAAGGTGGGAGGAGCCAAGGAGGAAACTGGAGGGACCCAGAGCAGAAGGAACCAAGCACGACTCAGGCCGCAGCCATGATGACCCACGGTGGAGCCGACGGAGGGAGGAGCCATGGTGGAGGAAGGGCTGACGACTCCAGGGGGCCGACCGACAGAGGCAGAGCAGCCAGAGGAGCAGAGTCCTGAGGTGACGGAGGGACGACGACCGACCAGGGCGGAGCCAGAGAGACGAGGAAGCCCGGTGGAGCTGGTGGACTGATGGGCGACGATGGAGACGAGGACGCTGAGAGCCGTGGTGGAGCCGCAGGGTCGGAGGGCCGAGGCGGAGTTCTGGACTCTGAGGCTGCAGGCAGAGATGAGGGATCCTCCAGCCCTGACACCGATGGAAGCTGGCAGACCCGCGGCGAGCCCACTGCACAGGTGGTGGGCTGAGGGTGAGCAGAGGGGCTGTCAGGGGACAGCGGTGACCATACAGATGTTGGCATGGGCAGAAGAGGGAGGGTGGGTGGGAATTCCAGACAGGCAGGTATATCATAACAGGTAGATATTTCCGTAGAGAAGTCTATTAAATCCCCAGAGTTATGTACCAAAACTTCAGTAAAGAAATCAATCAAGTCCCCAGAGTTATGTTCCAGCTCACCCCCAGCGGTGGTGCAGTGGGCAGGGTTCTCCATAGCCATCTCTTGCTCCACGTTGCATTCCACCGTTGCGATTGCAGTAGCCGGCTCTCACACCTGGTCAGACGAATAGGGCTCTGGCTCTGTGGCGATCCTTGGCTCTGTCGCTCGTGGCTCTGGCTCGTCATCCGCGGTGGGCCCGGGCTCAAACTCCGCGTGTCGGAGTGATGGTTGGCTGGGCTCTGGGTCTTGAGTGGGGCTGGTGTCATCCTCCGCGGTCAACGAAGCTCTGCAGGACACCAGCACCCACTCGATGTAATCGGCTATGCTCTCCTGAGGACCCTCCCCGGACAGCTGCGCTTTGGTGGCGATGTTGAGTCCTGCACGGTAGAATGTACACAGGCAGCTGTCCGGGTAGTGCGTGAGTGGAGCGAGGTACACAAAGTCTTACACAAAGGTGTGGTCCTCGAGAGAGCGATTCCCCTGCTCCAGGAGGAGAAGGAAGACGCGGGGTTATCCATGACGTAAAAAAAATCAAAAAACAAACACTGAGAATAAACGGAAAAGAAAAAGCAGGGAAAAACGCCGTGAACTGTTTTGGTCAGTCTTTCTGTTACGAAGGTGCTGGATGGAACGAGACACGAACACGATATAACAAACAAACAAAGTCTTTTAATATAAATCCAAGGAGTTAACAGGTCAGGAACAAGATTGACATCCACACACGTAGGTAAACGATAAAGACCGACCGAGAACTGAACACTGAGACAGACTTATAAAGTGTGACTAATCATTACAGACAGGTGAAGGGGATGACGCTAATGAGGGCTAAACCAAAGCAAACAGATTGACAGATCGAAGTACACAAATAGACATAACTGTGACAGACGAGACTACATTTTGAAATTTTTCTTAAGAATTCCTCAATGATAAAATATATAGGGAAAATGTCTTTTATTAACTGAAAAAGACAAAATGCAAAATATGTCGTTGCATTTTGAACTTTATGAAATTATCCATTTTAATGAATTATATATGAATATATATGAATGAATAGATTCCGCCTATCCTGCCTTCACTTAATTTAAGTTAATCGACCACGAATTGTGACTACCGGGGAAAATGGGACATCTAGTGATTTCCTAACCCTTCAAGTGCTGGGGCCGTAGTTTTAGGTCACAAGTTCACGTTTTGGTAGCCTATCTTTCCATTACGCCTGCCATACTGAGACTAGACATGCAAACGCCCCTTATCCAGTTGCAATCTAATGACAGAGACGCACATTTTGAAAGAGGACAGTTAGCCTATAGGATGTATTTTCAATGTCCGGTAGTCCTCAAATAACATTCTCGTCCAGTCTCGTCTTGTTAACAAAGAGGCGGCATAAGTTTCATCATACTTTTATCATCAGATATTAGTTTTAGCTCGTCAGCGTCTTGCCTTCGTCACAGAAAAAAAATTCGTTAACGAACATTTTCGCCGTCGTCTTCGTTGACGAAATTAACACTAATCAGATAACAATGTGATTCCTTTAAGGCGATATGGCCGAGTGTCTAGGTCTTACCATAGCACCAGACCCTGGCCTGTCACCTAGGGGGTCTTCATAAATCAACCCCTAATTGTTCCATGGAGGCTACATGATAGCCAACAACCTGTCTGGATTTTAGAAAGGGCACAAAGTACTCAGTGCCATGAAGGTAGTGCATCAGGGAGGCCAAAAAGAGGTCAACCTGGTAACCTAGGAGCAAAGTCCTTTTCCTCCTCTTAGCAAGAAATAGCAAGCTAGCCTTTCTTTAAAGGGGGCATCTTCTCTTACTGGTATGTGAGAAATAGAGAATGAAAAGAAATGATTCTTCCAAGCCTTCTCAATCTCAACATTGAGATCATGAAGGAATGGATTTATTCAACTGGCTCTGAATGACTTTCTTCCTGACACACGTCCACAGCAAGTTCAGCTTCATCGTGGCGCACTCTATAACGTCAAGCAGCTCCGCATTCACAGGGTAGGAGGGCTGAGAAGACTCAGTCTCAACTTATTTATCCTCATCAGTCAACCTGTTCTCATCCTGGCTGGAAGCCCCTTTTTAAGCTCTTCAACCAGGTCCACCAGAGATCTCCTTTCCTCCATGCCTTAGCCGCAGCAACTTGAACTACGGGGAACTGATGGGTGTCTCTCTTCCCTCCTCCCCTCCCTCCTCCCCTTACTAGTGTTTACCATAGAGGGAGAAAGAACAGCATTCTTACTGTAATACACTTGCTTCAAACTGATTTATAATTTGTAAAATTTATAACTTCTTCTTCTTCTTCTTCTTATACATGGTCATAGTGAACTGCCATTATGTGAAAAAGAGCTTTTTTAATATTCTTCACAATAAAAAATGAAAACAAATAACAGCATACTGGGCTGGAAAGACATAGTGTAAGTAAATAGTGACAATTTTCAGTTTAGGTAAAATGTTCTTTAACAAGGCCCTTCATAACATTATTTCACAACATTTCACAAGTAGACAAAAGAAAGACTAATTGAAATTTGTTTTTCAAAAAACTTTGAAAAAGCTTTTACAGAAATCCACAGCAATCTGAAAGCAGTGGGAAAGGGTGGTGCATTAAAAATGCATTGCAATAATGAAGCACAGAAGCAGCAGTTTCTAAGTGTAAAGAGGGATCTCTCAGGCAGTAGTTTGCTGCAGAGGGAGAGCACGCTGTCTCATCCTGTTAACCTTGCCTGAGTCCTGAAGAGCACTCTATTTTTGAAGCACTCGGAGGCCTCTGTGTGTGTGTGTGTGTGTGTGTGTATGTAGATGTGTTAACATGCCTCTTGCACTGCTGTCTCCACCATTCCACCTGCAGTCAAGAACACACAGTCACATGTTAATGCCAAACCCCCACCCATCTCCTCTCCGACCACTGCAGCCTCTCTTGTTCAAGGGTCCTGTAGGAATTGTTCCAGGGTTGCTTTCTGAGTCTCTGGCCCAGGGCCGACTGATGTTAGCTGGAAACATCACATTTGAGGTTCCGAGTTCACTTGCTGTGGGCTCATATAGCATTTTGCTATAGTATGGTGATAGTGTGTCTTTATGGAGGGTCCTGTCTTGTTCTCAGGTTTATATGGTATTCATAGACCAATTTTTGAAGGCCTGAGACTCAACTGAATTGATGCACCACATAAAATCAAAATTAATCAAAATATATTTTTGTGGCTTTAGTCCGTATCTAGTAACTCTGTAGTATTCTGTATGTACACATTTGTATGTAAGAGAAAGTACTCTGAAATGCTAAAAGCATGAACTTTTAGAATACAGTTTACAGAGACAAAAAATAGTGGAATTTCTTAGATTCTTTTCTAATAACATTTTGTTTATACTGAGCAATAGCGAGTAACAAATCATTGCTCACAGCTGTGATGTTAACAAAACTTCTTGTTGTAGTAGTAAACAAGGCAGAAAACTGTTTTACACACACACACACGCACACACACACTCACTCATACAGATTTTCTCTCCTGATTATTCATTGTACCCCAAAGCTCGATTCATAAAATAGTCACGCAGGATCAGGGTATGCATGTTCTGAAAAGAGTAGACAAGTTATGTAACACTGAATAGAAAATATGTGTAAATATGCATTTGAATGTATATAAAATGTATGTAAATTCATAGAAAAAAAGTAAAACTGCAAAACAGTTTTATGCTATAATGTTATAGTATGTAGTGTGGTTTGTGAGTCGGTGTGTAAAAAAGGTAGTGAACGAATTGTGACTTGGCCTGTAGCAGGTAGGACAGACTGAGCAGTGGTGTTCAAGTTAAAATCTGGGACTGAATTCATAAAACATTCTTAAGAATGAAATTCTTAACTGCTTTTTGCTTCTTATTTTCTAACTAAAGAAAAAAAGACTGTTCTAAAGACAACACTTAAGAAGAATTTTAGTTCCTGAAAAAAACATTACAAATAACCTCTTACCTTAAACCCTCAATGATAAGATGTTTAATTAATTTATTGGGTTGTTTTGAAAAGTATGCTAGTGTTACAACATACAGTAACACTATGTTAGTATTTGTGCCTTACTAGGGATGTGCATGAGTATTATGAAGTGACACCAGTGATCGATTATTTGGCCCCTGGCTCACAATATTTCCTGATGCAATTCTCAAAATATTTTCTAATTTCTCTACTGTGTGTCTGTGCAATAAAGAGAATCCCAAATATATAGATAAATACATTCCGCTTTTGTTCTTGCAGTCCAGTTTTTGTGACTTACATCATCATATATGAGATAAGCTAGTCTTTCTCTCTATGCATTCTTCCCCATATGTCCAATTTGGTGGATTAACATGAGGAATTTTCCACAGATAGTGTTGCCACATTACGTTCTGAGGGGAAAAAATAGGCATCCTAGATAGGCAAGTTAGATTAAAACAAATATATTCACATCTTTAACTAATCACAACAGCATGCTGGAAAATTGCCTTCCTTAGGAATTATAGATATGTCTATGTATTATGATACTCTGATAGCAAATAAGGGCATTACATGAGTGTAATATTAATGAACAGCATACACTAAACACTACAGCCTCATAAATGATTAATTTAATTAGCCGATTAGGCCATGGAAATATGCAAATATCAGCTTTAATTGCTTTATTATGATTAAGAATGCATTGTAAATTTATTATGGGACATATTAGATGAAGTGATGTACTTGGAGTAGCTGGAAGAGGGAACCTAAGGTAAACTTGAGAAAAATTGTTCACATTTTCTCAGTAAAAATAGCCATAGTCTCTCTCTCTCTCTCTCTCTCTCTCTCTCTCTCTCCTCCACACACACACACACACACACACACACACACATACACTCTCCTGTGTAAGAGGAGAGGTGTGAGCATTCGTTTTCTCCTCAGGCTGACAAACACCTTCATTGTGACACTGATCTTAGCAGACATCCACACTGACACTGCAAAGTTTCATCTCTTCCTTTCTGTCTCCTTCGCTCCTTCCTTTTCAAACCCTCTTATTATTCGGATTTATTATTCTGCTATAGCACACATCATTAGGAGACAATGTGTGCTGTTGTTTACTATTAAAGGAGCCAGTTTTTAATAACTGTACCTTAAACTTTATTACCTCTATAATTTACTTTAAATGGCTATCTTTCATATCATCACCAAGAATCAGTTGGACATGTGGTTTTGTGTGTTTAATTGCATGTTTTGTCTACAAAGAATTTGTCTGGGTGGACAAAAGTGGGAACTTTGTGTTGTGGCCATTATGTCTGCGTAGTATATCAAACTCTTTTATTTCAGAAGAGCAAGACAAATACTGTTTTCCTTTATATGACCCCTTTAAGTCATCATATTTCATAAAATAAAATATAAAAATTCTAGACCACTAGTCTAGAATAATGAAATCCAGCTAACAGCTCAATATTCGGATGCTCATTTATCTTCTCTCCGCTGTTCAGGTAGAGCACATGAATAATAGTTTAAAAGACGACCCTTTATTCTAGGGTGACGAATGCGGTAAGATCAGTGCAGTAGAGACGGAGCTGTAAAGCAGAGCTTCTTATTTGAATCAAGGGCAGAGATGCAGTTATCTGGGATGAAAAATGCAAAGGCCAGCACATTTGCAAACAAAAAGCCTCATCTTCATTCACTGCCATTTGGCTTTTGTTCCACATGCCATCTACTCGCAAAAACTCTACACAACGCTAAAAAGTGAACAAAGAAGAATAATGAAGCTGGTATCTACAGTTATCAGCTCAATTGTAGGCAGTTGTCAGTGAGGGTTTAGAGAATAAATCTTTTAACGTTTTTTTTTTAAACTTCATGCAGAAGATTGAACTTTTTAAAGGAATAATTTACACTATTGAAAATTTTGCCATCATTTACTTACCGTCATGTCTTTTCAGACCCTGATGATGATTGATAATCTTGTTCTGCAACTGCAACTTTCAAATATTTCAGTCATGACAGTTTACTTTGACATTACTATCTATCTGTCTATCTATCTATCTATCTATCTATCTATCTATCTGCTAAGATTATAAGTGCACCTCAGAAAACATTACAAATGTAAAAAATGCATTTCATGACCCCTTTAATGATTTTGATTCCACTTGATGATTCTGGTTGATATTAATGTTCCATTATCACTTTTCTGTAATTCTGAGAAAGAACAAATAGAGAATGTTTGAAAAAAAAAAAAACTCTTTGAAAGCCTTGTCAAATAATCGTGAAAGCAAAACAGACTGTGTTTAATTTGTCTGTGAGGCATTTCATATAGAAAAAAGGTGTCTTTCCACTGTGGTGCAGAAGGTGTTTTTACACACTTTAATCATGACACACTATGAATTAAAATCGTGTTTGATGGTTGATTCTCGTGCACAGCAGACATTTGGTGTCAACCAATTGTCATGACACCGATGTAAGGTGGCTCCAGTGGGTGCATTGCACATTTTGTGTGTTTTATTTATATCTTCCCAGAGATGCAAATATTCTGGAATTTTAAGCAGATCCAGTTATTATGAAAATCAGCAAGACTTTAGTATAGGAAACAATTATCACTATTAACTAGTTACATATTACATGCCTATTATTAACATATTGGCTGCTTATAAAGCACCTATTCTGCATGACCATGTTCTAGATCCCTAATCCAACCCAATACCTGAACTTAACTACCTTACTAACTATTAATAAGCAGCAAATTAGGAGTTTATTGAGGCAAAAACCATAGTTAATGGTTTCTTATTAGCGAGAACTTGACCTTAAAATAAAGTGTGACCTGAAAATAATTTGGTTCCAGTATTTTAAATGGATCTAGTTCTTGTTAAGAGCTGGTTGCTAACCCTAATGGTCGCAATTATTATCAGACGTTTGAAATGATCTTTGAACAGTTATTGGCTATTTGAGTCAGTGCAGCATAATGCTAGCTTTTTATTATTGAATGAAAACTTTAGACTTGTTACTTCTTCATTCACATACCATTTTTAGGAATTATTATGTAATTAGAGTACTTAGAGGCTTTTGCATATATATATATATATATATATGTGGTTAAGATGTAGCTAAATAAATATATTAATTATATAAAGCATCCATATTTTATATATATATATATATATATATAAATAAATCTATATATATATATATTATATTTATTTATTTATTTATTTATATTTAGCTACATCTTAACCATATATATATATATATATATATATATATATATTATATTAAATTGTAATACCTTTCAGATGCTGTCTGTACATTCATACTCAATTTCAGGATCTACTCAAACATACAAAAGAGCATGTTTTTGTACATGTATCTGTAAATGTTACAGTATATACAAATACCTATGTATAAACAATGTGACCAGACTAGAAGATCTGCAGTAGATGGTCTTGGTGTTAGTACATTATTGCAGTCATTGGAGGTAAGTGATGGTAAATAATGTGGGCCAGAGCTGTTCCAGAAGCTTAGAGATTTGGCCGCTGCACACTGATAGTAACCGGTTCCAGCCAGTGAGCGTCTGTGAGGGAGAAATGCAGACTGAAGCAAATATCATCAGAGTGGGTTTGTTGTGTAAATGTACGCAGGGATATCTGAGCTTTGTGTTATTTGTTTGACGCTTGCAGGAAGTGGATGTTAAAGCATAGCTCTCTTATCCATATGTGTAAAGTGAAGTCTTAAACAAACACGTGTCGCCAGCTGTATTAAGAGAGAGAAGAGGAGGACGAGGATAATGAATGAATTGCTCATATGTCTTCCTTTAGAAAAGAAATGTCTTAGCCAATAGCCTCAAGGAACACTAAAATGCACACACTTAACTAACATGCTAAATATATTTCCATACACATTCTATTGTTTTCATTTTTAAGCTAATCCTATCCCTTAAGTAAAGTTCTTCCATGACAACTCTCAGAAGATTGTATCATGGTAATGGATAGGACAATGTTAATGTATTTGGTCTTGGCAGAATAGATCTGCTACGCTGCTGCTGAATTGCTGCTGTTGGTTATTGCTGTAGTTGTAGATTATTGCTGCTGCTGCTGCAAGCAAGTACAGTAACTTGCTACTGCCAAAGCATATGGCAATATGATGCTGTGAGTATTTAAGACATACTGCTGCTGCACAAATAGCATATAAAATAACTCGTAGCAGATCTATACAGGTGGAGCTGGGGAAGGTGGAGGGTTTCAGAAGAACTCCGAAAGCGCACTGCAAAAGGCTCACGTGAATGGCAACCAGCCATTTAAAGGTAAAGGTGCAAAGTCACTGGCTGTGACGCGACATGAACAAATCAGCTTGTGGCAAGTCGTATAAGGCTGTGAATATCATCAGTTACATTAACACCCATCAGCCTGCACCATCAAGAGTTTTATGAAAGAACTAGGCATTTTTACTTTTTTTTTTTTTTTTTTCAATTTTTTGTAATTTTATTAAAATGCAGTAGGTAGAAATGTAAAAAGCAACAAAATTTAATTTAAAAGAAAAAAAAATGAATGAATGAATGAATGAATGTAATTGCTTTAATACTGAGCTAAATATGTTTTCTACTCTCTAGCCTGCTCATAAATATATATATTTTTTTATTTTTACTATTTTATTTACTATGTTTATTATGCTGTTTTTCTCTGTGGCCCATTTGACTGCTCTCCACAATGTGGGTAATGTCAGGTTTTACTATTATTGTAAGGACAGTTGGTCAGAAGCTGACCCACACACATACACGTTCGTCCACATGGCTGAGGAAATGTGGCTTTCAGCAAGCAGTCATGTGGGAAATTGACAAAGCTCCAGAGTAGAATGTGAAGAGAGAGAGGGAGAGAGAAGAGAGAGACAGAGAGAGAGAGAAACAGAGATGTACATGGCAGGGTTATGGTAACAGACCTTGTATTAAGATTTCTCTCAATACCTACACACTCTCTATCACTAATATCTGCCCTCAGTCAATCTCTGTCTAATGCCTCTCTACCAGCAGCACTGAAACTATCCAAAGCCTCTAGGCAGTCCTCTTCTGCCCTCTAGTGTTCACAGCCCAAACAGCCATTGTGATTTTATATAATGCAGGACGACATTTTACATCACAGTCCTAGTGTAGTCTTAGGGTGCATTCTATGTGACTGGTTTGATTCATGCATGTTTGCAGAAATGTTTGTATTTGTAAAAATGTTGTTTGAATGTTTTAGAGAAGCATTTAGGAAGAACAGTCAACCGCTGGATGGATGAATGGGTGGATGGATGGGCAGGGTGACTGTAGATCTTCCTTTGGCTCAGTAAAGCTCTGGATGTATGACATGACCTGGATTTTTAAAAAATATATTTTTAAATTGATTTTGTTAATACTTTGTTAATATTTTAAATTAGGGTTTTTTTTTTCATATTTTGTTTTCTCTGTAGTTTTAATGTTTTTGATATTTCCATCAATTTCTTTAATGTCTATATCATTTGTATTATAATTTTTAAAATTTAATTTAATTAGTTGTATTAATTTTAAAGTGTTTTTAATATTTACACTTTTCATCTTTTATCTTTTTATTTATAGTATATTCTATGATTGTTTATGTATTTTGGTCTTTTATGTTTTTCTCTTTCATGTTTTTTTTTATGTTATATCATTTAAAAAAAAAAAAAAAAAAAAAACTTGCTACATGTACTGTGTAGCAACTGAGACTTGTAATAGCACTTGCATGTTATTGTTCTTTTGTTGATCTTGATTGCTTCCATTGTCCTTTTTTGTAAGTCGCTTTGGATAAAAACGTCTGCTGAATGTCTAAATGTAAATGTACTTTACATTTAAATAATTTTTATGTTGAATATTTTATTCATCAATTTTGGTTTTGTATTTTGATACTCATCACTTGTTGAAAAACTCCACTGTCATGTAGGAGACAGGCTTTGTGTAACCTGTTAACACAGATTGTGCTTGATACAGTGGAACTGGTAGGCGGGAAGCATTGTAGCTCTCATGCTAATAACCCCCTCCTTCCCCCTTCCTGTAGTCCCTGGCAATTTGGTTGGTAATTATGTAAAGTGCTGCTGACTTCCATTTCCAGCAAGCCCCTGAAAACGCACATCTCCTCATTACCATTCAAAATGAGCTTTGGAGCTGTTGATATCTTCCCAAAACACATCCAGCTGTGCTGTGCAATATTTGTGTGTGGGTGTTTGAGTAGCACACACACACCAGTCACACACACTTCAATATGGTGTGGAAGACATTGCATCCTAGCAAAAGTGTCTGCTCAGTTTGCTTTGCGAAAGGCTGTTTAAGATCAGAAAAGAGAGCTAGTAGTTCAAGACAGGGGGTTAATATGCTCTTCATTAATGCTTAAGAGCTCCCTCGACACTCAGCAGGTGTGTAACAGTGTCAGCAGGGATGCTAGTTTTCTAATATGTGATGAATTGATTGTTATATGGGTGAATTAATGCATGCTAATAGAGTTGCTTGAACACAACCCTGTTGTTCTTCGAGTGCTTCAACATGAACAGAGTCAATACTGCTTGTATGTAAAGGATACTGATTATTCTTTAACTGTCATGTTGGAGATCAAATTTAAAACATAACCTTCTTACTATTTTTTCAGAACTAACTTAAAGGAGAAGTTGAAAAATTTACAGATAATGTACTCACCCCCTTGTCATCCAAGATGTTCATGTCTTTCTTTCTTCAGTCGTAAAGAAATTATGTTTTTTAAGGAAAACATTTCAGCATTTTTCTCTATATAGTGGACTTCTTTGGTGCCCTGAGTTTGAACTTCCTAAATGAAGTTTAAATGTGGCTTCAAACGATCCCAAATGCAGTTGTAAACAATCCCAGCTGAAGAAGAAGGTTTTTATCTAGCGAAACAATTGGTTATTTTCATAATTTTTTCATTTTGAAGTTGAGGGAGAAAATATGTTTGGAGTTCTTCGACGTACCCTAACTGTCTTGAACCAGAATACACAGAGTTCAGGCAGATCAAGACAAGACTATTTTAATGAAAATAACCGATTATTTCGCTAGATAAGACCCTTCTTCCTCAGCTGGGATCGTTTACAACCGCATTTGGGATCGTCTGAAACCGCATTTAAACTGCATTTTCGGGGCACCATAGACGTCCATTATATGGAGAAAAATCCTGAAATGTTTTCCTCAAAAAACATAATTTCTTTACAGCTGAAGAAAGAAAGACATTAAAATTGTGAATGGCAAGGGGATGAGTACATTACATTAATTTTTTTGTTCTGAAAGTGGAATTCTCCTTTAATATACTATATGAAAGACCCTACATATATATTCTTGGTTGCAATTTAATACATAGTATTATTTAATACAACTTAATACAGTTTAAACTGTAAAATATACAGTTGCCACAATTTCTAAAACGTAAAACACTGGAAGATTGCATATTAGTTTAACTGACATGAGAAAGCAGCTAATCAGCATTTTTTTGTTCAGCTAATGTATATGTATATCTGAAATTTCAACTCGCACTATAACAGTGAACTGGCAGCTTTTGCATTATATCCATTTTAGGGTGACGTGGCATAACGATCCCTAAACCGCTGTTGCATGGAACAATTAATTAATTATGTGATGCATGTGTATAATACTTTAATTCATTATATGCTTTTGAAAAGTTAGCATGTTTTTTGGTGGCATGCTATACACCATTTAAAATTATATAAGCATTTAGCTAATTGTTTAGCTAGAATGATAACTGAACTGAAATGAACTAGAGATAAAATAATTTAACATATAGATTTCAAATAATAATAATAATTAATAATTAATTACTGTGTGGGGACATTATTGGTGGAGAAATTACACATCTGGCATCTTTCAGTTCAGCCAAAAATATTTCCGTAACAACTACCAAATACTAAACACTTTTAGCCTAAAGAATGTTTTAATATTGACAATGTCACATTCCTCTCCTAGTTGGACCGCCAGGCTGACTGTTGATGTTTAGGGTGTCCTAGCACACATTACATGACAGCTGTACATGCGTGTAATGCACATTATATTCCACACAATGACTCATGCGTTAAATGCAGACTCCTCCATCATTACACAAAGGCAGTCAGCGCCTCTTTCAGCCAAAGGCGCATTCTTTTTCTTCACCACTAAAACTCAAGGCAGGTATTTCATGGCTGGTTGCCTTTTTTAATCCATTTTCCCAGAATCCCCTCTCAGCTCTGCACTGTAGCGTTTTGGCCTGTTATGGGGCTGAATATGAGAGACTTTGTTAGAAATATTCCTAGGGTGTGACAGAGGAGCACCTCTGTGGTCAAATGAGGAACTTCTTGTGATAGATGTATCAGATGGCACCAAATAAATAAATAAATAGAAAGAGATTAGAGGTGACAGTGTTGCATTAAGAGATCTGTAACATGTTAAGAATTAAGAAGGGCATTTAAACTGATGCACTGTATTTATTCAATTACAATGCTAGTAAAGGAAGATTAGAGGACTTTGCTCTGTGTGTGTGTGCTCGTGTATGTTTAGGAGTGTATTTTTGAAGGGATTTACATATGCTCCAAGGCATAAGCATAAGAATTATGTTTACCCATGTCACGTTAAAAGAATTTATGCATATGCAAGAGGATTATGCAATAAAAAGTAATTTTTAACATGGTGTGTTTTATGGAGCAAAAATGATTTATTAAGCCCTTTAATAGTTTCTGTTAAAATGGTCATATATATTTCAGTCTGTTGGAGTTTGATATTTTGAACACAGTGTGAAGGACTTCATAGAAACAAATTGTTTTGTTTGAATCAGTGAACACAGTTACTTTGACTTAGTGTGACTAGGTTCAGCTAAAGTATTCTTTGCAGTGTCTGGGTTTAATATTTTTATGTATTTTGTGTGTCTGTTTTCTCCACAGAGGCATCTACCCTAAGCTATGATGGCAGTATGTATATGAAGGTGGTGATGCCAATGGTGATACATACAGAGGCAGAGGATGTGTCTCTGCGGTTTATGTCCCAGCGTGCCTTTGGGCTGTTGATGGCTGCCACATCACGTGAGTCCGCAGACACACTACGACTAGAGCTGGACAGCGGCCGCGTGAAACTGATCGTCAATTTAGGTATCGTATACTGCCATATTTCTCTCTCTGTCCCTATCTCTCTTTCTCGGTCGTCTTCGGTTATTTTTTATATTTGCAAGTTACTCAATGTTATAATTTCTCTAACACTACAACTAAATTATTGTTTTGTTGATCTGCATGGATTGCTCCTGTTTTTTATTTCTTCTCTTGCTTTGTCTGCGGGTGATGTGGAGAGACAAGCTCTTTCATCATTGTCTCGCGTAACCTCTGACCTCATGATTGAAGCAACACATCTGCGCCAGTCATTCTCATACATGCTCACTGATTTACTTACATTGAAGGAACATATTTAAAAAATATTAATTTGAATATTTAAAATGTTATTAAATAAAAACAAGCTTTATATTAGGGCTGGGTGGTGAAACACATCTATCTGTCTATCTATCTATCTATGATTTGTTTTTACAAAATAAAAACTACAAAGAATTTAAGAATGTATCTCTTTAATTTAAAGACACAAAGTCTGAAAAAAAGCTTCTATTTTGCATTTTAATAATTTGGCAATTCTCAACTGAACAATTGACACAAAAGTTTTAATGTTCATTGTGTACTGTTTTGCTTTAATGATTGCAAACTGTAATTTTTCATTGTATTTTTTTTTTTTTTTTTTTTTGTTTTGTATTCCAGACCCCAGAATGAATCAGTGTTTTACATCTGACATTTAAAAGACAGAAACTGAACTGCTAAATCACATTCAGTAGGGGTTTTGATATATATAGGGACCAGTTCTCACTATTATTATTATTATTATTACTACAATGCATATTAACATTTAGGCTATTTAATAGAACTTATGAAGCACATATCAATGTCTTATTCCACATAACCAAATTTTTAGTCTCTTAATCCTACCACATAGCTAAACTTAACAACTACCTTACTGTCAATAAGCAGCAAATTAGGAGTTTATTGAGGCAAAAGTTGTAGTTAATAGCTGATAGTGAAAATTGGTCCCCAAACTAAAGTGTGACCATGTATTTTAATTAAATGTATCACCCAGCCCTAAATGACATACTATGAACAGGAGTGTCTCTTTGTGATATTTTTTCTGTATTTGTCTCTGCTCTGTTCTTATGGTAAGATGGGTTTAACAATTTTTGTCACGTTATCAGGAAAATATCTATCCATTCCCATCCCTCACTCTTATCGGCATTTATCATGCCTTGTTCAAAGATGGTACTCACCCCTTCAATGGCCTTTAGCCTGCGGCCCTGTAAGCAAACAGCCCGAGACCAGAGCATCCAGCACACCTGCAGCTGGTAGCCAAAGCATCACCCACAAAAAACACACAGTTATTTTTACTGATATCCACCGTATGCTCAACATGTCACAAAAAAGGACCAGATTATCAGCATCTTAAATATGTTGCAACATCAAAATTATAGCCATTTCAGTAAATTCACTAATAACTTCAATTTACTAAATTCTTTTACTAGTTGCAGTTTTAGAGCTAAAATTTGCACTTAGCATAAATAACAATCAGAACATTCGGTATTCATTGCACTAGTGTCTTAATTCAGATGACTGTTTTTTTATGAAGTATATGCTACAAGTCTGTGTGGTGCTGGTGCTTTTTGGACCGAGGCTGTTTGCTCCCACTTTTCTGTTGCGGTTGATGGCACATGATAAAATAGCCATATGGATTCCAACCTGGATGATAGTTCCAATCTGCAGTTCTCTGTGAAATTCATACAGTTGGTGCCTTGACCAATAATTTGGATGATAATTAAAAAAAAAAAAGAAAAAAATACCGGAGTTGATGAATCCTTTCGGCTTATAGCAGGCAGCCATTTTACAGTAGCTCTATGGATTACTACTATAGAAATTACATACCAAAAATATATATCTACATACTAAAAAAAAAAAAAAAAGATACAGATACAGTGTTTTGAATTGTTTTGTAATTAGCCTTAAGAATGATATGCTTGTCTCTGCATGTTGTTTCAGTAATAAACATAAAAATAAATAAATAAATAAATAAATAAATAATTATAATTGGCAAAACAATTTATATCAGACAAACTAGCCAGAATGATAAAACTGTTGCAAATTATCCAAAATGGCTGCTGCTTCATGTGCTCGTCCCCGGAAGGTGGTGTTTCTGTTGTTGGATGTCTGCAGCTGTATCGTTGAAGGACGCGATTTCATCTGTCACTTGTTCTTCCCCATCTAGACTGTGGCAGGATAAACTGTAACACCAGTAAGTTTTTACTCAGTTTGTTCTACATACTCTGTTCTTACCCTGTATGTATGTATGTATTTATTTATTTATTTAAGATTACCCTAAGAAACACAGATGTTAGCTAATGAAATTGATGTTAATTTTCCACAGATGGTTGAAGTTTTAACTTGTTTCATAAAATTAACTAGATTAGTTAACTTGAACAATATTTATATAACATTTATAATCTTATTTATTAAGATCTATTAAAATTAAAATTTACTAATATATTGTTAAAATTTAAAGTTGTGTTAATGTAAAGTTAATGTACTGTGTACTAACATGAACATTTTCAACTAATATTAACAAAGATTGATAAATGTTGTTAAAAGATATTGTTCATTGTTAGTTCATGTTAGTTAAGACATTAACTAATATTAACAAATTAGACCTTTTTTAAAGGTTTTATTATTATTATTATTATATTAATAATATTAATAAAAAAAAGATGTAAATATATTACTGATGTAAATAATAACTGTACTGTAAAAAAAAAAATCTATAATAAATTCTATAAATTTCTTGAAAGAATATTTAATAATTCTAAGCTTAATAGTGATTTTACAATACTACAATTACAGTACTAATATGTATGCACAAATGTTCACTTTCAAATGTTCAAAACTTTGAGATTTTATACTGGTGGGATGCTGGTAAAATGCTCTAAACGTCTATCCACAAAAATGTTAAAAAATACATCCCCAATGCACATTAAACTGCACATATAGACATAGTGTTCGTGAGAAGCAGCTAGTGACAATAATTATTTAATTAAACCACAGCCTTTGATTTAATAATCACATCAAGATTTGATACATCGCTATAAGCTATATATTATATATTGATTCATTGATTTATTGATTTTAATATTACATGTAAATTACATTTAAATATTAGCTTTTCATCTACTTAGGATGAAAGCCCCACAAAGCCCCAGGGGTTTGCAAACCCCCATTTGGGAAACCCTTGAGCTTTGTGAAGGAACTGCAGGGGGTTCCTGAGTAGATGAAAAGCTAATATTTAAATATAATTTACATGTAATTTTAAAATTAATAAATCATCTATCTATCTTGTTTTGTTGTTACAAAATAAAAACTACAAAGAATTTAAGAATTTATCGGTTTAATTTAAAGACACAAAGTCTAAAAAAAGCTTCTATTTTGCGTTTTAATAATTTAGCTTTTTTTTCAATTTATCAATTCTCAACTGAACAATTTGACACAAAAGTTTTAATGTTCGCTGTGTACCGCTTTGCTTTAATGACAGCAGCACTCCACAAATGTATGCCACTACAAACTATAATTTTTCATTGTATATATATTTATATATATATATATATATATATATATATATATATATTATTATTATTTTTTTTTTTAGTTTTGTATTCCAGACCCCAGAATGAATCAGTGTTTTACATCTGACATTTAAAACCCCCATTTGGGAAACCCTGGGTTAGATTAATAGTAAAGTCATCAAGCTATGAAATAACACAAATAGAAGTATGGCAAAATGTTAAATAAATCAAAACTGTTTTATATTTGAACTATGAACATTTGTCTAATCCCTTTAAAGAAGAAGTCCACTTCCAGAACAACAATTTACATATAATTTACTCACCCTTTTGTCATCCAAGATGTGTTCATGTCTTTCTTTCTTCAGTCGTAAAGAAATTATGTTTTTTGAGGAAAACATTTTAGCATTTTTCTCCATATAATGGACTGATATGGTGCTCCGATTTTGAACTTCCAAAATACAGTTTAAATGCGGCTTCAAACGATCCCAAATGCGGTTCTAAACAATCCCAGCCGAGAAAGAATAATACAAAAATAAAATAATACGATGTATATACTTTTTAATGCCAAACGCTTGTCTTGTTTTACTCTGCCTGGATTGTTTTTGTTCCGGTTCATGACAGTTAGGGTATGTCGAAAAACTCCCATCTCATGTTCTCCCTCAACTTCGAAATCGCCTTATATCGCTTTACCTTTTTGTTTAAGGGTGTTTGAACTTCTGCAGCGATGTAGGATGATTTTGAAATGATTTTTGAAGTTGAGAAAATACGATTGGAGTTTTTCGACATACCCTTGAGTCAGAGAGTTCAGGGAGAGAAAGGCAAGACGAGCGTTTAATTTTTTTGTTTTTTTTTTAATGAAAATAATCGATCGCTTCGCTAGATAAGACCCTGCTTCCTTACCTGGGATCGTTTGCAACCACATTTGGGATCGTTTGAAGCCGCATTTAAACTGCCTTTTGGAAGTTCAAAATCAGGGCACCATAGCAGTCCATTATATGGAGAAAAATGCAGAAATGTTTCCCTCAAAAAACATAATTTCTTTACGACTGAAGAAAGAAAGACATGAACATCTTGGATGATAAGGGGGTGAGTACATTATATGTGAATCTTTGTTTTGGAAGTGGACTTCTTCTTTAACAAGCTTTAAGAGGTGCATCCTAGGATGCTTTTAAACAGCACTAAATGACTTCCCATATGTGCTTGAAATTTTTCGTTCATCACTCCAACTTTCTTTAAACTTTCAATTTCAGTTTTAGTGTTTTCATTTCATTTAAGCCAAAGCCTTTAGATCAAAGGCATTTTTAAGTACATGAAAAACATAAATGAATAAAGTCAAAAATTTTGATTGGTAGTGCACATTCTTGTCCATGTTTTACACATTGTTAAATGTTAATTTTTCAGCATTTTTAAATAATGCTGTTTTAAAGATGTTGTAATACTAGTGAAAAAGTAGTCTCCCCTTCCTCATCGGAGATTTGTAAGGTTGTTTAACATTTTATGACCATTTGAAATAATAATAATAATAATAATACATTACATTCTCTATAGAGAAAATGAATATGAAAAAAAAATGTGGGTGGTTATTGTTGCACATTTCACTAAAGAAACAGTTTGATGATTCTGTGTGAATCAAAGTTCTCTTCCTCTAGAGGGTAATTGTGTCATTCCAGCAATCTCTGTGAATTATTTTTATTATTATTATTATTTTTTTTTTTCTATTTTTAAATCATCCAGTACTTAAAAACAGCAGTGACTGGCCCATCCTGATAAGTGGTTAGAAAAGTAACCAGTAGCACCACATGACCATGCTGTCTAATGTGTTGTTGCAGAAGTGTTCTGGAAAATGATTTTAAACCCTGCAAATTGACAATTACAATTTAGAATCATCTTACCTCACCACAACACAAAGTTGAGTCCCTTAAAGTCCCTTTAAGACAATGCATTTCACTCTGCGGCCATCTTTGAAATGCTTCTTGGGCAGCTATTTCAGTCATGCACAGCTCTTCAAATTCTCTGAAGCTGTTCACCAAGCTTACAATTTAATTTCGTATATGAATTCACCAATGAAATCTCGTAACTGTTTCATAAATGTTGTTTCTTATGCTCAAATAGCATTAAAAAAGCTTATTTTTCAGGCTAGACCAGCCAGTGTGCATGTGCAGTACTAGGTGTGCATCTCAAAATGCTGTTTCCGTGTCAACCGAATCTAAAGGCAGCAGCAGTGGCGCAATGACCTTACCAATATATTGGTATATTTTAAATCTTTGACTTTGAGCCTGTGTCTATAAAGGGCTGTATGCTGTTAATTCAATAATAATTAAATATATTTAACACCATTAAATGTTCTACATGGTTATATTTACTTAATATCATATATTATTTATTGTATTTATTTAACAGAGGATACCTTATTTTTTGTGATTGATTTATTATTTAAAATAAAAGCAACACAGACACAAAGACTGTGTATTTATGTATAAACAAAAGGCAGAAAGAAAAGCAAATTTATCAGTCAGATTCAGATGGGTCTTTTTATAATAGTGAAGTAATTTGCTGGCTTAATGTGGTCTAGTACATCACAATTTTAAACTATAAAAACTCTAAACTCTTTTGCTTGTCTATGTGTATATAAACACAAAGGTCAGGTCATTTAGATCACTGTAGCTTGTTGGAATCAATTAAAGGTTTTTGTTTATTAAGCATGTTCTTCAATTAAAAGCAGAATGGCTGAAAAGAAAGTGGTAATTTAGTGCTGATTAACCATTTTAATTCTACAATGCTTTTAGAGAGGCACTTTGCCTCATGCTCGATAATTTGAAGTTCAAAGACACAATATATTTGAGCATCTTATGTAACGGCACAAGTAAATCAGTACAACAATCTTGTTTTCAACCAGTGCTTCTGTTAGTGCAGACAGTGCACCCTTTAAAAAAAAATAATAAGTCCACGACTATGTTTGGAACAGATTACTAGCATACTAGTGTACTTACCATTTCTGTGGTATGGACAAGCTACAGTATTCAACACATACCTCAGCCAAACCTTTGATTCCCTTTAATGTTTTCTGAGTAACAGCAGTTTAAAAATGTTAATTTTCCTTGGAACTACTGATGTGCCGCAATTAAAATATTCTATCATCTTGATGACATAAGTTTGAACATTTAAACCAAATGTTTTACACATGATTTTATTCATGAAAATGTTGAAAAGCCAGAGATTTGATTTGCAGTGCCAGTGTGTGTAAACACTAACTGACACACATCATTCTCAGGTAAAGGACCAGAGACATTGTACGCTGGCCAGAAAGTGAACGACAATGACTGGCATTCAGTCAAAGTGATGCGGCGTGGTAAAAACCTCAAGCTCATGGTGGATGATGATGTAGCTGAAGGTACGAATGCAGTATAATCTTTTTAGATCAGCTTTTTTAGCAGCTGCCCCAATGTAATGCATTAATCCAACGCTTACTAATCACTTTACCGAGACCTCCTACTTTTCTTTCACAGGTCAGATGAATGGTGACCACACTCGGCTGGAGTTCAGTAATATTGAGACTGGAATCCTGACAGAAAGGCGCTTTGCCTCCACCGCTCCATCCAACTTCATTGGTCACCTGCAAGGCCTGAAGTTCAATGGTCTCCTCTACATTGACATGTGCAAGAACGGGGACATCGAATTCTGCGAGCTCAATGCTCGTTTCGGCATGCGCTCCATTGTGGCCGATCCAGTTACCTTCAAGACCAAAGGAAGCTATCTGGGTCTTGCTACACTCCAGGCTTATAGCACCATGCACCTCTTCTTTCAGTTCAAAACTACCTCAGGCGATGGTTTTATTCTCTTCAACAGTGGAGATGGGAATGATTTTATTGCTGTGGAGCTTGTCAAAGGGTGAGTGAAAATAGAGCGTTCGAAGTCAACCAAGTTTCCAGAGAATCCAGTTTTTACCAAATTATATTTTTATTGAGGTTGACACGCAAGGCTAGGAGTCGGTCGCATAAAGAATACATTCTGGGATTTTGAAAGTCAATTTCTCTCAGGCTGAGACATATACACTGTAAAGTGGCTTTCACTTTCAAGATTACCAAATGACTACACACCCCAGAATACCTCTGATGCAGATCTGTTGAACATGTTCACCAAAAAGATTTGTTCTGATTTGCTGACAGATTTATTCAGGGAGTCTTGCTGTAATCAATACATTTGTGCATGGAACAGCCAGTATTGGGTATTTTGTTTAATCCCAGCGACACAAATCTTTTAAACCTGTTCACCAAACAGATCTTTTCACACCAGCAGGTGGCGACTAGTGACTGTCTTTTTTGAGTATTATGAAAGAGTCATCATACTCTTGAAGGCGACCAAATCAGGTGCTAATTTAAAACATTGATTTAAAAACATTTGACTAAAATCACAAATTTTCCAGAGCCTTCTCAAGACTTTTAAAAAAATAAATTTTATATTCAGATTACTTGCCTTTTAAGTTGTATTTTCATTATTCATGTTGATTACCAAAATTAACATTGATTAAGTGTCAAAAAAATATATTTTCATACTTTTTAAAGGGGTCATATTATGCTTTTCTCACTTTTTGAATTTTAGCCAGTGTGTGGTGTGTATGTTTGAGCATAAAAAAGATCTACAAAGTTACAAATCTCAAAGTCCACTCCAAAAGGGGATATTTAGTTTTTAAAAAATCCTTTTGCTAGAACTACAACAAATGGTTCCTTTTGGACTACAGCGTTTGTTTTTCGCATGTTATGATGATATTAGCCTAACGTGGAGAGGGAGACGAGAGGCGAGGGGATCCATATGCACGCTTTTATTTAATGGACGAGGCAAAGACATGGTCAGACAGGCAGGGTCAGAACAATAACAAACAGGTATAATACAGACAAGATGTAGAGAGAGTCCGTGAAGCAGGCGTGGGTCAATCAACGGCGAACATAATCCATAACGTGAAACAGAAGAATAATCCTTAAACGAGCGAGAGTCCAGAAAGGCAGGCGGCGAGAAAGACGAAACTAGATGGCCAGGCGAGAATACTAAACTAAGGAAACTAGGAACTCAGGAACACGGGAACTAGGAAACTAGGAACTCAGGAAACTTAGAAAACAAGGAAACAGTGCTAGCACTAGGTGAGCGCTAAACGCAACTGATACAATACTCCACATTAACACTCCACAATACACGGTGATTAACGCGAGAAAGTCCGGGGCTTTTATAGGGCTACTGATTGGCCACAGGTGTATGGCGCATTTAGCGTGGTGGGTAGTGGGAGATGCAGTCCGGGGTGTAATGCAACAGTCAGAGTGTGACAATGGAACGAGAGAGACATCTGGTGGTGAGCGGACCGCAGGTCACCGACCAGATTTGTGACAAGCAGCTTCTGAGACGCTTCAACGAGCTGCAGCGTGGCGGATATAAACACAAGCATTGACTAGAGTGGCTGCGTCAGAGCCACAATGCGCCGCTGGTATAAACACAAGCAATGATTACAGTGGCGGATATAAACATAGGTATTGACTAGAGTGGCCGTGTCGGTGCCGTAACACACCGCAGACGTGTGCAGTGTGTGATAAGAGATTTATTTATCATACAGTGTAGATAGCTTCACTTATAACGTGAGTGTTTCTTTTTAAATGCATGAACTTGCACTAGACTGGGCAAGGCTAATCAGTGATGATGTTCTTTGATAGTGTTAGGCTACTTTTAGCCTTATGCTGAAGCTGGTTTCAGGCAGTGAAACTAAATATGTAAATGATTAAATAAATGAGCATCTGTAGCAAATCGATGTGTTTTTGTAAGAAAAATATCCGTAGTTAAAACGTATCACTTTAATCTAGCTTCCGCTAAGAGTTGTACACGGAACTTGCTACTTTGGTAAGGGGCGTGACAGTACTGAAACACCGTCTAGTTGTTTGCCAACCGCAATGCACTGGGACAGTTAACGAATCACAACACATTTCGTTTTTCGGAAAGGCGGGCCTTCATTAAACCCGGAACTAATCGAGCCATTTGTGTCAGGCTGGAAGAAAGATATTGTAATATTGTAAATTATGTGAAAAATAATGCATTTTTCGAACCACCAAGCATGAAAGCATGTTCTTGTACGCCCCCAAAACAAAATCAAGATTTTGTTAAAGAGCTTTATAGGACCCCTTTAAACAACCAGGTCTGTGCAGGCAGAGGAAAAATAATGTTGACACAGTAAAATCAAATAATACTGATCATACCCCATTTTTTTTTTTTTTTTTGTCAAAACCAGATGGCATCCCACCCTCCATTATTTCCTGCTAGATATTTTACTCTTTGTGTTTTCTTCAGTGTAAGACACTCTGTAAAGCTGACACAATTATTCCATAACAGATCATTTACCCTTGGCAAATATTAGATGATTTTAGCATTGTATGCCTAGTATAAACTAAGAGTAAATTAAACTATCATACAAACATTAAAACCAAACACTAGGTGGAGCAAGCATGGTTAGCCTTGTCGATCCAAACAGACTGGTCCACTTGGCCTCTGGCAGGACAGGACACAAACCCTGTTCCTCTTTAAAATGCCCACTCTCATTGTCATCTAATAGAGAGCCTCTCAGCTGATCAGCTGAGTTTGCTTCAGTGTGTACTTTGGCTGAGAGTTCTTCAGTGAAGTACACTTGAATGGATTTGGGACATGGACATGTTTGAGCTCAGTGTGCATGTGTGTTTGTGTGTTTTTCAGGTATATTCACTATGTGTTTGACCTGGGAAATGGACCGAGTCTTCTGAAGGGAAACAGTGACAGTCCTCTTAATGATAACCAGTGGCACAATGTGGTGATCACTCGAGACGTCAGCAACACGCACACACTAAAGGTGGACGCCAAGTCTGTCAGCCAGGTGGTCAACGGAGCGAAAAATCTGGACCTGAAAGGTCAGCCACACAGATTCGCTCAACCTTTTAGTGACATTTTTGATTGTACGTTTGGCATTTTAAATCTTAAAAAAACAACAAAAAAAACACAGATTAGTACATTTAAGTCATTATGAAATGTTGTATATATGATTAGATTTGTACTTAAAATGAGAGAGAGAAAAAAAAACAGTTTGCCAGTGTAATAAGCAAATTGAAGTTATATTCTCTTTTCACTCTATGCAGGTGATCTGTTTGTGGCTGGTTTGGGGCCCAATATGTACCAGAACCTGCCGAAGCTGGTGGTGTCTCGTGAGGGATTCCAGGGCTGCTTAGCATCCATGGATCTCAACGGTCGTCTGCCTGACCTCATCAATGATGCTCTGTTCCGCAGTGGGCAGATTGAACGTGGCTGTGAAGGTATACACTACACAGTACACCTTAACCTGAATGTCTATCAATCTCTTACAAGCTGCTGTGTGTTTTAACCATAAAATTCCAACCTGATTTAACCTCTGCACTTTTTGTTTTCCTCTATAATCTTTATCCTTTACTTATATTTTAGTCAGATTTTTGTGCATCTCTGGAATTCTGTGTATTTTCTGTTGTTTTGTTGATATCAGAGTTCTTATAACCACTAGATGGCGCCTTGACCAAGGGCCTGTTGATAGCATTCCATTTTTAACTGTTACCAATCACATATGATTGAGACCCATATTCTTTTTTTTTTTATTGAAGATTTAAACGAGGTATATTTGTTTAACAGTGCAATAAAATTTAAAAATACGCTATTAGTGTAAAATATTTCATCTCATCCTTTCCTTACTAAAATTATTACCCAGATGATCTCATTATCCTTCACACACACATTTTCCACTCTCTTGACTAACCTTCCCTCCACTAACCAAACGTTGTTTTATTATTTAATTCTTTCCGAAATTTCCTGCTAACAAAGTTGGTTTCACCAAAGCTGACCTGCAAGGTAGAGGGTTCAACCTTTACACCTCATACGCACACACACACATGCACACACATACATGCCTGGCTGAAAGTTGCAATGAGCTTTTACATTGATGTCCCTCCAGCAAAACAACTACCAAAACAGCTAAACTCTTAGATATAGTAGATATACACTATCTATCTATCTATCTATCTGTCTGTCTGTCTGTCTGTCTATTTGTCTGTCTGTCTATCCATCATTTATAGAATGTTATACTATTTTGTACATATATTTTGTATATTACTTCTTATTTAGTCCAGAGCTGACATGTGCAGTAGCTGAGGGAAACTAAGAATGAATCCAATCCCTATAAATATCCTCCTTAAAGAACATTCCAGCTCATAGCTTTCCACTGAAGGCACATCAAAATCGAGACAATGTCTAGTGTCCCGCTGTTCTACAGCAATTGGCCACAATTGTCTCCCCTACTGAAGCATTTTAATGGATGTTTTGGCAATTACTCATTTATATTGTGTTGAGAGCATCCAAGAGTGGTTCAGTTGGGGAATCATTAGAGGCGGAAACCAGCAAGAGAAAAGAAAGAATTTTTCCATTGCTTTTCCTGACTCAATAAAAGCACTTTCAGCCAGTGGAGATTTTCATACATCCGCTCAGGTCTTTGCTCTTGTTTTGAATGCATGTCTGTCAGTTTGGTTTCTTTTGTTTGTAATCTGAGCTGCTGGAATTGACATGTCAGTATGATTTTAACCTCGGATAGAATGTAAGCAATTGTTTGCATTCCCTCTGAAAGATTCAATAATTGTCTGTTATGAAGTGTGGAATGTATACACGCATTTTGAAGAATGAAATGTGCATAAATGGTGTAACTTTTTTTTTTCTTCTCACAGTGTTCAGCGTGCCTGTTTTTGTATCTTGAAAGAGATATTCTTCACTGCTGAAAAAAACAACAACACACATTTTCTTAATCAATATTTTTCTCTTGTTTTCCAGTAAAATAAATACATATTCTTACAACAATATGTTTGCTTCCAGTTAATATATTTGAGTTATTCTTTTTCTTAAATGTTAGTATATACCCCACCATGGGCATCACTAGGGACAGCTGGAGTGTCACAAAATGGCTTAGCTTAGCTGATGAATATTAATTAGGTTATACACATATAATTCAACAAGATCTTGTACTATTTTGAAATATGTGTGACATGAGGATTTAAGATCTGTCTGTATGAGATTTTGATTGATCCATGTTCTAATCTGCCTCAATAGAACTTTTATTGTAAAAAAAAAAATTGCATCTGTAAGTGGCTGTCTGTCAGGAGTGGGGACACATTTGTTTAGTCATTTTGTATAGTGATTTTACTAGAATGGATACCAGCCATGAGAAAGAGATAGATTAGAATATGAGACCTGTGGACTGGGTGAACATTGCTGCTGTCACTTTCTGTAACTGATAACTGCCAGACTGCTCAGCAAAACAACAATAATAACAAACTCTAGTGCTGTATTATCAGTCATTATAACATACTGTATTAGATACCTCCCTGTAGTAGATACACATCTTTCTGCAGACCCTTCCAAATAAGTTGTACAGACCATGCAATCCCCTAATAATGAGTGATTAAGTGATTAGTGTTCAGTTTGTTATATGACCTCAACATGGCAGCCCAGATGAGGTGACCCTCTCAATGTAATATAAATTAGGTTTTTTATTAGGGGGCAGTGTTTCTCAATCCTGTTTCTGGAGACACACTAACAGTACACATTTTGGATGTCTCCCTTATCCGACCCATCCATTTCGGGTCTTGGTCAGAGCCTCTTTTCTAGAGCCAGGGAGCCTTCAAGGATAGCAAAAAAAAAAAAAAAAAAAAAAAATTCATCCTTATATACATTGACAACCTGTTCACTAATATTTAATTTGCCATTAAAAAAATATTTTGGATTGATCTATGGTATGTAATGATTTTTAATGGTATCCACAAACAATGATTGACTGAACTGAAAATTATTTAGTTGAAAAATACTGGAGAAACAAGACCAACGTACTGAATAAGAAAATGTTTATTTATTTATTTATTTATTTACTTGCTTGCTGGTCTGATCATTCTACTACTACAGTGTTGTGCAGTATTCAGGATGAATGCGCCATCATGAATCTGTTTACCTTGTGTTGATGCTGACCCGTGAATGACCTTGCATGCATGCTAGTCTTGCTGTGCTGCCTGTGACAGAGACGCCTGCTGAAATCTGTCATTACTATCAACTCATGCTGTTCCTGTCTCCTCCACATCAGGGCCCAGCACTACATGCCAGGAGGATTCATGCGCCAACATGGGTGTGTGCATCCAGCAGTGGGAGAACTTCACCTGTGACTGCTCCATGACCTCTTACTCTGGCACCCAGTGCAATGACCGTGAGTGACCCAATTACACTTTATTTTGCTGATTGTGTTATCAAGTTGATTTCTAGCCTGTTGTTACAGGACACATTCTGACTAGCACATTCAATTTCACTTTTTTTGTGCAGATACAAGTTGTTATTTTACAGTATGGTTATGTTTTCTATATCTGATTAATGTCAAATCATACTCATTTTAAATGTTTCTCTTTCAAAAACACAATGATGCATTTTTAATAATCTAGCTTTTAGTGGCTACAATATAATATCTGTTAATTATATAATAGGTCGATAGAAAAAAGGGACTAGATGAAGTGGTTCTTCCGGTTACTGTATCTTGCTGTATTTAACAGTAAAACATGAAATCTGGAATATCTTCTGTTTTGGTATTTTAAGGTTTTGGCTTTTGTGTGCTATTAGTCATTTTGAAGGTTCAGTGCTATTTATTGTTGCTATATGTGTAAGGAACCATTTAATGTAATTCAAACAAATACGATACATAACTGTTTTTTATTGGCTAAAGTTCCTGGAACAACACTTGGAACAGGCAACCAATCATTGTCTTCTAATTTTGGGGCTGGGGTTACAGGATGGGCTGCGATTGGCTAATAAAAATATTGCCCTCAGGAACAACAAAGGAGGCTGATTCAGGAAAATGTCCTCCTTTTGTAAAAGTGGTTTTGGGTGAGTGGATGATAGTAGAATGACAGTGAGGAATGTGTGGTCTATCAATCCAGTCAGCAGAAAGGTTAATAAGCTGTGAGCAGTTGTAATGAGGTGCAGTAAATGTTCAAATGTCAAATTAGCCCAGCAGCCTCTCAAAAATGGCAAAGCATACATAGAAATCCTTCTCCTCTAACTCTCTCTTTTTTTATTTCTCCCTCTCTTTTTCTGTCTCCATTAATGAAGACTAAGCTGGCGTCTGTTTCTTTAATGATGTCTTCCATGTTTAACCTCCGGCAGTTGTACGTTGTTTCATCACTCTGACATTTCTAATCATAGAGGCAAATTCAATTTCACCCCTCAAATGGGCTCTTGAGCTTGCGAGACGATTCTGTGTAGGGTCGCGGCAGTTACAGTGAGTGCCACAGCCTTGTAGGCTTATAATAGGCAATGATCAATCAATCATTCAAGTGAAAAGTTTGTTATTTCAATAACACATTAATAAATAATTAAATAAAAAAAAAAATCTTGCTAGGTGACAAGGTGTGTCTATTTATGTGTAAATCTATTGTATCCACAATTAAGCATTACTAATTCTTCCTTAATTAGCAATTCTTAATGAAGCATAATCAAGCTCCTTTATTCCAGAACAATGGAGAATTATTTTTTGTTGAAATTCTGCACTTTAAAAAAAATATTTGTTTTCATTTTCACAAAATGTTGTTTTATTTTTTTGGCAAGATTTTATCTTTTTTTTTCTCACTGAAAAACAAGGCAAAAATATGAATTAGGACAAGCAACGAGTAAACAGAGATCTTGCCTATAATTATTTATGCCTAATTTTTTGCACAGGACATAGAAGGCCAAGTTGAGTGCATTGTCTTGAGTCTGTGCAGTGTGCATTTTGGGATACTGCACAATGTTGCAAATGTACTTTTCATGTCATCAGTATTTTATGCATGCAGAAAATACGTTTACTGTGCCCATTTTACATGTTATGTATTTCAGAATAGGGTAAAGTAGTATGCGGGTATGCTATTTCAAACATAGCCTTTAGGTGGCAGCAGTGTTCCTGTCAAGCCGACACTAGCATGCAGCACAGGATCAAACTGGAACACAATCCCCAGAGCATGCAATCAGTTCTGCTCATATTTTCATCACTGTCTTCATCTTTTGCCAAACACATGTACACAGACACATGCACAAACACACTCACGTATCATGCGTCAAATGCTCGTCCTCTCTCTTCTGACATAAATGGTCCAAATTGTTAGTGGGCATGATGTCTTTTCTCTGTTTGACATCCAGAAACACAATGGCACACCATATGATGCCAAAAACTGCACACTCCAGAGCGGAACAGGGGCCAGCGGTGTTTGTGGCCAGAGAAAGCGCAACCCTGCGTGAGAGTGATTCTAATTAGCGGATGTAGTTGCCCCTAAGTGCCTGTGGGAGAAAGAGAACATGGAGCAGCCTTTAATAACTCAAATCTGACTCAGTCCAACAGATAGACAGCCTAAATTAATCAGGTAGACAGACAGGCAGAGAGAGTGAGAGACACCAAAAATGAGAACATTGTGTGTGTGGTTAAAAATGGTGGACTCAGTCCATAACCTAGATTTCAGCTGCAGGTTTTAAAGCATTTTGTTTGAGCCAGAAGCTTCCTGCTGGTTTTTTTGTCCGTGTTCATAAATCCTTCTATTGTGTTATACTGTAGTCGGAGAGAATAGAAGGTGAATACGGCAGCGTATTCATCACGCTAGCCGAGCAGCACAACAGAACGCTCAGCTAAGCTCCAACGGACACCTCAGCCTCTAGGGCACCATCTTTAGCCAACTCAACACCTATTTATGAAGACCACAATACTTCTGTGACACCCTCCACAGCATTCTGCAAATAAAAAAATTAAAAAAAAGTTGCCTGCTTAGCCAAGGCGTGTGTGCTAATAAGCTAAATTTTCTAACAGGGTATTTCATTCCAAGAGAAATGCTAGATTCATTATTTTGTTCTACAGTGAACTCCTCCCCTTTCCAGCTTTATCATTATCCTGGCTTTTAATTTATCTCAAGGACGTTTGAGCTATAGGCTCAATCCAGAGCACTAACCCAGGCAATTATTCAACCTGTGTAATTGAATTAGCACATTCTATCCGTTATTTGCCCGCCTCCTCACGCAGAGGTCGCACTTTATTGTTTATAAGCAGTTTGAGAGGCATTCTGCACACGCACACTCTCACATACGCAACAAATCATAGAAATACAGAGAGAGTGAATCAGTTAAAGTTGGCATTTGTAATCGTTTGGACCAATTTGCAATGAATCTCATTGTGAGGCTGTAATCCTGCTGACAGTCCGAATGTGCTCGATCGATTTCCTTTGAAAAAATGCTGTTTGCTTTGGTGCTGGTTATTACACAAAATCAAATCTCACAATAATAAACTCGCAACTTAAGAAGACGGAAAAATTCATTTAGTGATTCCTTCAGTAATATCCTTAAGCGTATGTTTACTTGATTTATCTCTATGGAGCCAATTCTAAATAAAACCCAATGCCTACTCTACAAACCAAGTTGAATTAGTTTAATTTAAAAACAAAAATAATCTTTTTCATAGTCCTTGTGCCCTCATCATAGAGGAGAGCTGGTTAAGTGTAATGTTAACAACAGTGGATGTTACAGGAATACACCGCCCAGAAAGAAATATTCTCTCATCATTTACTCACCCTCATGTGGTCCCAGATGTATATAACACTCTTTCTTCAGATGAACACAGATCTATAGAGAAACAATAAGTGTGTGTAAGAAAAATACTAATATTTTGAACTTTTGACATTATGAATCATCACTTCCGGCCAGCTGTCAAATGCAAGTTCATACGTTCAATGATGACAGTGGTGACACAAGTGCATTGTGAAGCTCACATGAGAAGTGATGTCCTCTGTGCTTCTGCATCACTTCCTTGCAAGTTTCATAACACACCTATGTCACTTCTGGATGGATTAAAAAAAAAAAAAAATCCTGTTTATGTTTCCCAGAAGAATGAAAATTGGCTGGTAGGAAAGTTATTTTTCAATACGGAGGTAAGTCATTTTCTGTGCATGTGCTAGACTTCTGGTTCATTAGTCGCTGTAGGAAAATAGCGAGAAGATTAACAAAGTGCAGTAAACGGTAAGACTGTACTACAAACCACTGTTTTCATAATTAAGATAATGTATTAAAAATAAAATGGTAAAACACACCAGTGTGCAATTTCATGCAGCAAAACAAACTCACTTGTACAGCTAAAATAGCTGGAAGAAATGAGACCAGAAGCCTCGCACATAAAATTTACAAATGGCCGTGCCCGCTCTTACGAGAAAAATAAGGTGGATAACATCAGTAAATTTCTCGCACACACTTCTTATTTTGCTTCAGAAAACAGTGATTCATCAACTGGGGTCATTTGGATTATTGTTTGTTTTGCATGGTTTTTGAAGTGTCAACTTTGAGGGACAAATCCACTTATATGTGATGCGATCTGGGAAAATCCGTTGGATGTCACATGTCTGACGTTTTCAGGAAATTCTAAAAATATATATATTTTTTTTGTCAAAATTAGGTTTTTGTTGAATTATTATTTTATAACATCTTGTCTATCATCTCTAAAAATATCTTGGCAAAATTCCCTTGTTTAATGCAGAAAAATAGTGATTTATTGCAGCAAGCAGAAATGACTGTGTCTTTCTCTTACATTAAGAACACGCTACGGGGGTGCTTTTTCTTAACACCACAAAAACAGTTACCCTACCATAAAATAAACCACGTAACATATTTAATAAAGGTGTATCAATGCTCATTCTCTGCCAGTCCTGTGTAAAATATGACACACAGTTTTTTTTGTTTATTTATGTTTTAATATTGTGAGATGGCGGAGCGCAAGAGTACAGCGCACTCTGAAGTAGCTGCTCACTTAACGATCATTAAACGAACTTACTCGTCTCAATCTGCTCAATCTTGGTTATGTCAGTGCCCTAAACGATGTTATAATGGACTATTTCACATCCAGAGATGAATAGCAGTATAGCGCTGCTGACAGACAGCTCTCGTTAAACCCGTGAAAGCCGTCTCACTTTAAACCCGTTTTTCTCAAAATCCCATTCCTGAAAATCATAGTCATAAGCCATAACTTCTGTTACGTTCAAGCTATGGACACAATAAAAACAGTTTTGGGAAGGGCTGAACGCAGCTTTCATATTATATCAAAACCTAAAAAAGGTCAAATTTCACCATGTGTTCGGTTTTCCTAGATCGCATCACATATGAACTCTCAGGTGGAGTATGTTTCTAATGATCTCTGTGTTCCACAGAAGAAAAAAAGGCATGTACATCTGGGATGGCATGATTGTAAGTAAATGATGAGAGATCATAAAAGAACAATGGAAGTGCTCCTCCAGATGTGGTTGGTACTCTTAGATTAAATCTCTTCATTACAAATTGGGGTCTAGTGCAGACACATGCAGCAAAGGGGAGTGGGGAGTGCCTCGCCATTTGAGGTCCCTGGAAGTCTAGGGCCCCAGGACCAGTCTGTAATCTTGCCCTGGCAGCAAGCTATAATAATGTGATGTATTTCATCTTGTAGATGCTGTGATGGTTTGAGCTATGCTCCCTAGACTCATTTAAGTTTAGACTCAGCATCTGCTATTGCGCTAAGGTGTGATGGAGATGTCCAACACCTCATTATTCATGATTGAACTATGGGTGAGAAACACCTGAAAGAGCTACCCAAGGCCCTCTCTCTCTTCTGTGTCTCAAATGAAATAAGGGCAACACATTTTTATGGCTGGACATTTATAACCCTCAGCATATGTACCTGAGGAGTCCCACCTCTTCCTCCAGCACATGAATAATGCATCAGGCTTCTAGATAAAACATGACAATGGTATACGGGTGAAGGAAAACAGGTGTTCATGTGCCCCTGTTCCCTGGGATCCGGTTCTGGTTCAGTGTCAGTCACAGATGGAGAGGAAGTCATGCCAGCTAGCTTCAGTCAAGAGATTCTGCTTTTTTGTGGCTATGTTTCAGAAAGAGATCCTCCTCACCACATCGCCATGGAAAACAGGGCTTCATCTAGCCACAAGGAAATGCAATATTATATCTGAGAGGCACTGCTTTCATGGTGCAAGAAGAAGCTCTTGTGCTTTGATGCTAAATGACAGATAGCGTAGCACTTTGCGGCGAGCAAGGCTTCTTGTTGGGGCTCTAGGGAGAGCAGCATTACCCCATCAAACAGATGCTATTACACCCACGCACAAGCTGGCGAGAACGTAGATGTCTCTATTAAAACGAAATGTTTGAGGTGGAATATGCAACAAAGTGCAGACTCATCGCTGATCACTGAAGGAGAGGAATGTTCTTCCCTGTAATGCCACTGCTGTCTATTCTTTTGCTAGCACTATGATAGGTAAAACGTTTAGGAATGAACATTCTTTCAGTACTTACTCAGAGACATGTCAGTGAAAAATTTTGTACAGTGACACACAAAAGTAGAACATTGCATGCCTGTATCATTTCGTATCAAAGTGCAAATGAAACTATATGCATGCAGTGTCGTAGTAATGTCTTCAGTTAAGTCATGAAGTTACCAAAAAGGTGATTAAAGCTGCCTTAAAGCTGTGCATGCATGTAATATTGTTATATATGCGTCGCATTTAAGAACATGTCTCTGAAATGGTTTTCAAAACTGTCCTGAAGCACCCCAGCACTGTCTCCATCATCAAACACACCCGATTCAATTTGTCAGCTCATTAGTAGAGACTTTAAGACCTGAAGTGGGTCAGAAAAGGTAAAGAGAGCTGTGAGAAAATACAATTCGTGTCAGATCTGTGTCATGTTCAGCAGCAGCAGCTCTTACCGCAATAGCCAGGTTGAAGCTCTCAGTTATACTGTAATGCTGATTGACTGTAGTCAATGGTTAAATACAAGGGGGAAAAACAGACATTTTATAGAGACATCAGTATTGGTATCAGTGATACTGGCCTTTAGTCATAAAAAAAAAGCCATTAAACAAATATTAAAATGTACTGTCTTTATGTTGTTTGTACATTAATTTGAAGATTGAATGTGAAATTATTGCATTATAAAAGCATATTTTAAAACTTTAACGTTTAATCACAATTAATTGCAGAAAAATGTGCAATTAGTTTTTTTTTTCTTTATTAATGATTGACTGCATTAATAAAGATATTATTATATTCTATTTATTCTAAAGATTTGTAATATAGCATGCAAGCTGTATGTACGTCTTTTATAATAATTTTTCCGGTGTTTATCAGATGTGAGCATGTAGGTTTGTAATGACATGAGGGTGAGTGAATGATGTCCAATTTTTTAGTTTTGTGGAATTTTTCAAGGTGAAGCTCTAGAAGGCTTTCACATTGCAGCTCTCACAGAAGAGTGGGAGAGTTCAGAGCACTGCTGATATTCCTGTTTGAAGATTATTTTCTTCATACCGGAAGCCTGACCTCAGCATTACCTACATTTAGAACAGAGATAACGTTTACAGACGCTCACCTCTAAACCAGCAGACTCAGTGAATGAGACATTTGTGGCTGCGTGTAGAGATAAGAGCAGCTCTGCCGCTGAGAGTCTGCAGAAGCTTGAGAAGAAGGAAAATGATTGAATCAGTCACATTACGAAAACGAAAGGAGCGCTGAACATCCATCTGTGCTCTACAGCCTGGTGACCTTGAAGCAATGAGTAGGTTTTTTGCTCTGGTGTTTACTGACAAACATACAGGCATCCATCAACGCAGGTTCCTGCATTCGAGGGTTGGGGAGAATTTAGAATTGAAGAACTACCTTCATTTTGCTGGCTGTAAATTTGCAACGATTTGGGCATGTTGAATATGAACTGGAATGACAGGAAATGGAGTTTACTTGACTTGATTCAAAACGTTCAAAATGATTAAACAACAAAGAAATGTCATTAGTTCAAGACAAGTTTTAAGATAAAATGTTTATCATCATGGATTTTAAGTTACAATGTGTAGTAATTTCATGATATTTTACAATACAAATAAAATTGTATTTTTTTTTCCATACTGCACCACAAAATCTACACTACATTCTTTTCAGATAACTTTATAATGATATGTTGACATTTAGCCAGTGATTTTAGCAGACATGTTGGGTATGTTAAGAGGGGCAGAGGGTGCCACTGCCACTAAAGAACTCCATATTACTTAAAGTCCGTTACAGAACTCGTTTGAGAGATTGTCAGTTAGTGGGCTAAATAGCCTGTGAACAAAAAAAATACTGTAATATACAAAATGTCTATGTTCCAGAAAGAGAAACAATTGTAACATAAAACCAAAAAAAAAACCCCAAAAAAAACCATAATGATAATAATGTTTTGTGTTTGTTTATTGGTGATTGGAATAACTGTTTTAGACTGCTGTCTCGAACTGAACTGACGCATCCAGTGTGCAATACCTGTGAATTGTCCTAGCCTCGACACAGTGCTGCACCGCACTTCTCGACCGTCTTAAGATAACATTCTATGTACGTAGAGCCAATCAACATTAGAGCGCTACTAGCTACTAGCAGTTAATCATAGGTTACTCATATAGCCTGCACTACAATTCAGAATCTGCCCCACCTAAATTTATGGTCAGGAACTGCTACTGAATTGAAAGCGTTTCCATTTCAATTTTGAATGGCATACATCCCTGCTGCTTACTCAAGGCCATCTGCCTTTACAAATGACCTGTTATAAACTGCTTTTACCAGTTTCCAAAAGTTCTTGAAAATGTTCATCTGTTGTAAGTTTCTAAAGATAGTGAGATAGTTGAAGAAGTTGTCAAGTTATTGCATGAAGATCACGTCACACACTTCGCATTGATTCTATTGATTGTGGCTGTAGTCCAATGACAATATACTTTATTTATGCAAGTCTACCAATTCTAAACCTCTCACAAGGATGCTGAAAATATAATTGACTCACACATATAAAGTAACTTTTGCTACAGTGGTTTTATGTGAATGTCCCCTTAAGTTTAACTAGTTGCGGTTGGATTAAAATCAATAGGCATCTTCTTATTTGTTGAAGGCCTTTTTTTCTCTCTCAAATTGATGTACTTCAGGTGCATGGACCTGGGGCAGAAAACAAATCGTTTGTCAATGAAGAGAGCATTTTTATATGCCGCTGAGCTATTTAATGTATTTCTTGTTTTCCTCTAATAGCAAAATTTATATACAGGGATCAAAAAGTTTTGGGTTTTGTTGTCATGTTCTGCTGAGACTTCAGCCTACCTGCTCTAAGCCTGCTCTAAAAAAAAAAACCTGCATAATTACACTTCCTTAAGAATATATTGCAGAATATTTTTTTTTATTATCATTTGAAAGTATTGACGGGCTGTCAAGGATTTAAAAGGTTTTGTGGAAAGGTGAGCTAAATTAAATTAGAGGGGTTTTTTTTGGACTGAATGTTCATTCCAGTGTAAATCATGCACCATTCCATTATAGTTTAAGGAGGTGCTTTCACAGGGCACATTCTTGATACATGCACATAAGTTTCTTTTTTTCAGTATTTGGCATCACAAGCATTATCTTCTTAAAGTCATTGCCAGTTTTAGGTAAATAGACCAATCTGAATAATATGAAGTTAGGACAGGTGTCTTTGTACGTTTTGGGACCCTTTGGACAAAAGCATGTTTAGAAGGTAAAAAAAGTTATCTAATGTCTGGCTGATTTAACATAGCATAGTTATTAACAACAAATTGCTAGCGCTGTTCATTTGTAATCATGTGTATTAGAAACGCAGTTTGCATAGTCCAAGGCTGTGGAGGATGCAGTGGTATTCTGCAATCTGGCATGCTTTACTAGGACTATCTTACCTTTGTATTTTAACACAAATGGTTTCTGGAATTCTGCAGTTGTCTTTTTTTAGAACATGCCCATGACAAATGGCTTTATTGTTGTGTAATTTTATCGACTTTATCAGAGCACATTGTGTCTGCAGCTAGGTCCAGCTGTGATAGTATTTTATCGGGTCTCAGAACAGGCATTGTTACCTACTGTAGCTTGAAGCTCGGTTTGAAGCTTTGAAGCTGTTTTATTTTTTTCCTCAGAAGTCATAGTTGAACTGCAGATAAATATTATCATGGCAGAATACCTAGAATGAAAGTTCAGCTCTGTTCAATGGCAGCGTTCAGATTGAAAACCTGGGATTTCCAAGAAACTGCCTGAGGCATTTCTGAGTTCCTCAAGATAAATGAAGAGAGATTACATATTTAGAGAGATTACAAAGTCCGTGTAAAGTCTGAGAATTGTTTCTAAACACTTAATGCATTGCTGCTACAAACATGCCACAAAGACTATGAAGTACGTAGTACTTAATTGTGAAGTTAGTCGGTTAAACAGTTTTTCACTATTTTTATGTTCAGGATTTTTTGGGTGGGGTAAAAATCATGACTCGATGAGTCACGGAGCACGCCCCCTCCCTCAACACAATATAAGAGGTCTGTTCGACTTAAAGCAGCACAGACTGATCGGTGTGTCAGAGTACAGTAAGAGCTATAGGGAGCAGATGACTCCTTATGCTTTCGAATCGTTCTCGTGGTACCGATCGTTCTGCGCACCCCTGTTTCAAGTCTTTTGAAAGCGATGGTGCGTGTTTAGCCATGTGACACGTATTGTACCAATAGATATCTATATTTATACCCGTATTGTGCCTGTTATGTGCTATTTACTTTCACACTATTGCTACAGATGTGTTACTTTGTATATCATATCACAGTCTTGCAAAGATGACAGAAAATTTACTCGCGATTGCAGTAAAACATGAGGGTAGTTGCGTTTTAGATCGGACATGCAGTCAGGAGTAAGTGCGACCTGGATGCATCAGTGAATGGTGGGATATTTTCCTAAATAAAATGATGCTGCCAGAAGAAATTGCATGAAAACATCATGTCTGTTCCGTCTGTATCATCTCAGTGAGCTTTTTTGAGGTATGCACAGTAAAATAAGCGTTTTCTGACGTTGAGAAACTTTTGGAAAATGCTTGTAAACGCTAGTGTAGATGGAGAGCATTTTAAAATGGAAATGCCATTTTCAAATGTATGCAGATTAATGTAGACATAGCCTGAGTTCCTGTCTGTTCTGTTTTAGTTACCAGCCTCCCTTGTGTGGAATATACGTGTGTGTGGATTTATTCAAGACATTTTAACCTTCTTTGTGTTTGCGCGTTCATCAACACCGTATTGTGACAATGTAACAATAACTGAAATTAAATAGCTATTGAATTGGACTCTGTTTTTAATTTTAACCTTTAATTTAATTAACTGACAGGTTACTTGTATAGTTTACAGCATTAGTTGAGGATGTTTTCCTTAAGAAAAATTGACGTGCATTGTACTTGATATAGATGTATATCCAAATGAATCCAAATGAATTGGAATCAAAAATGAATACTGATTTGAAACGAGTTTGTGAATTAAATCAATTTGTGAAATGTGCGTCCAATAATCTGTCATTTACGTAGACAAAAAGGAAAAACACAAATTATTAAAAACAAAACCAATAATTTAAATTGTAACATCGTTAGTGCATCATTAGTACCTGTAACATCATTAGTGCATTATTTCCTTCTGTGATAATTGATAGTGGTTTAATTTCACATAGCTGTTTTTTTGTTTTGTTTTTTTTCCATCTGTTAGTTATGTTCTGTCTGTGTTTCCTAACCGTATCAACTCTTCTCACTCCTGGATGAAATGCCTCTAATAGACTGCGACTCTGTCGTAACCTTTCCAAGGAATATAATACTCAGGAAGCAAACTAGGACACCGATGTCATTTAGATTAAGGCTGAGCCCAAGAATGTTGTTATTACATTCAGTGGGTGACAAGGGACCCAATTACCAGACAGGACTGATGCCTCCAGGGTCCGCCTTTTGAAATTGTTTCACATGTATGCAATAGCGGCTGGAGAGCTTTTGACTGGGATAAATATAAGGGTCAAAGACGGCAGGACGCAGTGGTGAAATTGTCCAAGCAATTTACACGGATTTGATCAAATATGAGCCATTTTGTGTCATGCCTTGATCCGTAGAATTTTAAATGGTATTGGATAAGATGATTGAGTACTTGGCCCTGTAAGGCTTTTTGTTTGTTGATGTAAAAATTATTGTATGCAGTTTGCATGCATGTATTGCAGTAGTTAGTATGTGTATTCTATTAATTTGGTGTAAGGTTATGTGGCGGGACGAGTAAACGACAGACACAGTGGGCGTGACGTTTTATTAAACATAATATAAACAAAAGTGTCCAAAAATAAACAGGGGATCTGGTGTCCTCGTTGTGCTGGGGGTTTCTCCGGTGGAGGGGCAGTGTTCGAAAGGGAAGGGTCCAGGTAAGGGGCGGAGTCGTGCATGCACAGCGTGTGTCTACAGACCGGTCTCTACCCCGCGAGGAGACTGCGAGGAGAGGCGCGCTCCGCATTTCTACCACGGTGGTGATTAGGGTTCATTGACATCAGGTGTGCCTTATCACACGCCGCCAGACCCCTCCTCTTTCACACACCCACTCCCGTCGGGAGCCTGGTGAAGGGCAGCAATTAAGGGAGATGATAAGTAGGGGGAGGCAGCCGACTCGTCAGAGTTATAAAAAATTTACTTCACCCAAAAACATTCTGGTTGTTCCATGTTGTGTATGGAATGCAAAAGGAGATATTTAGTTGTGGAGGACCATAAAAACAGGGGCGTAGAATTAGGGGGGATGCAAGGGTCCCTACCAATATCCAGCACCGCCAAACTGTCCCTAGCAATAATTTTGATCAATCAATGAAATATATCTATATGTTTTTGTCATTTCGGACGCATCTGACCATTGATATTACCTAAGAAGTAGAGTGGAATGTAGTTGCCCGCCGGACGAGAAACGCAAAGCCTCTTTTAGAGCAACTCACAGGTATTGCACCCAATTCAAGACAGCAGTCCAAAACAGTTCACATAGAAGTTCACTTCAGGAATTAACAAAGTTATATCGGCGCGATAGCCTTGTGGGCAATTTGTCGACATACAGCGTAGTTGCACTATGGGCATCCCGTGTTCGAATCCCGACTCGAGGACCTTTCCCGATCCCAATCTCTCTCTCACTTCGCTTCCTGTCCATACTGATCTGTCCTGTCACAATAAAGGCTGAAAATGGCAAAAATAAATCTTAAAAAATATAAATAATTAACAAAGTTGCATCGATGAGTTTTAAAAAAAACAGAAAGAGAAAGTGCGATCTATGGGTATTATTAGCTCCCTATATAAAGCATACGGACAGAAAAAGGTTGTGCGGAAAGATACACAATCTTCCAGCCTCAGATAAAGTCCTTATGAACATGAACGATAATTTGGGACACATATGTGCTTTTATGGTAAACTATAGCACTCTGTGGTGCAGCAGGATTTGGAAAAGCATACTGAGTCTTTAACTTTGAATTAATGTTGTTCAACTGAATGTAGAAATTAAACTGTTAGCTGAAATATCCACAAAATACAAAAAAAAAAACAATACTGAAATAAGAATGTGCAGTTTATCTGTCAGTCAGATGCACATGAAAGTTGTGTTCTTTGTAGCAACAGCAGAGTTTTCTTTGAATCATCCTGGGTCTAAATCGATTAATATTAAAATAAAATGATGCGTGATTAAGGCACCCAGCGCTGATGTTGTTGGTTCACAAAATCAAAATTGTGTTATTATTGTCAATTAAACATACTAACAATAAAAAAAACAAACAAAAACTCTGTGAATTATGAATATGTTGGCTACCATAAGCTAGAAATAAAGACTTTAGGTTACGTGAAGCTATGGTCAAAGGTCTATCATAAATGTAGAAATGATTGGGTGGTTTGGTGCCTGGGGTCTTGGGTTTATATCCCCACCAATGTCAAAAGCAAACCTATGCCCTTGCATAAAAGTAGTTCATCTGACATTATTTTTAGTCATCTGAAATTCTAAAATAGCTTTTTGTTACAACAGATTAACAGCTAAAGCTTTTATTTACTAATAATCTTCGATTCAGTTGCAGAGCTCATTCTTTCGTTCACATTTTCATATATTCAGATATGCATGACAGGTGTGGCACCGTTGATGTCAAACTATATACTCTTGCGTGTTTTGAATAATCATAAAATGGCAAGCTTAAGTATGTGGAAGTGCAAAAAAGATAGAAGAGCCACAACAAATAAAATAAAAGTAAAAGTAAAGTAGAAGCGTTTTCTTCTTCAGAAAGTTCAGAAAACTTGGAATGAGTCATATGAACTTCTTTAATGTTGTTTTTCTTTATTTTTGGAGCTTGCCAGCCCGTTTTTATACCTGATTTATTTGCAGGAAAGTGTATCAAAAGCTTCATTTTTACCATCAACATCAGTCGACAATCAGGTCACATGGCCCTCAGGTAATAAATACAGAAAACATCTCAAGCAATTCCACAAAGCAGCTTGTCTGCCTTTCTTTTGTTTCCAGTAAACCTGTTCATCCCATTGACGTCACCATTCTTTAGAATCCTTTGTACAGTTCTTTGCAGTGAAACAAATCTCATCTCTGTCCCAAGGCGCTTGCTCTAGGTGGATGTTCTGAATGGCTTTGTCTCTGATCTTTCCCAGCTAATTACACAGATGCTGCATCCTCTCACCAGGGTCTTGGCACCAGCCTCACTCCCCGTCCTGATCATGCTTTGTGATTGGTTTCTCAGTAATAGGGGCACTCATAACCACACCTTCGCTGTCACAGGCATCTGTTTTGCTTCCATTCAGTAGCTTTATGTACTCCCCATACTTCAGCTCTGCGCTGTTGAAATCGTGTGGTGACAAAAGCCTGATATGTGTACTGGCTGGGTGCAAGGGGACACGGAAGGGTCTTACGAACATGCCAGGTTGCCACCGCACCATCTGTCCTGCTATTGGGCTCCGGGCGTTTGGCTTGCAGTGTTTCCTCATTTCAGATGTCGGGCCCTCCCCACTGCAGCTCGGTAGGACTTAGTGCTGCCCTCAGCTGCCCCTTGCTCGGTCTGCGAGGGCAGAAATCTGAGTGATTTATTACATGGTTCATTGTCTAATGGCTACACTCTGTGAAGACAATGCTGGCTAATGAGTCTTTTAAAATTAGCTGAGCCTCACAAGAGATGTAGAAAGAGATGTGTGTGAGGTTCTGTGTTAGTTTGAGACAGATTTCCTTTCCTCAGCTTAAGAAGATGACACAACAAATAAAGGAAATGTCGTGTTTGGCTCAGTGAGCGCACCATTCTGCATCACACCAATGCTGTTGGGGTTATTTTAGTTTCTCCCACTGTAATGGACATTGATGCTCTGGTTTATTATTGGTTGTTTTAGTCATGGAGTCTAAAGGTGCCTGTGCTTTCTGTTGTTCTTTATGATTGTGGCTTGTTGGGTTGTACAATAGGCCTATGTCCCCAATTATTATTACTATGTCCCCAGTCCATGCAAACTGTGCAACATCAAAACTCATTTTTGTCAGACTGAACAATATAGAAATATAAAAAACAATATAGAAAAGTTACGCCCCGTGAAAAGTTTGTGTGTGTGGGTTTGCCTGTACAGATACTCTATTAGCTTCTTATCAGTAATATTTTATAGGTAAAATGGGATATAGCAATGACCTGTAATGTTTCACTAAACGTTGGAGAAAATATTCACGCTCATGTGTTCTCACTTCTGTAGATGCGTTAGTAGTGCAGTGTTGTTTGGTGATGCGAAAAGCAAAAAATTACACAATGGAACACCTATTATCATGCTTTACCAGCGTAGACTGAAGCCAATCCTTAGTAGTGATCCCCAAATTGCTTGCAATGCTAATGCTATCAAGAGAACTAATGAATGAGAACTCTTTAAATGCCCATTTATTGTGTGGAAAAAGTACACTCCTACATTTTAAAACTATATGAAGTGCATGATTTTAAAAACTAATGCAGCAAGTTCTTGTGCCATTTTCTAAACTTTTATCTGCAAAAATTAAAACTATCATGGCTGGGCAATAGGGGCATTGAATTCTACACTGTAAAATATACTGTTAAATTTATGGTAATAATAAAAAAAAAGATTTGATTCACTGAATCAAAGAAATTTCATCAATGCTTACCGTATTACTGCATGCCTGTATGTTCTACAGCAACTCATTGCAAGCGAGGTTTAAGTGATGGAAAGGCGAACAGACATCTTTGGCTCATAATGATGATTATTTCATGAGCTTAAGGTTTCAATTATCCATTATCATTTCAGCAGAAGGAACACTCCGAGTAATAGAGCTAAGTTTAGCCATGCAGCGGTTGGTATAATTCTTATGGGAACTTAAATTAAAGTGCATAAACTCCCTTAGGACATTTTTTCATTTAAAGGGGAGATATGGAAGCTAAGCTGTGAGCGTTTGTGTGTTTTGCTTTGAGGGCCCTCCCTGGTTTTCTGAGGAAACGCATCACTTTCGAAGCTTCTGTGAGTTGCGATAATGTTTTAATTTTTTTAAATGTATTTGTATTTCATTACAATCATTTTGATGTGCTGGGTCTATATCCATTATGCTCAACAGACTGGCTCCAACAACAGACTCTCTTTCTAGTGGATGGCTCATAACTAAAGACCATCACTGTTACGTGATATTTGATCTATGATGAAAACAGGACATAGCTTATGAGCCTGATGGGAAGGTGTTGAGCAGCTCTGAGCGCAGGACTGTTGATTAATGGTGCTGAGGTAGATGAATCATATCGGGAGAGACCATGAATCTTGGTCAGTTTAGTCAGGAGACCGGAGCTGGTACATTTCCTCAGAACAGATGACTTCACAGTGCAATACATTCATCCAGTGAGATGATGTTTAACAGTAGGTCTAGTATTATTGGTGAATTTGTGACAAAAGTAAAAAAAAAAATAAATATATATATATATATATATATATTGCACATCATACTGTTGTAATCTTGCTAGACATATAAGTTATTTTCAACACCAGCGAATTTATAGTCCATAATTGTAGCATTATAGGAATAATAATAATATATTACTATTATTATTATGGAGACAACTCTTGAATTGAACCCAATGGACCTTTTATTTATTTATTTATTTATTTATTTTAATCTCATGAGGGCATAAGAATGTCAGATTCCGGTAGTCTAAAGGAGTTAAAAAAGGTTGAAAAAGACAGAAAAAAAGTAAGCTCTTCAAGTAAGTTGGTACCCAGAACCAAGTTCCATATGGTTAAATAATACTTCTTGAACAACACCATAGTAAATTATTTTAGCTTGCACATCAGAATGTAAAGAAAATATGAATCAAGGAGCCATGCCAGCAAGTTGGATAAAGTGTGCCCAAGAAATTAATATTTTGGTCACAAGGTATCTATATCACAATTGTAATTATATAATTACTTGCAGCGTAATATTAATTAGCAACATGTATTTACTATAGGCTTAGAGTTACAGTAGGATTCGAATATGATAGTTGCTTATAAGTATGGATAATTTACTGTTATTACTGTAATAAGTGCATGTAATATAATATATGTGACAAGAACACACACAAAAAAAATGTTACCATTTTTTACACATTCATTACCACAGAACGTACTTGATTGGGAATGGATTTCAACAAATGACATACTCTGAAGGCACAGGAATTTGGACATAGTGTCATTTTTTAATTTTGTTTCAGTGTCAAGTAAGGAGTTTATTCAAGTAATGGGTTGGTCAAGTATGGGGTTTCCTCATTTTAATAAATGGTTGTGGTTAATTAATAAGATGATTAGCTAGCCACAATTGAAAAGGTTTAAAAGGCAAAAGTAAAATTATCAAGCCAAAACAAGCCACTAATTATAGGTTATCGTTATTGGCTCGAAAATTCTATACATTCCCACATCTGATATAAATGCACTGACAATTTTGGATGATAGCAAAATTTGAACTAAATTAAACTGGATAATAAAACTAACTTTGCAACATCAACACTTTTATTGCACTGAATTGAATCAACACTGAAGAAATTTGAGGTGAGTAATGACATAATTGATCAACATATTTGAATAATGACATATTAGTACAGTAGAGCTGTTGCTGACTTTTACGATTTTAACACCTCTTTTTCATGATTATTAAACTGTTTATTAAAAATGCTTTTAAATAGTACAGAGAACTACAGTATATAAATGTGATTTTACTGCACTAGTTTGCTTTGACAGTTTTATACTGGTTTGTTTTTGTTGTGATATGATCTTGAAAAGTTAGCATATTTTTCTTTTAGCAACTAGACTATAGTATCATTTACTTTGCACAATATTGAGAATAGATGGCTAGTCCACCTGCTGAAAAACAACAGCTAAATCCAGCCTAGGCTGGTTGGCTGGTTTTAGCTGGTCATCAAGGCTGGTCTTAGCTGGTCAGCAGGCTGGTTTTAGAAGGGTTTTGGCCACTTACTTGGCTGGCCAGGCTGGTCTTAGCTGGTCAGGCTGGGAGACCAGCTGGAACAACCAGCTAAAACCAGCCTGACCAGCCTAGCCAGGTTGGGAGACCAGTTAAGACCAGCCAGCTAGCCTAGTTTTTTTCAGCAGGGCCACTTCAGGGTTTACTGTGGTATTGTCTTTAAATGTTTACAGAAACTAGTGGCAGCAATAAACAAACTCTCAAGAAAAAAGGAATGTGTCAAAGAATAGCAAACCGCTGCATTCAGTTCCTGTCTGGATTTAGGTGTACAGAAATTCTAAAAAAAAAACACTGTCACAGTTCTGTCAACATAACCAGATATTATTGTTGTGAAGAGGTCAGGGATAGACGAACCATATCTTTACACTTGATTGCTGGATGATTTGTTTGTTGTGGTTTTGTCTACATTTGTTGGCTTGTGTCCTCAGGGCAGAAGGGATTGTTGTTGGTATTATGCAGACTGCAGTTTGATTTAATTCACAGCAGGGCTGTCAGACTGATATGTTAGGCACAGGATTTGGGAGTGGGGGGGTATGCTGCTCTGGATTGTGATCACTTTAAAAAAAAGCTCTGAGTCAGAGATTGACAGGTTAGACGCTGCACACTTGCCCATTATAGCAATCCTACTACTGTACATGCCTTACTTTTTCTGGTATTAATTTATTTAAATGATGGTGTAATTCTCACTATTAACTATGACTTTTGTCTCAATATACTTCTAATTTGCTGCTTATTAATATTCAGTAAGGTGTCTGTGACCAAGCAATAGCTTCTAAATCTTGCTAGGTTTCTCTGTTTTTATTATGTAAGAATTATGTTTTGTATTACTGGCAAAAATTCATGAAGGTGTTGATTAAAGTACTTTTGTGTTTGTCAGATGAGTATTTAGCCATATGCTTTGATTTATTCATGACCCCAATCAACAGATCCCACACCTTTCCTTTGCGTGACTGCCTTTGCAATGACATTTACTCAGAATGTTGCACTTATGATGTTGACATTTTTACCATGGCTAAAAATGGACTGTCATACATGACCAATACATTTTATGTTGTGTAAGTTTGGCTACATTTTCATTGATGTATATTTAATGATAACACAAAACATACAGACAAAATAACTCAGTGTTGAGGCTTATACAATTATGTGTACTTAAGCTTCAGACCGGAAACAACCCATTTTCAAATGATTGTTGGTCTAAGCAGCACTGCTTCATGCACTGGTCTGTTGTGAAAAGATATGTGAATAAAAATGATGTAATCCTGATAAAATACAATTCATCATTTAACATGGTACCAACAAAACCAGCAATTATTAAGGGTGATCAAAATATCAAATATGTATTTAATCAATACAGATGCATATTACTCACCTGCTTAGTACTTTTTACTGTAATATGCCACAATTCCGAGCCTTTAGAAATGTTATATGTTTGAAGATGTGTAACAGACAAATTCAAATACTAGATAAAGGTTTTGCCAGAGCCTTCCATATGGAACTTGATTACTCCCTATATCTAACATATATAATATGTCTGTCACAAGCTGTTTGTGTCACTATGTTACATTTGCCTGGTGACTACATATTAGCATGCATACATAAACAAAGGGGCCTGTATAATCTACATATACATTACTGATTGATTCAATACAAACAGATTCACTATCATCCTTCTCCTTTCATGCTGTATCCTAACAGAGCAGTTGAGGGGTTGTTATGCAGTTGAGATGTTGCATTAAACCTCTCTGAGGGCAATCTGTGTATTTTGATTGAAGCCACTGTCCTTCTGTTACATGAAATTGTCACTTGGATCGACAAAACCACACTTTTCCTGAGCTGCTGTGATGGGTGATATAATCACTTAGGTTTTGAGATGCGACTTAGACTTTCAAAAATCAACCAAAAAGCCTTGATTTGTTTACAGGAACAAAGTGATTATAGGCAATTACTTATGCATATATGGTATTGTAATATTTGTAATTTGCAGGTGTCTATCAAAACATCAAAGTCACCATGGTTTAAAATGGTGCATTATTTTGCAAAAAGTTGTTTTGGAAAGACTTTGGGTCTGCATTCTCTACTACTTGGTTGCAAGTGGCATGTTTTAGTGTTACCAAATGTAGATGTTATTATGCGGAGCTGAACCAGTGCTGCACCAGATTGACCAAAATGGCCAAAAGATGACAATAATAAATTCAGTCCTATATACTACATAATAAACTAAACCATACTCCTTCTGAAACATAATTTAATGTTTGATTAAAATAATATGAATGCGCTTCACAACTGCCAAAAATCAAAGTCATTTTGCAGATTTTTTTGTTTCTGTAATTTAGCCTCATATTGCCTTTTTTGAAGCAATACAAAATTCTATTTAAATATGCTTGTCACAGAGCTAAACCTGTGCAGTTAGGTCCTTGTTAAACTGGCTTTTGAGATTCTTTTTTTTTAATAGACCAGGGAATGTTTGGAAGAAATGATACATTCAAAAATTGATGTTTGGTAAATTTGCCTCATTGTGTAAATCTTGTTGGCAGTAAATCAGATGTTGTCATATCATATATCATGCCTTCAGACTAGTTTCCTGCTGGTGTGGTAAAGTATTTGATGGGTTTGGTTTGTAATTTTCAAGCTCAATGCATTTTGTGGTAGTATCTGCTTTTCAGACACCGGAAAAGGAAAGAAAATAGCTTTGACTCCAGTGTGAACTTTTTCAGTAATGGCCGCTCTTGTGCAGCAGTGAAGCAGTTTTAAATTGTAGGAACTTTAATGGGGTGGTCACGGCAGACCAGGCTGCTATTCGCCACCGTTTCCACTAAAGCCGCAGGCAGGTTTGTGTGAGCAAGGTCTAATTATGAGCAGGGGGCAAAGCGAACAACTACCTGTCCATTTCTCAACACAATAATGATTAGGGAGGACATGACCTCAAGTATAAAACTGCTTGGTTATTGAATTTTATTTTATTTTTTTTCGTGACTTGAAACATCCTGTAAAATGCTTCTAAAAATCAGATTAATAAACCATGAGACAAAACCATGAAAGTATTGTCTATAACTATACAATCTAACCCCTTAAACAGGTCTGTACAGTACACATAAAATTATCAGATTTCCCTGACAGTTATACATTTTATTATTTTGTATATCTTTAAACTGTACTTCCCATTTCAGAGTACGAGACAAGTAAAAACAAATAAATTATATAAAATAAATAATAAAAAAATTATATATAATAAATAAATAAATAAATAAAATTCACAGAGTAAATAAATGCACAGAGACACACACTGAATTCTGTGAAGACTGAAAAATGTAAAGATGTCATTTTTAGTTCCTTGTTTCAATACAATAATGTATACAATAGGCCAGTAGACCATGATACATGGCCTATGGTTGTAACAATACAATAGGCCATGACCTCAAGTTTAAAAGTACTCAGTTTGAGTTTTGCAACTAGTCTGCTGTGCAACATCCTGTTTAAAAACACTTCTGTAAAATAGATTAATAACGTGTGTGGGGGGAAATGACCATGTGTCACACCCCTGTGGACTGTTTAGCTTGGTTTCTCCCTCTTTCTCCTCTCCTATATTTGGTCGTTCCTGTTTCCTGTCCTCGTTTATTCATCATTAGTTTACCTTGTATCACCTGTGCCTTAATTAGTTTATTGTTATCACCTGTCTTTATAAGTTGCATTCTGCGCAGTGTTTGGTGTCCGGTCTCGTCAATGTATGCATGTTTTTACCCTCCTCCTGTGGATTTACCTGCTTTGGAATTACCTGTGGAATATAATAAAGACTTTATCTTTGACCTTCGTCTTCATTTGCCCCTTCCTTGCACGGTACATGACAGAAGACCGGACCAGTTTAATTATGGAGGTTGCTGCTCGCTTCTCTGCCTTAACCCACAGTGGAGTACGCCCAGGAGTTCTGCGGGCTGGCCACTATGTCGGTGCTGGACGACGCCATGCTCAACTCTCTGTTCTGGATTGGGGTGAATTACTACCGCCCTGTGGACCTCCCAGACACCACAGGACTGAGCTGGAGGGAAGGGATCCTCCGGTGTCTTGAGAATATCCGGCCCCAATCCAGAACCACCCCTCCGGCTGGCACTCGCTCAGGACCGCCGGTCGCCGCCCAGCACTCAAACCCACCAGCCACGGCTCCACGCTCAAACCCACCGGCCCGCTGTTCCCGTCCAGCCCTCCTATGTCTCTGCTGGTCCTGTCCAGCCCTCCAGAGCGCCGTCCAGAGCCCAATCCTCCTGAGCGCCCTCCATATGCCTAAACCGCCTGCTCCAGCATGGCTGCCGGAACCGTCTGCTCCGCCATGGCTTCCCGGACTGTCTGCTCCGCCATGGCTCCTCGAGCTTCCTGATCCGCCATGGCTTCCCGGACTGTCTGCTCCGCCATGGCTACCCAAGCTCCCTGATCCGACATGGCTTCCCGAACTGTCTACTCTGCCATGGCTCCTCGAGCTCTCTGCTCCGCCATGGTCTCCCAGACTGTGTGCTCCGCCATGGCTACCCAAGCTCCCTGATCCACCAAGGCTTCCTGGACTGTCTGCCCCGCCATGGCTTTCCGAGCTCCCTGACCCGCCATGGCTCCCTGATCCGCCCTGGAGGCCTTCCTTCTCTCTGTCCTGTGTCTGCCCTGCAGCAGCCTCCAGGGCGCCCACCCCCCTTCCCCGGTGGATATGTTACAGAAGACAATGTCACACCCCTGTGGACTGTTTAGTTTGGTTACTCCCTCTTGTACCCATGTTTGGTCGTTCCATCATTAGTTTACCTTGTATCAACTGTGTCTTAATTAGTTCATTGTTATCACCTGTCTTTATAAGTTGCATTCGGTTCAGTATTTGGTGTCTGGTCTCATCAATGCATGCGTGTTTTTACCCTCCTCCTGTGGATTTACCTGTTTTGGAATTACCTGTGGAATGTAATAAAGACTTTATCTTTGACCTTCGTCTTCGTTCGCACGGTACGTGACACCATATAAGTGAAAATTAATACTCTCTGTGTCTATCTGCAGTATTTAATAGGACTCTGTGTTTTTTGCCGTGGCCGTTGACATACATGATTGCGTAGGAGGCAATGCGGTTTCCCACATAATTACTTTTCAGCATATCGCTCTTGTCTATTGTCAGCTTCAATAAGACATGAACACTTTGAGTTATTGGTGTGTTTGTGTGGATGTGGATAAGTGTGAAAGAGAAAGATGTGACTATCACATGCATTGAGAGGGAAGATGTGACAAATACTCCCTGCTTTCTATGGCTCATTTTCTGTCTGAAGACATCAGAAAGGACTGTCCACACAGTCATGAATACCATATGCTGGGCTCATGTGATTGGCACATTGAGGTAGTTTCTCTCTATGGAGCTTATGTATAGACTGTACAGTAGTAGACATGTTATAATGTTCACAGCAACCTCTAAACATACAGTTTACTGATGCATTTCTTTAAGCTGCTAATAATTTGGTAATATTATTAGCAGCTAGGTGTATATGAACAATACATTTTGATCTGGTTCATCCATCCAGTGTACTTAAGTTTGTAGAGTTGCTATACTTTTAGTTACTTAACACTCTGTTTGTTGGGATCTTGAGTCATACACAAGGGTCTAGTACAGAGAAGATGTGAATTGCAAGGCGGTAAGCTGCGAACCAACTTTAATTGAACACACTGATTGATTAAGAAGGTTTATAGTGCTGTAATTTCCTGCCTTGGTTAAACAGATGTATCATAATGAAATAATGTGTTGCACTCCCAGCGGCACAACAGTGAAAGCACTGCTAATCTCTGAAAGATGGCAAGAAGAAAGCATTGCATGCTAAAAATAAGCAAGTGGGACACCCCTATTCCTAGCAATGGGATACTGAGCTTAGCTCTGTTTTGGGGCTTGGAGGGCAAAAAAAGTACCTAATGTTGTCTGAAGAACTAAATAGTGCACTTAGCCAACTTGCTCATGCATATATTCAGTCTAATTACAAATAAAGATCTCTTGCTTAAGCAGTTTGGCATCCTCAGATAATAAGATGAACTCCACTTTCAGGTTATATGGCATCAAACTAATGCCGCATGTTCACTAGAACCATCCAGCAATCTTATTTCAATCAAACTAAACCGTTCCTAGTCTACTTCACATGTACCACTTTCCAAGGTGAACATGTCCTCTCTCGCAATGACAGATGGAGCAAAAGTACAATTTAAAAGACAAATGATGCCTTTATTAAAGTGTGAGTCCTGCCTTAAAGCCCAGTGAAAAATGCAGAGCTATCAAGACCTGAAATCAGGCTCTGCAGACAAATCTGAGGTGTGCGTTTTAAGGTAGCTGAATACAGAAGACAGTTATCTATGTGATTGTGAAATGATTGTGGTCTCTCTCTCTCTCTCTCTCTTCATTTATTTCTATCATAACAACTCTCAGAGGGTTTAGCATTGTAGTGTACATATGTACATGATATGTGCTGTATATTTAATATTTATACATTATTACAAAAATTAAACACAATTTATTTTAAATAATTAATTAAAGATTATTTGAAAACCACAAAAATATAATGACTTCACCTTATATGTCAACTCATGTCAATGTCACTGGCCCGTCACCATCGTCAGACAGAAAATCTTATGGTGGTCACATTTGATGATGTTGACAAATTTGACAATTCTTTAACAAAACAAATGGAGTTCATGTAGTAGCCATTTTATTTTCTCTGTTGATGCTAGATGCTAATAGAATCTGCTTCAGGAGAATTATATGATCTAGACTTTTTAAATAATTTCCTCAGAAATTGGAAGATGGTGTTGGCATATCATGGTTGTGACACAATAAATATTAACATTAGGATAAGGCAATAAGTGTCATAGATTTGATATAATAATGATAAAATTAAATTGAACAGGATAATTGTGTTAAATACATTTTATTCTTAGTCCCTCATAACATTTACAATTGAAAATATTTTTATTTTTAAACCTAATAGCAGTTACAATTGCTCGACATGTTTTGTCCCATGTCTCAAGAATCAGTGATATATATTGTTTTGTTTCTCCAGTCTATGTTTATAGCCCATTTTAAATATACTGTAGCATCCTGACCATTTTTACTTTTTGAGTAAAAGTGTTGGTCTTTTTACAAAGTTATTACACATGGTTATCATATATTCCAAAATACCATGCATCAGTTGTATGGACCACCTTTTTTAAGCTTTTTGGAGCTAGATACCCCTGGTCCCCATTCACTTGGCCTAATTGATTAGGCATTTCGTCTGCAGGTCTGGGGATTGTGGATTTCTATAGGCATTCCACTCAGAAGCCTGGATTTAGGTAAGTGCGGCAAAATATTCAAGGATAATTTGTTTAAAGCAACATCTCACAACAACAAATATAGTTAAGACTACTAGATGATGCGAAGCAGCTAGCAAATAAGATTTTTCGGACTGCCAATTATCTGTGTAGTGCCTGGTAGAGAATGGTGATGGCTATGCCAAAATCATGGTTCATTTTCCAGGAAACACACACAAATTTTACACAAACAAGTGCTGTTTAGCTACTGTGTGCCATGATCAAACTGACTGTATCAGTGAGTATTATGAGAATAAAATTGTTCAACCCCAAGGCTTTTCTCTTTGTTCTCTATTTCGTTTGTATCAGGTCTTACTCTGCAGGTTTATCGCAAATTCAGCATGAAGCAGAATCATGTTTTATTAAATAAAGATTTGTTTTCCCTACGGTTAGAGGACAGCTCATAATAACAGAAAAAGTAAAAGAGCTCCAAGAGCTATGAATAATGTCATGGCACACACTTTTTTTGTCCTGAAATAACATACCTCACCTCGCACCCAATATCTATTACAGATTCCATTTAGGGAAACTTTTAGGCCTGGCCTCTTGACTAATTTCCCTCATTAAAATCCTTGTGTTTCCGAGAAATCATGAAAGGATTTAAAATCTTGGTAGTCTTTAAATTTTACCCCCTGCTGCTCAGTAGGGAAAAAAAAGCCCCTTTGAAGTGAGGGAAAGAGGCAGATCCCACAATTTCTGTTTAATTATTTTATTTGTTATCTATCTGTGCTTTGTGGTTTTCCTCGCCTTCAGCAATATTAACATGTCAAGGGTTTTTTCAACATCTGTCGCTGTTCATCCGTTTATGATCTTACAAAGTGAAGTTAACAACATTTAATTAAGCTGAGTTACTCAGTTCAAACGTTAATCAGAAACATTGTTGAGCTACAGTATGTGAGTAATACCAATGTACACATTAACTTGCATGCTGCTGCTGTATGTGTGCGTTACCCAGCCCATGTGTTTAAGCTGTTCTGCTGTTCTTATAGATGCAAAAAAATATTTGACCCCTAGTCCATATCAGTGATTTCTAACTAATTTTGCTTCTGAATCCAAATTTATTTATTTATTTATTTATTTTGTTATTTATTTTGTAATTTATTAAATGTATTTTGGAAATGGCATTACTGGAAAAATTATTACCTATGTATTTGGCAGACATAGCATAAGAAAAATGGGCGACTGCCTATATAAGTCGGTGCTGAATGCCATTTCATTAGAATCTTTCGACTGATAGCGACAGCTATTGACTCACATGCAGTTTTATAGCATTATCTGAAAATATATGAAAATAGTCTCTCACGTTGCATGAAATGCTATGGGAAACATATCCAGTAGTGCTGTGCTATAAAGCACAGAACGAAGCCACAATGAGGGCTCCTAAGAAGCATGAGCTAATAATGAGACCCAGGTCCTGAGGCCAGGGTCTGCATAACTAAGACCTTTTCCACTGACAAGGGAATCAGGGATATTAGGCAGACATCATGCCTGAAGGGTAGACAGCGAAGACCAGCCGGCTGCCGCACAGATGTCACCAATTGAAACTCCACTGGGCCAAGCAAATGTTAAATTATTTTGAACTTTAAGCGAATGCAGTACTGTTAGATGCACAAAACTCGCGCACTGACAGACTTTCACGTGCGCTTTGTGTTTGTTGTCTTGAAGATCAGTTGCAGCTGCGGTTAAATGCACTTCCATTTTTGAATACTTTCTTACGAAACTGATGTTCACACAGTCAGTTATGTTTTCAGAGCAGGACAAAACATCTGATATATCGAAATAGATCTGTGCATTAGTGTGAATACAGTCTGTTAAAGCTGCCACTGTCTATGATCTCATCAGTAATAATCAAAAGGCAATACTGCTGAGGAAAAAAGAAAAACCCATAACTATTGTCTGAAAACTTTCGGATACTTAAAGAAAACTTTTTTTAAAGAAGTGATTGTTTTAAAAAGTAGTTTATATAATAAAAAAATAACATTTGCACACAATACATTTTATATAAAATTTATATGAAAATGTAGCCATGTGCAGTAATATTGAAAACTGAGAATGTGATGCATAGAGATATTGAGTTGATAATGAAAATTGTGATTGAATTGAATCATGAAACCAGTGAAGATTCACACCCCTACTTTTAAAATGGCAGTATTGACATACAGAGATTCCAATTATAAACAAAAAGCAAAGAAACTGCAATTTTGGTTAAAATGTAAGGTTGTAAAGATGTATTTGCACAGCAGAAGAATTAATTGGGGAAAAATGTAGATCAAGAATCGTTTTGGAAATGGATTGTGACTCCCAGAATCGGATCGGATCGTGAAGTGCCTGAAGATTCCCACCCCTAATTCAGAGTAAACAAGAGTTTCCCCATAGCTTTTCACGAGACTGTTTTTAAAAGGGAATCATGCCTATCCTATGTTTAGTTGTTCCATTTTCTTTTTACCTTGCATAGTTTTCTACCATTTCATAGCTTCTACCAGCTGACAGAGGAATTTATGCCAAAATACAGTAAAACTGATTAGATGTGTGGCCTTTAAAGGGGTCATCGGATGCCCATTTTCCACAAGTTGATATGATTCCTCAGGGTCTTAATGAAAAGTCTATAATATACTTTGGTTAAAAATTCTCAATTGTTGTGTAAAACAACACCCTTTTTACCTTGCCAAAATAAGCTCTGCAAAATCATCTCAATCTGGTTAAAGCTGCTTTAAATGTAAATGAGCTCTACTCGCCCCGCCCCTCTCTTCTCTCTGTGGAGAGACGAGTCTGTTTACTTTAGCCGCATTTAGCCGCGTTTAGCCGCTAAACTTGCTAACTAGCACATTATTAGGAAAGGCGATCGCAAAGATTCATTAAAAAACCTTTATACTCACTTCTGCTGTAAGTGAAGCTGGATCATGAATGATTCGCGCAAACATAGACGGATATATGTAGATCGGGAGGTGCATTCCCTTCACAAACAAACGTAATCCACTGCATCTTCAGCGGCTCAGATGTCGGGAGTAAATGACGACCACTACGTTCATTATTACATCCAGCAACACAACACCTCAATCACTCAATTGGAGATATTCTTGTGTAACTTACATCCCTGCTCCAGCATCGACACAAAGAGGGCGGACTGTTACAACTGATCTGAGGTAAAACGCTCACGTCAATCAACTATCGTGGGAGCGGCCTCTGTCAGTGTGACGGCACAAGGGCAGGCATCTGAGAATGGCTCGATTTGAAAAAGGGGATATTATTTTTACAGATTAATTAAAAACCACTGCATGGATTTTTATCATTATAGGGTAGTTTTGTACATACACTGCCAACACACATTAATGTTCAAACAACATGTAAAAGTGAACTTAGCATCTGATGACCCCTTTAACAGCTAAAGATATGGGAAGCATTTTCTCTACCTTTTTTAAGGTTGATACATCTGTTTTCCTATCCTAACATGGATGATTGTATGGTTAGTTGCATTTTATTTGAATTTAGCGTTATTTTTTACACTGGTCTGCAACCCTATCAGTAGTCGCGACGTGCCAGTTGAAAACCACTGCTTTAAATCCCACATGGATTAGTGGGCAGCATGGCTGCAACGCGTCCTAGTCATCCCTTTGTAGGCAGTGGCCTTGGGAAGAGCCTGTAGGACAAAAGAAGTTTCTGCTGGTGGGCATCTGTGTTCCTGGCACAGGTCTCTCTGGGTGACTGCAAACCTATTTTCCACATGGCTGACTGAGGTTACAATCCTGCAGAGCTCTCACACAAATGATTGATTTCTCCAAACTCTGCAGTAGTATTGTAATTGTCATGCACGCTGCTTAGCTTTAATATTATCCTCATGTCTGCATAACAGACTCAACCAGATTGATCAGCATGTTGGGTCGAGAAAGTCCATTATCACTGGAACGTAGGCAGAGCTGATGTAAGCCTCATGCAAAGACATTAAGTGCAAATGTGCAAAACAAAAACAAAAACAAAAAGACATTGTTCATAAAAGAACAAGCATTTTTGTAGGTTACGTGCTTTTCACCAGTTTTCTACATTGGTTTTTCACTTTAAATGTGAATTTAATTTCTTTAGGGTGTTCAAATCATTCATTCAGCCCATGGACTTCAACTTGGATTTGTGTTTTATTGATTTTGCATGCAGCCGTACTGCTCATATTATATTTAATTCCATATCCCATGATGCCACATTGTTAACCTTGGAAAACTCCCAAACTTTATGTACTGCTACGTAGCATTCTTTCCTGTTTCTAATTAATTAGGGAGCTTGAGTCCCTGTGGTATTGTAGCGGACGATGTGGATGGTTTTGAGCTGTGGCTCTTTATCAGAGGGAAGCAGCCTCTATTAACACATTGCCCTAGCTGTTTATATAGGGCTATCGCCGTGTACAGGAATACATCAGCACTCCAGAGTTGAAGAGTTCACATATACACTTGGGAATTACCTCCATTTGGTTACCGGGAACGATCCAACTGCAAATTTGCTAAATTCGATCCTCTTGCTGGCTTTTCAGTTGCAGATTTATGGGGAAAACAAGCAGGGGTTGTCTTTTAGAAAAGGAATGTGAAATAAGCCTGATGTACCCTAGTTGGTTTGCACAATCTGATCAAGTCAGCATAAAGACACTGTATAGAAATACAGAGGTGATACTGAGAAAGCAGTAATTTGCATGTGAATTTATTAGTTTTTTTATCATAAAAACATTATACGTGAAAAAACAAACATACTATTTGTGCTATCAATATACTATCCATAAAACAACAAAAATGTTATTGTTGTTGCTATTATAGTTTTTTTATTATTATTATTCTGTACATACAGTGTGTGTTTTGTAACTGTACATAATTGTTTTTGTGACAGCTCCAGATAACATTTCAGCTTCATTACCATGGAGAGTCCAAACAGCGAAAAGGTTCAGTTTAGACCTGCGTGAATGCTCGGATAAGAACAGCATGATGGTATTGGCAGTAAAATTGCAGAGGCAACAACATCGAGTGAGGTGTGTTCTAATGAACTCTGAAGAGCACTATTGCTAACACTGTTCCCTTTCCCATCATTTGTTTTCATTTGACAAAGGTTCTCTGTTTGTGTTTGTGTATGCGTATTTGCTTTCTTAGTTTGCTCTTGCTGGACCTTCGATCAGTTCTGTGAAACAGTAAACAAACACTCTTTATTTCCCCGAAGTCCATTTGTTTGAGTGCAGCTCACTGCAGTGCCATGTGCAAACAGTCACTGCTTCCCCTGCACTGCCATCATGTGCATTAGACCTATGGATGGGCCCTTCAGTGGATCTTGTGATACTTCCTTATGGTTTTGCTCATAAATTATTGAAAGAATACACAGGAGCCAATGTACATTGGAAAATATCTGCGAAGACATTGTGTGTGCTACAACATGGCAATATGAAAGGTCAGGTCATTCCATCTCTCTAAATGAACAGCTGCCACATGGATCCTGACTGTGGCTCAGGGCTGTGGTAGTACAGTGTGTCCCAGCAGCACCTGTGGACTTGTGTCAGTTCTTCTTGAGGAATGGCTCCATTTACACCATTTGACTGTAATGTGGGATGCATGCAGTGCTCGGCTGTAATAGCGCACTCTCCCTTATTTATGTGACATAGATCTGGTGTGAGTTCCAACAAATGAGGTTGTTGACGATAATGCCATCACTGTCAGCATTATCGTCCCGACTGCCCATAATTTCTCCTGCCACAATGTGCCTTTGTGAGATCCACATGAGTGACTTTATTGGCATGGCAAGAGCTTGTTCATTTCATGGACGGGAAATCTTTAATTTGACTTCCATTTCCTGTCTGGGCTATTTATCCCTTCTGTCTGTCTGGACACACTTTGCAGCCTCCGTCTTCAGATCAATAGCTGATCAGTTGTAGACCCACCTTCCCTGCAGGTCTCTTTCAGGACTCCTAAGGGGTGTTGTCCATGGAAACATTACTGTACTTTTTGACCTTACCTCAAAAACATTTCTAGACCTAGAAAATATAAGTTGCGTATACCTTTTATATTGTTTAGAGACATGTCTCTTTTTCATGTCTGAGGTGAGTTAGAGTTATTAGATAGAGGAAGTAAACAGTGGTAAAATATCAACACCTAATCAGCTCCCAATTCTACAGGAATCAAAACAGATCATCACATGCCAATTTTAATTAGTCTGTTTCCTGCTTTTATAGCATCTATAAAGCTCCTTTGTGTCATGTGGCTCGTTTTGATGCACATGTCCATCTACCAGATGCTGTAGTTTGTGGCAGTGTTGAAATTTGGTCTGATAGCAACAAATGGCCAATATTACAACTGTATAGACCTTAATCAGGTTTAAAAACAAGGCCGTAAAAACATACAGTGGCACACACTGTAAAAGTCCTATATCATGTAATTTTCAAAACTGTTTTATGGAGTTTTAGTCTACTGAAAAGTGTTTTTTTTTTCTCTCTTTCTTTTTCTTTTTTTTTTTTTTTTAGAAAGATGTTTCATCAGCCAAACAGCTGTTATGTTGTTAAACAACAGTACAGTCAAATGAATGCACTGTACTTCTATATATGTGAGTTTCAAGTAAAGAACTTATGTATAAAATTAACCTGCACAACTCTGGTTCTGATATAACTCTAACATGTGTTGTTAATGAGAAAGCACTCTTCCAGTGTGTCCTATAGATACTTTATCATCCACACAGCTGTTTACTCAATACACAGTTACTTTATTTTAAATGTTTTTGATGGAAATACAAGCCAGATTCATATTAATTCAAAAATGAATGGATGGACATCTGTCTAATTGGTGATTACTGCAACCAGGTGCTTACTGCTATAGCTAACCAGCAACCATGTCCTTTTAAGTTAGCGACTCATTATGGCAAAGTATTATAGGCAGAGTATAATATCGAAAGGATTAAATACTTTTGCATGACTTGTAAAAATATTAAATATCAAATACAAACAGATACCGAAGATTACAGATATTAAAAATTCATTAAATGAAATGATAACTGTATCATACATCTGTAATAGCTTGGATCCTATTGAGAACAGATCTTCTGTTCTCTTGTGTCCTTCTGAGTTTTCTTCATAGGCGTTTGGTGTTATAAAACTGATTTCAGTCGTAAACTCTCTGATCTTTTTTTAAGCATCAGCAGAAAACATTATTATTGTCAGAATTGCCTCATGCTGTTCAGGATGATGGCCGTTAAGTCAGTGAGCAGCAGTCATGTCAGGCTGAATTTTGATTCTCTGCAGGTCTCAAGACCCCTGGCCTTTATCTGGGCGTGTGGGTGGGCGGAGAGTGACCTCGCTCAATACGATATTGATTTCCTCGTTTGGGTTCATAGTTGGAGTCTAACAATGGAGCAGAATGGCTCAAGGCTTCATCTTAATACACAGCCAAGAGACAGAAAATAAAATGAAACTTTGAATGCTGTCAGGGCTTGTGTAATGGTCATAGTCTGCCGTAAGCCCTTGTTTGCAGCACAAATGGCATGTTTGGTGTCAGAAGACATCACAGTCAAAGACTTTCAGTTCTTTGAACAAGAGCTTTCAGTGAATGCAAATGACACCATTCCAAAAACACACAGCATTTATTAATGTTAAAATGTTAACATTAATGTGAATTACACTTGCAACCCATTTTATCTCTGTAATGTGTAGTATTTAAAAGTCTTTAAAAGTCTTTAAAAGACTGGTTAGATTTGGGTGGGATTACATTGTGAATAGAACCAGAATGGAACCAGACTCAATGTAAGTTTGTAAAAACAAAAGGGGGGCATGGGGGTAAATAGCTAATTGGCTATTAGATAGCATTATCCAATAATCTCTGCAGCCTAAGTAGTGTTATCCAAAAAGGAAAGTAATTTCAAAGGAAAGCACAAAGCACAATGGCTCAGTGTTTCATCACGTGTTCTGAGAGAGAGACAGACAGAGATTTCATTACTGTTTTTAGCCTTTTTAGAGTATAGCCAGTGGGTTGTATGGTGATCTATCAGGCATATGCATTAACGTATGTGAATTGCCTTATTACACTGTAAAACCCAATAGTTTACCTTACTTAGTTACAATTAGTTATCTTTACTTAGTTACTATACTTACTAGGTTTTATTAAGTTACAGCTACTTTCAAGGCAAATAAAACAATTTACTTACTTGCTTTGAGTGATGTTTACTTAAAATATTCAAGTATCCACAAAGAAACCAATGACATTAATAAACCAGTGAGAGGCAGCAGTGCACTAATATGTTGCTAATGTGCAACGTGACAAAAGAAGAAGAAGAAAAGAAAGTTTTTGAGATGGGGCAATTTTTAGTAGACTTTTCACTCACATCTTTCTTTCACTATTTGAATTCACTCATTTCCCAAAGTCATCTTGAATGTTGAGTTTTCAATACAACTGAAATATTTGAGAGAACATCACATAAGCTGACTTCATAAATTAATGTTGATTTTCCTGAAAAGTAATAAATAGATTGCTTTTAGAAGGTGATCTATATTCTAATTAAATCATTAGGTTGAGTGTTTTTAATGCTGATTAATGATTTTTTTTTTTACAATTTTACTGTTTTTCTTTTTTTTTTAAACACTATAAGAAGCTTTTAACTGCGTTGATATAATCTTTTAATATTTGGGTTAATGTGCGTGAGTCACACACAGACTTCAACATTCAGCATGTGAATCACAACAATGGTAACAACTCAATTTTATTTATTTTTATTAACTATCAATAACCATTTTATGAGCTTTTTTTGTTTGTTTTTTGTTGTGCTACTACTGACACAAGACAGCAAATGAAATTGGCAAATACAAACAACAACAGTAAAGCAAAGCAATTGCATAATTTATTCATGTCGCAATGCACTCTGGGAGTCAGTGAGTAGCTATACTAAGTAGAGGTCGACCGATTATCGGCCCTACCGATTATTGGCGCCGATATTAAGCATTTTCACGATTATCGGAATCGGTTATTTTCAAAACCGATTTGCCGATAAAAATAATTTATTTTCGAAATGCGCTCTTTGGCTCCGACGCAGCCTGTCAGAGCTCACCACTCTGTGCCCTAGAGCAGTCTCCGCCCACCGCGCATCAGATTTGTTGGAAGTCGCGAGTCCGACCAATCAACTCCAAGGCTGAAGGAAGTGAAGAAACAGACAGAACGCGCTTGCTGGAGCTGCGTGCAGCGTGCGGCAGTAATCACTTGTCTCTCAAAGGTAAGTCAGCAGCAGAAGTTGATTGTGTTTTAGTAATTCACAATCCTTTACGGTGAAGTTGCAAAAACACCTCAATGTTATCTTGATTTCCCGGATGCGGAAAACACGGACGGAATCGCGGAATCCAGTCATATAAATGGAATGTACTGTATACTGTTAACACTAAATGCCACGGAATTTTTCAAAGTTTGGATGAGTCATCAAAGTTTGGATGAATTAATCAAAAGTAGGACCGTATACTAGAGGTCTGCATTCCCGCGGGACTCGACCAGATTTTTTGCGACGCGGGAATAAATTTACAAACAAAACGCGGTAGCGGTCGGTAACTCTGGTGTAATTTGGACGGGAGCAGGCGGTGTAATAATCTCCTTTTCCCGACGTCCTTTCTGAACAGCATGTCTGTCCTTTAGTCTTTGGCTTTACTCATTCTTATAGAGCACCTGTACGGCCTGCGCTCATGACTGTTATGCACGCATGGACTGCGGCGCATTTTATTGGCAAGGTCTGTGCACGCAGGATTTGCATAACGGTCATCAGAGCGGGCTGTACAGACAGAGGATGGCACATGGCCGAGCAAAGTGTGGATGCGCTGTGCTTGAAGGACGTTCAGCTTGGACTAGAAAATGGTCAGTTTACTGTTAAGAAACCGACATCGATCATTTAGTCTATTACTACTTGTTGTTGTATTTATATATATTTTCCTTTGTGGGAGAGACGCTGAAATCGACGTCGGGACATTTTTTCGTTAAAAGTTATTTAATTTCGTCATGGCTACAAGCCAACGGATTTGTTCTTTTGCTTATAATTTTAAATGGCAAATGTAATTTTTGTTTTCAGCTTTTCCTAAGCTACTGTGTTGACAAAAAATGTGACATTTGTATTTTGACACATATCAGTTCAAAATATCGTTTATCGGTGCATTTGATCTGTAATAATCGGTATCGGCATCGGCCCTGAAAAACACATATCGGTCGACCCCTAATACTAAGTCAAGAGTAAACCTAAAGTAAAGAATCAAGTACTCTCAACAGTTTTTTGTTAGTTACTACAACTCTTGTGTAAGTAAACTATACTAAGTAAGCATTTGTCAGTACAACATACTATTCCTATTTCACTTTACTTAGTTTTTTTAAGGTAATCAGTTTCCACGCTTTTTACAGGTAAAGTCAACTAATTACATTTTACAGTGTAGATGTGTCATACTGCTTTTCATACTGCTGTCACACTTTTATGATGCTTATGAAGCTCTAATACAGTACATGTGAAACTTAGTTTAGGTGGCATTGTGGTTCAAGCTAAAGTCTGCTAACTATAAGCTGGCTTTTTGGTGTCCCCTGGCACTAATTTTCAATCAGTACTTTATGTTTCCTAGGGGGTACTCTAGCATGTACCAGAGGTACATCTTGGCAAGATGTTGAAAGGCTTGGTTTGCCTGGTTTGCTTGGTTTGTTTATAAACCTATAAATAAGAAACTTGTAAAGGAAATGTACAAGTGTAAGTAATTATGTAAGTGTTGTCATTTTGCATGGGCATGTACACCTGTTGTGTAATAAGTGTATATATTTCTCCTTCAACAATTGATGATGCATTTCACTTGTAGATATTGCGTGACTGATGAGCTTTTGTGGTACTGAAACTGCATAAACTGTTGGTGGGGGGAGTGAATGACCATTGCTCTTCTCCACCCTCAATACCCTTAAGCAAGGCACCAAACCCTCAACTGCTCCCCGGGTGCCACAGCAAAAATGGCTGCCCACTGCTTCGGGTGTGTGTTTACGGTGTGTGTGGGTGTTTGTTTACTGCTCGCTGGTGTTTGTGTGTACACTTGGATGGGTTAAATGCAGAGCACAAATTCCGATCATGGGACACCATACTTGGCTACACTTCACTTCACTTTAAATGTTGAAATCTCAATTATTTTCATTTTTGAAATGTCCCGTACATTTTCTTAGAGAAAATACTTTAAAAATTGTCCCCAGAACTGTCAATTTTTTAAAGTAGTAGCAGTAGTAGTACTAGTAGTATTTAAAATGAATCACTGCAAAATATGTCCACTTCAAGAATGTTAATGGTAGCATAGCCAGTATAATATCAGATTCCATTTCTAGTTTGGTCGATGAAGTGGTATTTCAGACTTGCTGATGTAGGGTACAAGTAAAAAAGGTTGGGGAACACTGAGGAGCATGCCATCAGCCATGAAACACTGTGCCCTTGAGTGCCCTTGAGCATGAGACCTAACCTCCGGTTACTCCATGGGAACTAAACCTGCAGTAATGGTACTGGAAGTCATTTTGGATAAAAGCATCTGATAAATGGCTACCTATAGAAGTCTGCAAATCAACTCATGCTTGTACTGTATTAATATAAACTAATTCATGGGTCACATAAAGTTGCTTTACCGTACCTGCCACTGGCCTTGACTGCCATCTAAAAGACTAAGTCAAATGGCAAAGTTGAAAGCATTCTGTAGATTTCAAAAGATTTCTCTGAAAAGCTGACGTTATAAGTGCAGAAGCATAATAACACCTTTCATAGGCCCAAGTCTGCTGAGAATAAACCACCTGTTGTGAGGCACATGCTTTCATATATTCTGAGCTAATGCCATGGCACGAGTGCAGACACATTCACATCAATTTTTCTTCTCAAGTCTTTGACTTTTCCAGCGTTTTCATGAGTTCTCAGCTCAGACCTTGTTAGCTTTGGGCGATAAGGAAAGCTTCTTTACTTGCTACATTTGCCATCAACTTTAGAGGATTTTCTGTGGAAATTTCCATTCTTTTTTATAAGCTTGAGTATATTTGAGGTCTGAAGAGACAATATGCTACACCACGCTTGAGTGCATCAACGTTCATTTTCTTCTTGTGTTCTTTATTACTCTCAGCTCCTCTCTTGATCTCTCAATGCGACGGACCTCAGCATGCAGTCAAACAGGGCTGCTTCTCAAGTAAAATGGTGCCGGTGTCGTTTTAAAAGCTTAGCTTTGCCGTAAGCTCATAAAATGTGAAAGGGTCTTTGGTGGATGTTCCAGCCTGAGGTTGATTCTGTGGATGGGCACCACCAGGGAATGCACTCAGCCCTTGAAGTCTCTTCTTCGTTTTACAAACTCTGTTAAATTATTGACCACCCTATATATACTCCTGTATACCCCTGCTCTCCAGTAATAGTTTAGGAGTATGCAGGCAGCCTGGATGATGATGGTGTATTGTGAATAATGTAACCCAAGGTGACCCTTCTTCCTCACCATCAACCACATATCACTAAATGTACGGTTTGTATATTTATCTCTATTTCTGGTGGGTCTTTTGTAATGGGATTTTTCCACAGGATTTTCAAGGATGAGGAATGGCCTTCCACTTTCAAAGACACCAAATGCATGATGGAAACCACCTGACCACCTTTTTTTTTTTTTTTTTTTTTTTTTTTTGTGAGTAGACCGTGGAGATCTGTTTAATATTTGCATTAGCCCTTTAGCCACTGCTAGCTGTCACCTTCCTTTCCCCAACCAAAGGAGAGAGGCTGAAAGCATCGCCCACGTAGGTCGATAAAAGCCCATAATTACTCTTCTTTCCATATGCATGAGGCATCTGCATGCAAAATGTCACTGATACAGGGTCCCCCACACCACCCCTCTAACCAGCTACAGCTCCAAACTGAGACAGCACAGGTGAGCAATGCTCATACGGAGCAGTCAAAAGTGCTGTCAACTAATGACGTGCCTATGGTGCCATTGTGAATCTCCCTCAAAACAACAGACACGCTTACATACAATGAATTTCAAAGGGTTAAAGAATTAAGTGACTTATTCATGGGAAAAGAATTCATGTACGGCGTGCAACATCATGAAGGAATACGACCTGTGCTCTGTTAGAATCATTGCTCGTTATTCTCGAACAGTTTAAGAGGGCTAAGAGCATTATTCCTGGAACAGAAGCAAAAAGTTTTTTTTTTTTCCAGTTAATACATTCATAATGAGTCTGAGGACTAATCGCTCTGATTCACTCTGCTACCATTCCCAGAGATTCATTATCAGAAGCTGTGACAGTTCTCAGCTCACACTACTAAAATCATCTCTGGTTGAAGTAATCAAAAGAAACCTGCGAGAGCAAAGTGTGCCTTTTCAATCTGCACTTATCCCATACTAACAGCATGGCGTAATACCGCATGTGAATGAAACTGTTTCCAGGAAGAGGTTCATCTATTCGAAGTGCCATCCACCCCACTTACCTGATATCTTTGAAACCAGTCCCTTCCTGATAGGATTATTCACTGATGTTTAACATAGCAACACAGGGGGGGTCTTAGCTGAATTAGGTATTGTCAGGTATGTAGGATCCATTGCAGAGCAGTTCAGCCAGTCCATATCTTTTATGTGGTATATTGTTCTCCCATGCTATCTCTGAAGGTGGTTGGTTATTGTCTTGGCTCTCATCTCTTCAGCATCTGAAGAAAAATAAAGCTGGCACTCTTTTCTCAAACCAGCACTTCGTCAGGCACAGTCTGAATAAACACTAAGATCTAACACTGAGCAATTTACAGTCTAAAGAGAGGTAATTTTCTTCCAGTGAAGTGCCAGTCAGGCTTGACCCAGGTCCAAACTTGTGTGCAGCAGGGAAGTAAATGTGGGTAATTACCATATCCAGGCTTTGGCTGGTATTTCTCTGTCCAGCTGCTGCATTTTCAGGCTGATTCTTCTCTACAACTTTGGAATGAGGGCTTTGTGATGCATCATATCACCGATTATTAAAACCTCAAAAAAAAATTAGCTATGGTAAAATGTGACATGTACTGTACCTGAGACTGTATTGTGATCATTAGCACAGCTTGTGGTGGGTCAACTTCATGATACATGCAGGTGCATCTCAATAAATTAGAATGTTGTGGAAAAGTTCATTTATTTCAGTAATTCAACTCAAATTGTGAAACTTGTGTATTAAATAAATTAATTGCACACAAACTGAAGTAGTTTAAGTCTTTGGTTATTTTAATTGTGATGATTTTGGCTCACATTTAACAAAAACCCACCAATTCACAATTCACAAATTCTCAACAAATTAGAATACTTCATAAGACTAATAAAAAAACATTTTTAGTGAATTGTTGGCCTTCTGGAAAGTATGTTCATGTACTGTATATGTACTCAATACTTGGTAGGGGCTCCTTTTGCTTTAATTACTGCCTCAATTTAGCGTGGCATGGAGGTGATCAGTCTGTGGCACTGCTGAGGTGGTATGGAAGCCCAGGTTTCTTTGACAGTGGCCTTCAGCTCATCTGCATTTTTTGGTCTCTTGTTTCTCATTTTCTCATGGATTCTCTATGGGGTTCAGGTCTGGTGAGTTTGCTGGCGATTTATATTGCAAATTGGTCTCATTTAACCAACTTTTGGTGCTTTTGGCAGTGTGGGCAGATGCCAAATCCTGCTGGAAAATGAAATCAGCATCTTTAAAAAGCTGGTCAGCTGATCAAACATGAAGTGCTATAAAATTTCTTGGTAAACGGGTGCAGTGACTTTGGTTTTCAAAAAACACAGTGGACCAAAACCAGCAGATGACACTGCACTCCAAATCATCAGAGACTGTGGAAACTTAACACTGGACTTCAAGCAACTTGGGCTATGAGCTTCTCCACCCTTCCTCCAGACTCTAGGACCTTGGTTTCCAAATAAAATAAAAAAAAACTTGCTCTCATCTGAAAAGAGGACTTTGAACCACTGGGCAACAGTCCATTTCTTCCTCTCCTTAGCCCAGGTAAGACACATCTGACATTGTCTGTGGTTCAGGAGTGGCTTAACAAGAGGAATACGACAACTGTAGGCAAATTCCTTGACACGTCTGTGTGTGGTGGCTCTTGATGCCTTGACCCCAGCCTCAGTCCATTCCTTGTGAAGTTCACTCAAATTCTTGAATCGAATTTGCTTGACAAGCTTCTCAAGGCTGCGGTTCTCTCTGTTCGTTGTGCATCTTTTTCTTCCACACTTTTTCCTTCCACTCAACTTTCTGTTAACATGCTTGGATACAGCACTCTGTGAACAGCCAGCTTCTTTGGCAATAAATGTTTGTGGCTTACCCTCCTTGTAAAGGGTGTCAATGATTGTCTTCTGGACAACTGTCAGATCAGCAGTCTTCCCCATGATTGTGTAGCCTAGTGAACCAAACTGAGAGACCATTTTGAAGGCTCAGGAAACCTTTGCAGGTGTTTTGAGTTAATTAGCTGATTGGCATGTCACCGTATTCTAATTTGTTGAGATAGTGAATTGGTGGGTTTTTGTTAAATGTGAGCCAAAATCATCACAATTAAAAGAATCAAAGACTTAAACTACTTCAGTCTGTGTGCACTGAATTTATTTAATACACAAGTTTCACAGTTTGAGTTGAATTACTGAAATAAATGAGCTTTTCTACGACATTCTAATTTATTGAGATGCACCTGTATTACATTTTTATTTTGTACATAAAATTTGTACATTTTGTCTCCGTTTTCAGTAGAAAAGAAATGTTCAAAAATTATTATAAAAATTTTTTTATTTATAATAATAATAATAATCATAATAATAATAAAAGTAAATAAAGAGTTTTCTTTAATAAATTTAAAACAGTCTTCACATACTGTAAACTTATTATAATGCCATATTTAGCTACCTGTGCCCTTTAGCAAGTAGCAAATAAATAGAAACATATTGTAAACACTCAATTTTAATGCAATATAGATGAATTCTTAAAGCATTTTTTTGTTGTTGTTGTTCTTTTGTTCTTTGAATATTAGACATCACAGCAGCTGGGTTATTAGGTTATTTGCCTGCTATTGCTTTATGAGCTGCCGCTAGTGAACGTGACGTGGCTCTGACACGCATACTATATTCTCACAACTCTATTTAACTGTACCTTTTCTGACCCACTTCAGGTCTTAAAGTCTCTACTAATGAGCTGACGAGTTGAATCGGGTGTGTTAGATGAGGAAGACATTGCTGGAGTGTTTCAGAAGAGTTTTGAAAACCATTTCATAGACATGTTCTTAAACGTGACTCATATATAATAAATATTACAAGCATCCACAGTTTCAAGGTAGCTTTAATTGCTTTAATAGCTTTTCAATTTTTTGATAATTTCATGAATTTTATGATGACATAACTATGAAATTGCATGCACATAGTTTCTTTCGCATTTCATATGCACAATGCCGATGCCTTTGTGCGTATGAGCACAGTACCTTTCCTGCGGTCGTTTGACTAGAAGTGAAGTGAAGTTGGAGTGCACGTCTAAAACATCTCCCGTCTGATGTGGTCGTAAAAAAGCTCTGCGACTAAATAAATGCAATTCTAGTTAAGGAAAAAAAGAGACCAGAGCAGTAGTTGTGAGTGGTGTGGCTCCGCCCCTGTGTTAAATATTTTTAACGCATTAAACTGAAAAAATTAATCGCCTGTGTTAATGTGCTAATTTTGACAGCACTATTTGAGAATAAAAAAAATATAAGTTGCATAGGCTATATGTCACATTTTATTATAACATTCAGAAATAATGTAGGTGTAACGGAGACGCTGAGGCGGCATTAGAATCCATATGCGGAAGTTTATTGCAAATAACAGCAAACATACACGTGTAACCAGGCAGAGGGTCGATAACCAAAAGCAGTCCACTCTTTCGACAGTCCAAGGGTAATCCGTGAATCGTAGTGAGAAACCAGGCAATAAAGTCAAACCTTGATATCACTCCACACAGGCAAACAATCCAAACGGGGAAATCCAAGAAATCGGTAGTCAGAAAACGAGGCAGAATCATACATGTGCAAACAAAACAGAATAATCAGAAAACGCTCGGTAAGGCAGGTAAACTGGCAATACTTCGCAATGTGAAAGCACATGGTCACAACTTAAGTAGTCCCAAACAGGAAGTGAGTGTAGAAGCAACAGAGGGAGCGCGCAGTCAGTATTCGGGTGATGGCTCCCTCTGCTGGCTTGGCATTACAGAACCTCTCCCTCTAGGAGCGACTCCTGGAGCTCGGCGAGGACGTCCCCGTGGTCGTGGTGCCGGACGGTCGGGTCTGGCTCGGTGGAACTCCTCCGTGAGAGACGGATCCAGAATGTCGCTGGCGGCTACCCATGACCTCTCCTCAGGTCCATAGCCCTCCCAGTCCACCAAATATTGGAGCTGACCCCCTCTACGCCGAGAGTCCAGTAACTCCTTTACCTGATAGGCAGGCAAGCCGTCTACATCCAGGGGTGGCGGCGGTTCTGGGGCCATCTGGCCGGGGTCAGCCTCCGGGTGGACCGGTTTGAGAAGAGACACATGGAAGGAGGGAGAGATACGGTAGTTAGGAGGAAGCTCAAGCTGGTAGGTTACTTCATTAATTCTTTTAAGAATTTTGAATGGGCCTACATACCTTGGGCTGAGCTTCCTGCTGGGCAGCCGCAGCTTGATGTCCCTTGTAGAGAGCCAGACCCGCTGTCCAGGTTGGTAGGGAGGGTGTGGAAGGCGGCGTCTGTTGGCTTGGATCTCCTGATTCCGTACAGCCCGCTGGAGACGCACATGGGCACTGTCCCACACCCTCTCACTACGCTTAACACAGTCGTCGACAGCCGGAACCGAAGAAGGTTCACCTGACCACGGGAACATGGGAGGCTGAAACCCCAGGATGCACTGAAAGGGGGTGAGGCCTGTAGAGGAATGGGTGAGTGAATTTTGGGCATACTCTGCCCAGGGGAGAAACTCTGACCATCTATGCTGTTCTCGACTGCAATAGGTGCGTAGATATTGACCGATCTCCTGATTTAATCTTTCCACTTGGCCATTACTCTGAGGATGGTAACCTGAGGTGAGGCTGACATTAATGTCGAGCTGCCTGCAGAAGGCTTTCCAGACTTGTGATGTGAACTGAGTTCCTCTGTCACTTACAATATTCTCAGGTAAACCATAGACGCGGAAGACATGGTTGAAGAGGGCTAAGGCTGTTTCCATGGCTGTGGGTAGACCTTTCAATGGGATTAAACGGCAGGATTTGGAGAAACGGTCAATGATTACCAGAATGGTTGTGAACTCATGGGAAGGTGGCAGGTCCGTGACGAAATCAATGGAGAGATGTGACCAGGGTCGTTGTGGAATAGGTAGTGGTTGAAGTAAACCTGAAGGTAATTCCTTGGGGGTCTTGGATTGGGCACAGATCTGGCATGATTTGATGAATGCAGTGGTGTCTTTGGTCATTGATGGCCACCAGAATGAGTTCTTTAACAGATGAAGAGTACGTGATATACCTGGATGACCTGCACTGAGAGAGGTGTGGACCCACTGTAGTACTTGATGACGCATTTCTTGAGGTACGTAGTGTTTATTTGGTGGACATTGTGGTGGTGGTGGGACCTGGACATGTCTGCGCTGAATCTCTTCCATGATGTCCCATGAGATGGGAGCCAGAATGACAGTGGGTGGAAGGATGGGTTCTGGTGGGTGAATATCCATAGGAGGATCATGTTGCCGGGAGAGAGCGTCTGCCTTACTGTTTTTACTTCCTGGTCTGTAAGTGATTGTGAAATTGAAGCGAGTGAAGAAGAGGGCCCATCGAGCTTGACGAGGGTTAAGTCTTTTTGCACCTTTGATGTACTCAAGGTTCTTATGGTCAGTGATGACTTGGAAAGGATGACGAGCGCCCTCTAGCCAGTGCCGCCACTCCTCGATAACGGCTTTCATGGACAGTAACTCTTTATTTCCCATGTCGTAATTCTTTTCAGCACTGGTGAGTTTTCTGGAATAAAAGGCACATGGGTGAAGCTTGCCTGGTTGACCATGACGTTGAGAAAGAATGGCTCCTATTCCACAGTCTGACGCATCCACCTCCACAACAAATGGTAATTCAGGGTTAGGGTGCTTCAGAATAGGAGCTGAAGTGAAACTTGCTTTGAGTGTGGTGAAAGCTCGATCTGCCTCTTCGGTCCAACAGAGTTTCTTGGGTTTATTTTTTAGGAGTGAGGTAAGAGGAGCAGCAATGGTGCTATAATTTCGGATGAATCGGCGGTAGAAATTGGCGAAGCCCAGGAATCTTTGGAGCTCCTTGATTGTAGTAGGTTGAGGCCAATCCGTGACTGCTTGAACTTTGCTTGAGTCCATCTTGATCCCCTGGTGGCTGACTTGATAACCTAGAAAGGATGTCTGGAGGACGTGGAACTCACACTTTTCAGCCTTGACATAAAGTTGGTTCTCCAGTAGACGGGACAATACTGCACGCACATGGGTAACATGTTCTGTTTCTGTCTTGGAGTATATCAAAATATCGTCAATGTAGGCGATCACAAACTTGTTCATGAATTCCTTGAGGATTTCATTAATGAAGGACTGAAAGACAGCTGGGGCGTTGGCTAACCCGTACGGCATCACCTGGTATTCGTAGTGCCCCCTAGTGGTGAGAAATGCAGTCTTCCATTCGTCACCCTCCTTGATCCTGATGAGGTTGTATGCACTTCGTAAGTCTAGTTTGGTGTAAATGGTGGCCTCCCGCAGTTGTTCTAGAGCCGGGGGTACTAGAGGCAAGGGGTAACAGAACTTTACCGTGACGTTGTTGAGTCCACAGTAGTCGATGCAGGGCCTTAAACCACCATCCTTCTTGCTTACGAAGAAGAATCCTGCTGCCGCAGGGGATGTTGATGCACGGATGAAACCTGAATCTAGAGCCTCCTCAATGTATTCCTCCATAGCCTGGTCTTCCATCCTGGACAACGGATAAACTCTACTCTTGGGAGGCATGGCGTTAGGCAGTAAGTCAATAGCACAGTCCCATGGGCGAGGGAGTTGTGTGGCTTTACTCTTGCTGAAAACTTCAGATAAATCTTGATAATGACTGGGGATGGTTATCTTTACCTGTGTGTCCGGACTCTCAATGCTTGTGGTGAGACATGGTTGTGGCTGAATGGGAAAACAGTTCTTCATGCAGAATTGTGACCAGTGAGTTAGTTCCCCTTGAAACCAAGAGATGGCAGGATCATGGATGGAGAGCCAGGGAAATCCTAGGATGACCTCATACTTGGGTGAGTCGACCACATACAAGGTGATGTTTTCCTGGTGAAGCAGACCAACCTGTAGTTTCACAGTTTTGGTAGTGGATGCCGTGATCGATGAGAGTGTCATTGATAGCTTTAATCTGGATAGGTGGTATGCATGGTTGGGTTGGGATGTTATATTTCTTGACGATGTCCTTGTTGATGAGATTCAGTGCGGCCCCAGAGTCAATCATCGCTGTTAGATCAAGAGACAGAGTATCAGTTCTTATGGTGACAGGTAATGTCAGAGACTTGTATTGTAGTACAGAGAAATTTTGGATATTTACCCCTGAGGAAGTCTTGAATTTGAGTGGACATCCTATACTACGGTGGCCTGGTTCACCGCAGTAAAAACACAGATGATTTTGACGACGTCTTGTTCGTTCCTCCTCAGTCAGTCTTGATGCATTAAGTTGCATGGGTTCGGCAGGTGTTTGTTCCATTGCTGGACCACAGATCGGGGAATTGCGATGATTACCCTTATTAGTGCGTTGCTTGGGTGTCTGCCTTATGAGATTGTCGATCTTGATGGTGAGGTTAACGATTTCAGAAAATAATGAATTCTCTCGTCGACAGGCGAGCTCAGTTTGTAGATCGATATTTAGACTGTTGTAAAAGATAGCTTTAAGAGAAACATCATTCCATCTGCTCTGGGCTGCCAAAGTACGAAACTCAATAGCATAATCAGCTGCAGTACGGTTACCTTGCTTGGCGTGAAGAATTTGGGTCGAAATATCCCTGCCCCCTGCGGAATATTCGAATACCTCATGAGTTTGTTGCAAAAAATATTCGACAGATTTCTTGAATTGGGGATCGGTATCCCATACAGCTGAAGCCCAATCGAGAGCTCTTCCCGTGAGCAGAGTCATGAGAAACGCACATCTCTTCTCCTCAGATTTAAATCGATCTTGTTGATAATCAAAATACAGCTTCACTTGACGAACGAACCCCTTGCATTGCTCAGCCGTACCATCAAACTTATTAGGGAGAGCAAAGCTTACCATTGAAGGCATGGGAGGTGGGAGAGATCGCACGTAGTGCGTCAGGTGTTCGTTGACCAACTGTAGCTTCGTGAGCTGTTCTTGATAACTCTTCAATAGTTCGCTTTGATAAGCGAATGCTGCTTGCAAGTTGGAGACCTCCGCTGGATTCAAGGAAGGCGAAGTATTCTGTAACGGAGACGCTGAGGCGGCGTTAGAATCCATATGCGGAAGTTTATTGCAAATAACAGCAAACATACACGTGTAACCAGGCAGAGGGTCGATAACCAAAAGCAGTCCACTCTTTCGACAGTCCAAGGGTAATCCGTGAATCGTAGTGAGAAACCAGGCAATAAAGTCAAACCTTGATATCACTCCACACAGGCAAACAATCCAAACGGGGAAATCCAAGAAATCGGTAGTCAGAAAACGAGGCAGAATCATACACGTGCAAACAAAACAGAATAATCAGAAAACGCTCGGTAAGGCAGGTAAACTGGCAATACTTCACAATGTGAAAGCACATGGTCACAACTTAAGTAGTCCCAAACAGGAAGTGAGTGTAGAAGCAGCAGAGGGAGCGCGCAGTCAGTATTCGGGTGATGGCTCCCTCTGCTGGCTTGGCATTACAGAAGGCTAAAATACTGGTAAATAAAGCAAAATGTTTACAAACAATATAAACGTTATAAATACAGCTATAGGCTATTTTAGTTTCCTTCTTTCCACAACAAATCCTCTAAAGTTAACAGTATTTAGACCATGTAAACATCAAGCCAAAACAAATTAGTTTGAAGTGAAACTACCTGTCTCATTCAGCATGAATCCAGATGTTTCCATATTTGCGACATATCTGGATATTACTTATTATGTAAACTGTAAGCTTTATTTGTCACTCACATTATCCACATAAAACATCATCCTTCACATATTAACGGCACTGTGCAGTGGTCACGGCAAATGGCGTATATTGTACTATGGACTACTGAGCAATGTAACATTTCTTTAGCTATTTTTTATTTTGATAATGAAAAGGCTGCAATGTCAAGTTTGCAAAATATGTTATGTGACCATTTGAATGAATGTAAAATTAAAATACTAAACAGAATGATAAAATAACGTTATAACTGGTTAATGGTGATTTAAAAAAAAGTGTTTCTGTTCGGAACTATTAAATTTGATATAGTTTCTGTATCTGGTTATATTCCTGTCAAAATTTTGTTCGTTTCTGGTTTTTGTTTTCGTTCCTTGAACCAGTTCAGAGCCCAGATCTTGCATGCTGATGACTTTGTGATTGTTAGTCAAGGGTGAAAGCAGGTCAGCTGTGCTGTAATAATTGCAAATGATTTATTCAGAAAGCTCAATTAAAGGTTCAAACAAAGGCGATGACTGTCAGCCTGTTGTGTGCCAAGACCAAGCACAGCCTGTGGTTATTTCCTTGTCTCATCAACAGCTCTCTTTCCCATTCTCCTGTGGAGCTCCATATCAGGGACCTAGTGCAAATGAGGCACCAGAAACTTTCAACCTTGAGAACTTATAGTCTATACAGCAACCACAACTCATAAATCACAGTAGTCTGATTGAGCAAAAGATATCAACAGCAGGAATCTGGGCTGACTGCTTCACTGCTTATGTTGGAAATGGAAACCTATAGACATGGGGGGTAAGATTATGAGAGACAAAGCCTAGAAAGAGGGGTTCCTGCAGTATGGACAGCTGTCTTAGGTGCTGATTGGAGTTTGAATTAAAGTGAGTGATCATAAAATACTCTACTTTGAGCAGGATTTGATATGGACAGCTTTATCTGAGGAACATTCACATCAATATTCCATATGTAAATTCAGATAATTACGGCTTTCTTTGTAATATAAAACAGTTTTTGGATTATGTGTAAATAAGTATGTTTTATATTAATCCAGGAGGTGATATTAAGCAACAAATTGTTTAACTTAAATGTAAATATTAGATTCACTGACGTAAAAGGTTTTTTGACAGGCCAATTTTAAAATACAAAAAAAAATCTGTTGTAATTGTTCGAACATTAAGAATGTAGTGTACACATACATTTGTATTACAATTTAAAGTGATTTTAGTGTTTTTTTTTTTTTTTTTTTTTTCATTTTGAAGAAATGATTAAAAAATGTCATGTGGTGCAACCTTGATTTTTGTTCAAATTAATTCATTTCCTAAACATGCTTAACATTTTTTAGATGTTCTCAGCAATTTAAGTGTTTAAAAAGTATTTGCATTTATTTTGAGTTTTTGTAAATAATGTATATATAACATATTTTTGTTTTATAATTTTAGAGTTTCCTTCTTAAGTGTAGTTTGCAGACATATTTTTCCTGTAAATTGCACAAAACTGATGAAAATGTTTTAAAAATGCCATTCACTTAAGCATGCTGTAGCAGTGATTCATATTTCAACCACAGAAATGAGATATTTTATTCTTATTTTAATGATGAGTGGTCACTCCAAATGATGCAAAGGCCTTATTTTATTAAAAATCTATTGTGTGAAACATGTGTGAAAAGTTCAGCACATGGCATTAACTGTAGGCATTTCTTTAGCCCCAGTTATTTCTGAAATTTCCCCAATCTTGGCTGCTCAGTTGACCCTTTGCTGGGAATTTAACAGGCGATCTGACCAATCATAACGTCAAATATGCTTTTTGTCCGGAAAGTAGATTAAAGTCGGTGGACTTGAACTTGAAAAACTATGTGTATTGGCATCTTTTCACGGGTGAAACCAGATGTTCATTTATGTTTATTTCCTGCTATAACGAAATGATTGGTTCATGTGCCGCTTAAACTACAGCAATCTGTCACGACAAATTAAAGGGCCACACAGCATGAACATCTTTCTTACAGTAGAAAATTAATCTGGAGTTTGTGCTTGACTGCAGAGTCAGAATTAACGTGTTGCCTATGGCAAGCATTAGTTTTACTTTGGTTGGAAGTGAAATCTGGTAAAATAGATTAAAATAGTTATTAATAAATAAATAAATGAAAGTACTAATAAATGCATAATTACCAAACTAAAATTGTATGCTCTAAAATAGTTGTTTGCATTTTTTCTCATATTGTACAAAGATTAAATGTAAACCCTCTAAAATGACCTAAATGACATAAAAATCTATTCCAAATGATACTAAAAATGAAGTATTTTATGTTTATAAACCATCAGTTGAACATAAAAGCACAAAAACTGCCAATCTGGGACATATATCTATAATGGAAAACACTCTGCAGTGGTCACACCAAATGATATTTGGTCACACCACGTGATATTTCAAATTCAGTCAAAATTTACAAGCACAGGATTGGTCACCTAAACAAAACAAGCTAGCTTCCCACAAAAGGTCACTATGAAATTTCGAATAAAAATAAATACGTAAAGAAATGTCTTAATATTTATTATTTTTTTGTGTGTTTGTTTGTTTTTTTTACCACGTTATCCAAATGTGGTAGCTATATACCAGCTGTTAAAAAGGTTATTTTTTTCCAAATTTAAAAGAGAGTTACAAACGTGCTTGATGCCTCTATGGGTCATTGGCAAATTGGTATATGATGCAAAGTCCTATATCTTTGAATGGATTTTAACATGAATGTCCCAAAATGGTACTTTCTTGATGGTCGCACCACAAGATATTTCATAAAATGGAAATCATCAGACAAAGTTTGTTTGCATATTATGATGGAAATATTAATACAAATGCCTTGCAATTTTATGCAGGATTACAAAACACTTTGGAAATCATGCGAAATAGTGCAGAAAATTAACCTGAATAAATGGGTAATTTCAAAGACGTTTCCAAAGTTATGGCCGGACGGTCGAAACCACATGATATTTTGACACTTTGAATAACAGAAAAATTACAAATAACTCGTCTTTTTTGAAAAGTTAAAGTGGGTCCATATATAGGAGCAGGCATTCTTTTTTAATGCATTTAAACAAATTTTTAACAGAAAAAAAAGCAGGTGTCATTTTAAAATATATATATATATATATATATATATATATATATTAAAATCAAAAGTGTAAAAAATAGTCATCTTAAAGGAGAACTCCACTTCCAGAACAACAATTTACAAATAATTTACTCACTCCCTTGTCATCCAAGATGTTCATGTCTTTCTATCTTCAGTCGTAAGGAAATTATGGTTTTTGAGGAAAACATTTCAGGATTTTTCTGCATATAATAGACTTCATTGGTGCCCCGACATCCTATTAGGTTCTGTACTGGAATTAGTTCACCTGTTTCGAGTCTTCGGGTTTTTCGAGTCGTTCATTCATCTTATGGGGCTGTCACGTGATGCTGATTTTGCTAAAATGAACGAAATGACTCAAAAAAGATTTGTTCATTTTGCTGAAGGAGACTCAAAGGTCCGAGTCGGTAAAATGATCCGAACTTCCCATCACTACTACAAATCACGTCTAAGTTCATCGTCTGTGTACTCCGGCTCAAAAAGGTAGAGTATGTACTTGCGCTTTCTTGCGCGTTCACTTTGTAAACACTGGGTCTGTGGTTCCGCCTCCGTTCCGCATGACCTTTCGACATGATTCAATAGTACATGAGTGCGCATCCCAGAGCCTGTGACCAATCGTTTCGCTAGATAAGACCCTTCTTCCTCAGCTGGGATCGTTTAGAGCCCTTTGAAGCTGCATTTAAGCTACATTTTGGAAGTTTAAAATCGGGGTACCAATGAAGTCCATTATATGGAGAAAAATCCTGAAATGCTTTCCTCAAACACAATTTCTTTACAACTGAAGACAGAAAGACATGAACATCTTGTATGACAAGGGGGTGAGTAAATTATTTGTGAATTGTTGTCCCGGAAGTGGAGTTCTCCTTTAAGTAGATTTGTTGTTTTAATAATTTTAACTGGAAAGCAGTACCAAAATACTGATTAAGAAAATTATTTTGCAGTTTAGCCCCTATTTCAGAAATAAGGCTTGTTATCTTAAAACAAACTATCAAACATATGAAAACTCACAAGAAAAGAAATCACTCCTCGACAATTATGTGATTAATAAAAACATCACGTGCGTGATCTACAGAGAGAATTGCTAATTACTGTGAAGTGGGATGTGCAGTGCTCAGTACGTGAAACAGTAGGAGCACTGCAGGCGTATTAAAGCTCAGTCCATCTCCTCTAGTGCCCCTGTTCTCAACATTGCCTGACTGTTGGTCACAGCTCATGCCTGTTTAAAGCTCTCCCTTCAGGACTATGGAGTCATCACAGTACAGTGGAGACACGTATGTGCTACATTTACACAATAGGCAAAATAAATGGGAACCCATTTGAGACCCCATTATGGCCCTTGTGGGGCTGGTTATTTTCCAGAGAGCTGTTTGTGATGTAATGGCTCTGAATGGAGACAGCTGCACATTCACAGTAGCTCTGCAGCCAGTGGATGCTGCCACAATCGATTTAAATCTATGCTTTTTTTCTAGAATGATGCCTGGAGCCACTCACTTTTCACTCTGCATGTTCTATTGTGTTCACACACAATAGGTGAACAATGGGGTGGATGGAACGACCCATGGTCTTACAATATATTACTACATAAAAAAAAAAAAAATATCTCACAGAAATTTTATATACATGAAGTATATCAAGAGACATTGTGATTTCCCACGTAATAACACATTTATTTATTTATATGTTTGTTTGTTTTTATTTATTTATTTATTTAAAAATGTTTATTGGATTTGGCTTATACAGTTTGAAAGAGTGGCTTATTTGGAAGAATCCACTTCTTTTTAAATTGTTTTTCATCCCACACTGTATTTTCATTCCCACATGTAAATAATATATTACCAAATGATTGCCACATGGGTATATTTACCATTGTAGAAACCATTCCTATATTCCTGTTGTTAACTCTAAAGCTGTCATGCAACATTCTTGATCTTCTTACACTTTTTCTCATTTGTTTAGACAATAAAATACATTCCATTCCATTAACCAAATATCATAAACCATAGCTCTGTTTTCCCTAAAGAACACTTTAAATCTTTAAACACTACTCCTCTTTCAGGTCATTTTTAGCTAAACACAAATTCCCTGAAAAACCTTGTTTTATGATATTACAAGTTTGTAATGCTGTGAAAAAAGAAAGAAAAAATGGCTATATGGCTATGGTTATATTGATATGTGGTTTTAATTAACGTTCAGTGTGTTTTTGATGGTTTTATGAGCTAGTTGAAGGCAAGGTCTGAATTACATTATATGCGATACAGTTTTGATTTGGGTGTTTGATTTTCCCTTGAAAGTTTGAGGGTTATACAATTGAAAAAAGGTGTAATAGGTTTCAGGAAATGTGTTTTAGCAATTAAGAAAAACTTCAATATTCATTTAATGAGGGTTGAGAGCATTTTAACACATTTTCCTTTTGGCTAAAATCATTAGTGCAAAATGAAGACTGAAAGATTAAAGGTTGTTTTTTATAAATCATATAAGTCATATATTAACAGCACTGACCACTAACATCTAGCTACAGACTGATGGTATATGAATGCAAAACCGGAATATATAGCCTCTATTTGAGCACACAAGCAGATGAGTGTGTCTTCACATCTTTATGATGTCCACATCTGTCTCTTCTGTTATACTCTTTTTTGAAAGGTGGGAGTGCAAGCATTCATCCATAAGTGATGTCTGTGATGCAATTTTAATCCTCCAAACACACATTCCTCTTTCAATTGATTCTGTCAGTTTTGATTTTATGAATCATTTATATTTAATGCTGTTAGCTAAGCTGTGATATCAGACAGTGGCCACCCTCTTTCACAACCCATACAACATTAGATTCATCTTTTACAAGCACAACATGAGATTACGGTAAAAATGCGGCCTGCAAATCACTACCAGTAAACACAAAATTGGTGGATGCTGTCCGTGGTGCTGAACATTATCAAAAATCAAATTCACACACAGAGATGGGTTGTGCGCTGTTCAGAATTGAATTCATAATGCATTTAATTCCAGTTCAAATAAATTCATACTGTTGCTCATTAAGCTGATGTAAATCTTGCTTTTCAGAATACATTCCATTTTTCAGTATGAATTACTCACCTAATAACAATTAATAATCATGTTTCCATATACACATTAACCCTCTGGGGATTTTGGGGCCCTGAAGAAGTTTTGACATGCACTGAGAATTTTTTTTTTTTTTTTTTTTTTTTTTTGAAGTATCTTACAAACATATTAATGGCTAAAGTAATCAGCACAACCTTTGCTACAATAATATGTGAGCAGCATGAATGTACATGTTATTGTTTTTGAGAAAAACTAACATTTTAAGTCACTGAAATAAGGCTATAAAACACATCCATTTTCACTTCAATCCTGACCATTCGCCCAGTCCCAGCTGAAGAGGAACACCCCCACAACATAATGCCGCATATGGATGGATGGCCTGATTTAGGCAATGGTGCCATACATTTTCCACTTCTTAATGATGCTCTGAACAGGACAGGATAGCTAAAGCCTTTGAAAATTTTTTGTAGCCTTCTCTTAACAATTAGCCTGGTGTTTAGTCTGGAAGTTGAATGCTTGCACCTGAGCAATTTTATAATGGCATACTCAGGTCTGATCAGGGGCTGATCACTTTACCAAACCAGGCATTTCACTGATTATTTTTTTAATAATCCTCCAGAGTTTTTTTAAATTATATTTTTACTTTAATGATGAAGGTTATAATGTGTACCTGTAGCTCAAAAAAAAAAGGTAAAGGTAAAGGTTTTCACAGGGTATGATGATTTTCTGTTTGCACTGTATACACAGTGAAGGTAAAAAAAAATAAAAAATACTGAGCACACTAAAGACAGAGACTTAAACAGTAACACACCTTCTTAGACTCTAACATTCATATAGTGTTACAGTGTTGACACTCACATTACTTTGATATCTTGTGGTTTTATATTTTATAGAACATTTAAAAAAAAACATCCTGGCATTGTAAGACATTTAGATGCAATGAAATGACGCATATTTTAAAATGTTTCACTTGATTCCATACATGCAGTCAGAAATTATATTTTGGGAAAAATCTAACTAGTAAAATGTGTACAAGTTACACCACAATAACACAATAACAACTATCGCAAGTAATCTTACTCATCAAAATGAGATCTTCCACTGGATCAAGCCGCTCGTTGCATCACGTTTTTCTTCTCAGGTAAATTTTGGTTTATTCATCTCAGCGCATCTTTGTTTACGAAGGTGATGAGGGTGTTTACAGGTTTGTGTATCCCACGTGGATATTTATAATGTCAATAGCGTGATCGGCTTGTGGGCGTCACATTAGAAATAAGCTCAGACAGGAAAAACTGTATCACTCATTGGTTTCATATGAATTACTTCATCTTGTGAGGCAAGTATTCGCTAAGGTTCAGGTTGTTTTACTTATGATGACAGAGACCAAGACGGCAGAGAGCGCACCCTTTTTGTTTTCTTTATTTTACGAAAGCACATTGTGTTGATGTTATTATGGCAATACACAAATAAGAGTAGACACTTTGCAATGTCAAAGGATTCCTTTTTCTTATCTGTACGATCAAAAATGACAGAGTATTTTTAGTTTCGTGGTCATCAAGAAAAAACATTACAGACCGCATCGGTGTGGTCTTCGACCCCACAGGGTTAAGGATTACAGCAAAGCCAATATCTGTATGTGTATGTGCAGCAATTATATGTTTTTGTAACTGTATTCAGATAAAAACAACACTGAACTGATCTGAGCTGCATAATGACACTATTATCTTGCAACAGCTGCTTTATAGCAGAATTTGTATTTGCCTCATTTTTGGAGTTTGAATCATTGATTCTGTATGTTTTGAAGCTACTGTGAAATAATCTTTACTGTACAATGCACAAAAAACATGCCTTATATAACTCATACAATTATTCTTTATTATTATTATGATAATATTTCTTTAAATATCTTATTATTAAATCACTGGAACTAAATGTTAAACAAAAGGGGGGAAAATCTTCTTTCTTTTTTTCCCCTCCAGATAAATTTAATGTACCAAGTTATATCAGGACAATCATCCACAACCTTGTAACTCAATGTAAAGTAGCTGATTAGAGAACATGGAAGTTAAAAGAAAATATTTAGTGGTTGAAATGTGCTAAAACCACTTTTACTGAGCATAATATAAATGCAAATTTGAATGGATTACAAAGAATAAATTAATAATATACCATCTCCAGGATAAAGTGAGACTAGAAACATATTGTGTATGATGTCATACAAGGGTTTAAAACATTGAAATAGACATATTAAATAGTAGAAAAGTGTGGTGGACCATGGTAAAAAAAAAAAACAAAAACAAAAAAAAAAAACAATCAGAATTTTCCTGAATGCTTCAAAATGTATTTATTATACTATATGATATAATTAATACATATACATTTTAATGTCAGTGTTTATATTTTGAAATTTATCTGAAACTAAAGTTTGGTCATTTGAAGATTAAACCTTTTTTGAATGCTTTCCCCTTTTTTGACATTACATAGCCTATGAAAAAAAATTGTCAGCTGAGAAAAATATTAATTTAGTTAATTTATGTTGCCTGACTCTCGAATTTCTTTTAAATTAAATTAAAATAACTTATTCTTCTTGTCATTCCAATTCAAATATTCAGTTCAACATTTTGCAGAGCCAACTCAATTTAAATACACACTGAGAGTGAAATTTAAAACTTTGCCCAACCCTGATACATTTTTACATACACAGAAACAAGATATCTATGAATTCTGTCAGAATCACTGTCATCTTTTCTTAATGATGTCAATTCTATCATATCAGCAAACTGATTATTATGCTTTTTTTTCAACCTTTTAGCTTTTTATCAACACACATTGGCTCTGTTATGTTCTTTTCCCTCTTTATTGCTTTCTGTCTCTTTCTGCAGCTGTCATTTTCCCAGTTAAAAGGGCTGTGTGTTAGTAAAGCTAAAATGCAGTGAGCTGCACTGTAAGGATTAGCAGTGTGGATATAAAATGTGTTTTGATGATAAAGTGGTGTGTTTGTGAGTGTACAATGTTGTGGTGTTGCAGATAGTTACCTTGAAGCCAATGTAAAAGAACCCTATATATATAATTTATATTTCAGAGAAGACACATTGTTATTATTTAATATATATGTATATATATATATATATATATATATATATATATTAGCTTTTTTCACTTCTTCAGGGCTTTAATATGTGGCAGCATTTTGCTCCTCATCAGCATAGATCAGCAAACCTCTTTACAAGGAGTTTTCTTTTTTTTTTTCTGACTATGCTATTGAAATGTGATTCTAACAGTAAACATTTAAAAACAAAAGGTGCCAATTATGATAATTAAAACCTGCAGTTTGCTTTGTAAATATACTTTGTTAATATTAAAATCTACACTGATGTGAAGCATGAACAGCTCAAAGAGAAACCATATGCCTTCCAAGTGATTTTAGAAATTAGTAATTCAGGCGTATTGGAATTGGACAGGATTGTGAACTGAAACAATCATAAACTACAATTTTAACGGGCATAGCATTGTTGTTTTGTTGTTATTCTTTTTTTACACAGTTATGTTGTGTTCAGCTTTTGAGGTGTCTGCAGGATACTTTTCCATGGATTAATGATAGAAATATGGATTTTATCGAAAGTTTTATTTTAATTTCCTAACTTATTTAGAAGAACAGGCACTTACACAGCACACTGCCCCAAACATTGGTATAATCAAACCTGAATAGATTTACTGCATAAGACGCTACAGTACAAATTTCCCTCAAAAACCTACACAAAAATGAACAACACGCATCACACGCTGACAGAAATCACAGTCATTTAGAGTGCATGAATGCAAATTGAGGGCTGAGAGACTTTTCAGCTGGGAGTCAAATTGAATCGGCAGGCTATGGGTTTGCTCTGAGACTCCTCTGAGATTGATTTTTATTTAACACCAGTGCTTTAAGCGGTCCTCAGAGCCACAGAAAGAGGGACCCTCACTGCCACAAGTGAAACACACTAATGGCACACTATCTTCAGAGTCAGGAATCATCTATTCAGCTGTTCTCTCACTTTTCTGGAAAAAGACAGGACAGAGTTTTGTTTGTTCCCAAGAAGACCTAATGAGCCATCTGGAGAAAATGAGCCTTGTTTACAAATTTCATTACAAATATTGTGACTTCTACAAAAACAATTGATTATCATGTTCTGTGTGAGTGCTTCGAAATCTTATAAATGTATGGAACAGCAGTGATGGAACACTAAACCTTGTCTTTTACTGCCATTTTTTCTATATTATTTTTATATATAAAAGGGATTTTTTTTGTCTTTATTTAAAACTACAAAGACCCAAATATATAATATATATATATAAATGTTTTACATTTTTGACATTTTTGTAAGTTTTTAGGGAAATATTGTAATATTGCAACGCTGGCTCTTGGGTAGCAGAATTTTAGTGTTTTTACTTACTATCTGAACAAATGTAGAGGACATCTAAAGGTTCATTTGAGGGTGTAATGCTTTTGTAACGTTATTTCAGTGGCCTGTATGAATATATACAATTATAATCACATAATAATGATACAATAAGTTTATTAGATAAGAAATAATTTATTATAAAAATATATGCTCAGATTATATTTACATAACCTGATGAACTCAATGAAAACTTTCATCACTTGACTTTAGAACTTTTATCACTTGTATGTAAAATTTTCATAACTTGTATCATCTCAGTCACTGTTCCCATTTTGGACGACAAAAAAAAAACTGATTATTTTCTATACTAAATAATTTCAATGCCAATCAATCCTAATCAAACATATTTTAAAGAATTCACCAGTTCCACAGAATTCACACATTTCATTGAATTCACACAATACTGTCTGATAGCGTATTGTGCCCCTTACTTATCATGCTAATAGCACTGATACCCCCACATTCCAGGACATTATCACCTGTCCCTCATACAGCAGGCAGATATTTTGGAAAACAAGCAAAGCCCAGAAAAAAACAACAAAACCAGTTAAGTATATTTTATAAATGATAAGATACAGGTAGTTTCAAATATTGCTACACAAATTTCTTGTAGTATTCTTGAGGAAATAATTTATTCTTCAACTTACTTAATAATAATTAAATATTGATTGAAACTCAAAATTATAACAAAGAGGTCATTTAAAGGAGAACTCCACTTCCAGAACAACAGTTTGCAAACAATTTACTCACCCCCTTGTCATCCACGATGTTCATGTCTTTCTTTCTTCAGTCGTAAAGAAATTGTGTTTTTTGAGGAAAACATTTCAGGATTTTTCTCCATATAATGGACTGCTGTGGTGCCCTGATTTTGAACTTCCAAAATGCAGTTTAAATGCGGCTTCAAACGATCCCAAATGTGGTTGTAAACTATCCCAGCCGAGGAAGAAGGGTCTTATCTAGTGAAACGATCAGTTATTTACATTAAAAAAATACAGTTTTAATACTTTTTATTCTCAAACGCTCGTCTTGCCTTGCAGTCCTTGAACTCTGTGTATTTTGAATCAAGACAGTTAGGGTATGTCAAAAAACGCCGACCGTATTTTCTCCCTCAACTTAAAAAATCATTTAAAAATCATCCTACATCATTGCAGAAGTTCCGACCCAGTCTTTGGAAAGTGAACATGCAAAAAAGATCAAACACCCTTGGTAAAAGGTAAAACAGTGATATAGGACGATTTTGAAGTCGAGGGAGAACATGAGATGGGAGTTTTTCGACATACCCTGTCATGAACAGGAACAAAACAGTCCAGGCAGAGTAAGACAAGACGAGCGTTTAGCATTAAAAAGTATATTAATTGTAATATTTTTATTAAAATAACCGATCGTTATGCTAGATAAGACCCTTCTTGTTCGGCTGGGATTGTTTACAACCATATTTGGGATCGTTTGAAGCCGGATTTAAACTGCATTTTGGAAGTTCAAAATCGGGGCACCATATCAGTCCATTATATGGGGAAAAAAACATAATTTCTTTACGACTGAAGAAAGAAAGACATCAAAATCATGGATGACAAGGGGGTGAGTAAATTATTTGCAAATTGTTGTTCTGGAAATGGAGTTCTCCTTTAAAACTTGTGAATGATCAAAAACAATATGTTTCTACTAGTATTTTTTTATCACATGGTGTTTTATGGAATTTGTTTTTATTCTTTAATAGGAGCGAACACATCAAAAACAGTAGTAAGAGCGAGTAGTACTTCGCATTGGCCAAAACACACAATTTTATGAGAAGAGACAAGACATTAGGAACAGAAGAGAGTCATGATAAGAGGACAGGCATTAGGGGAGAATAGAAACAGCGGAGAGGAGAGGAGAGGAGAGGAGAGGAGAGGAGAGGAGAGGAGAGGAGAGGAGAGGAGAGGAGAGGAGAGGAAATACATTAGGAGCAGAAGAGTCATGAGGAGAAAAGGGGAGAGACATGACAAGAGGGGTTAGGAAAGGAAAGAAAAGGAAAGAAAGGGCAAGGGCAAGGAAAGGAAAGGAAAGGAAAGGAAAGGAAAGGAAAGGAAAGGAAAGGAAAGGAAAGGAAAGGAGATAACGTAAGTAAGGAGAGTTGTAAGGCATGGGGGGGGTGTAGAAGAGAGGACAGGCATTAGGGGAGATTAGGAAAGACATGAGAGGAGATGGGTGCCATGAGTAGGGGGAGGGAAGTAGAAAATGAGAGGAGAAACATGAGGGGAGGACACGATGTGAGGATAAAAGAGAACAGGATAAAATAAGAGAGTCATCATAGAGAACTGTCATGTGAAAATGTTGTGTTGGTCTGTACCAGTGCTAAGGGTCTGAGAAACAGTAGTAAAACAGGTTTGCAGCAGACCTGCAGTGTCAGTCTCATTAAGGCAGACCACATCCTTCCCTCCTGTGAAGAAAATGAATTTCTCATTACCAGACTGCTGAAGGTGAATTATGAAAAAGGTTTGGGAGCACGAGGACCATTTAAATGGTCGGGCAGTGAGTAATTGTGTGCTTCAGATGCTTTTTAATCAATTAGTGAATACCTGACAATGTTTGCAGGTGTTTTATGGAATTTGGTCTCAAATTCTTTTTAGAATCAAATTTTGACACACCAGACATTCCAATTAATAAGTGATAACTATGAATAAATTATCATTCAAATTAATGAAGGTTATGCTGAGAAGTGTATCAGTTTGCAAGCCAAAAATATGCCAAGGTTGTTGTGTAGAGCTTTGGCTAAATTTTGCATTAGCAAAACAAGAATGATAATTAAGATGAAATAAGGTTGAAGATGTACCCGCTTTTTGTTTGGGACGGGTCACTGTGACCTCATGTGGCTGCGTTCATTTCCTCTCCGGTTCTGTTGCTCATGTTACATGAGCACAATGAGTAAACAAGACTAATCTCCACCACACACACCGAAAAAGAGGCTCAAATCTCTTGTGATGATCCTCTAAAAAGAGGATGTTCATTGATGTTTTAGAGCGTGGGAGGTGACAGATTGAAACGATGATGAGTTAGATGTGTTTTCGGTTTAAGCAATTTTACACAGTTCGTTTTGGTAAAATCCACATTGCAAATCTTTTGCAAAAAGGTTGTTTTGAAAAATGGTGGGGGTATTTATTAGTAAATTAATGGAGTGGAAGTAATCAATGTTCAACACGTCATCTTCAAATCATAATTAACACAGATGTTGTACAATTCTGTGATGTGAAAAAACAAACAAAAATGACATGTAGATCTAACAATCAAAAAGGTATATATACATATATTGATAAGTAAAAAGACATGCTAGATGACTGTTGTTTGACTGATATGCTGACATAGGAAAAGTATAATTTATTTTTGAAAGAAATGTGTATGAGAAATGTTTGAAATGTGCTTTGGTGCCTTGCAAAATCTGAGCACCCATTTTAATAAGAGATTCTTTATCAAGTGTTAAAGAATGAGTAGACTGTCATATTTACTTGTTTTATAAAAATTATGATTGGCAGGTAGCAGACTTAAAAGTTGAACAAAGCAAAATCCAAATCTTTCCAAGTGCCTTGGAACATGTTTAAATTCTCCTGGTGTACACATATCACTAATTGGAAATCACTGGACTAAGACAAACGTTTATTTTAAAAAAATCCTTAGTTATTTTTTTTTTCTCACATGAGAGCTAAAAGGTTTTTTTTTGTCCTCCTGTTAAGTTGATGCTTACAGCTACTGTATAAGCTAAGAACTTACACTTATTGTGTAATTCAAGTTATTTTTGTCATAAAAATAGATGCATTAGGCAGTTTCTATATCTCTTTGTTTCTTCAATTTCTTTATATTTCTCTCACAATACTGCAAGAAAATAAAAAAATGCACTTAATTTGTAGAGTTAATGAATTATCTATGTATTTTATCTTTATCATTATTGTCTCAGATAACGATGTGATGAAATGTAGTGGAAACTGGTTGTACAATCGTGTCAGCTCTTAAACGAACTAAATGAGTTATATTTTGGAGAAGTTTTACAGCTATTCTTCATCAACAGTACACAAAATCATACAAGCTGAGTTCTAGTGCTCTCAACACATAAATATGATCCTTCCTAGATGATTGTCTGCTGAAGACACAACATTTGTTTGCATTGGGCCAAAAATCTGTATCTGTTTGTATAAGCTCAAGATTTGTGAAACATTATACGTATTATGAATCTCTCTCATCATCACTGTGGGCTGTTAGCCCCATTCGAAACATGGAGCAGATCTCTCAGCTCAGATGACATCCTTATCACCAACCTGCTGCAAGAAATTTGATTCTATCGCTGCCTGAAAGGCATCTCTCACTTTCTCCCGGGTTCTCTCACTTTCCTTGCACTCTATCGCTCGCTCTCACACTCTACTCGCTCTCTGGCTTCTTCCCGCTGTCATTTGCAGCTCCCTCTCTTGCGTGTTCTCTCCTCCTCGTGACTCGAAGGCAGCTCACTCCTCTGCAGAGGCAGCCAGCCCTCCTGATTTGCTCAGTGCTGTGGAGCGATTTGCATAGGGCTGGCCCAGATCTGAGCAACTCCCACCTCCTCTTCCACATCCATCCCATCGTCTCCGCTTAGTTTCACCTGAGTCGAGCCTCCCCCATCGATCCCCCCCTCGCTCCTTTCTCTCTCCTCTCTGCCAGCTTCTGTCTCTATCCTCTCTGCTGGAGAGTCTCTGTTCTGTCTCTGTTTCTTGCTCAGTGAGTGTTGGAAGGGGGGCTCGGATCTCAGTCAAGACTTTTGCTTCATTAGCCGTGTGAGCGGACACAGCGTTGGGGAGAGTCAGTGAGCGCCTCTTTGCCTCAGAGAAGAAGGGCAGCACCAATCGGAGTGTGGTCACGAGACAGATGCTCCAAAGCAGCGGCGCAGGTTGCCAGTCGCCACCCGTTGACTCCCTGCCTCGCTCTTTCTCCTTCAAAGGTGAGCTGGGTCAACCGGGGATACATGGCACTCCGATTCTGCATCTCAGAGGAGCAGCTGATAAATAACATCTGCTGGAACTGAGGAATAACTATATTTGTGAGCTCTCTCAGGACTCCTGTTTCTTCGCCAGTGGAAAAAGAGTCTTGTCCTAGGATTTTGCTCTGGATTTCCATCAAAGAGAGTGTTTGCATTCCCTACCATGGGATCTTAACGGACATCAGGTTCTGCTCACCTGTTTCTCTTTCCTTTCCACCTGCTGAAAGCTGTCCACTCCTGCAGTGAGGAGGGGGCGATAACCATGCGCCCCCACTTTGAGACCCGATACTCCCTGTGGCTTGCCCCCATGCTACCACTGGCCATAGGGTGCATGTTTGGCATTGCATGGGGCTCAAACCCTGATAACACTGTCGTCCTCTCGTCCTCCACATTCTCACATTCTGAGACCCAGCACCACCATCACCCGGCAGGAGCCCGGCATCACCCACCTCCCGTTGCCATCTACCGCTCCCCCGCCCCCCTGCGAGGTGGCCATGGTGAGTTTCTCCCTTCGTCCACCAGGCTTTGAGTTGTTTCAGATATTTGACAGTTCTCAGAAACAGAAATATGACAGAGGTCTCATAATCCTGAACAATTAACTTTACTGGCTGATAAGTTTACTTGGGAGAGGACTTCAGTTTTTTATATTTGCATATCATGTGTGAGTGTGAATGTGTTGGGGTGCCAGTGTGTCCAGTGTGTTTGTATGTGCATGGATTTGTAATTGAAGTGCAAATGATGCTGGTTATTGAACTTGACTCCATTTACGTAGTTCAGAGAGTTTTTCCCCACGCTCCTGTCGGCAGTGCTACAGCAGATGGGGGTGACAGGAGGAGAGAGTGTGTGCATCACTAATCTGATTCTGTCAGGTCGTCACCACTCACACACACTCACACATTCCAGACCTAATGAGATTCTACCCCTCTGTCCCTGTCCTTCTTCCTCCATCTGTGTGTCTGTGTGTGTGTGTGTGTGTTTGTGTGTGGATTCTGACTTCCTTCACCCAAACGGACAATTTTTTTATGTTTTGGGGAAGTGTTTCCAACTCAACTTCATATGCGTGTCTTGTGGACTTTGTTTTCAGGCACCAGTGTATTGCATTCCTTCTTAGTTTTAGAAGTTTTTAAGCATGTCCTTTCACATTTTGACATCATGATACATCATGATGGCCTGGGGTCCACAGTCCTTCAAAGTCACCAGAGCACTCTGTGACACTCCGTAAGAAATCCTTGTAGATGTATCTTGCGTCAGGATGCAACTGGATATCCGGTCATGTGCAGACATGTAATTAGGGAAGTACATATTGCATATCATTAGGTTATCACTGCAAACTAAAGTAATTATTTAAAAAATGAATGAATGAATAAATAAATAAAAACATAACTGAAAGCAGTGCTTAAAAATTAAGTAAACACACGTTTGTAATGTGTGTGTGTGTGTGTGTGTGTGTTTTCCCCCTCTTAAGCTACCTTAATATGCAGAGGCACCTACAATATAAGTAAATCATCTGTAGGCTTATTTTCCAAAAATAGTTAGCACTGTGGAGCTATTAAACATTGTCCTGTTTTTCTAGAGTCATTTGTTTCACGTTTGTTGATGTGTATTTACCAGTGACTGTACATTAAGCAGGGATACAGTAAAGTATTTTAACATAGAGATTAAACTGTAAAATGTATTAAGTAAAACCTTTCTGAAACTAAAACCAGAAATTCAAAATTTATTTGAAAACATATATATAAAATACAAAATGACTGTGACATGCAAAACTATAAACCTTGGTCTAGGTGGGGAAAGTGTATGTGTGTTTAAAGAATGGGGCTTAGACTGCTCAGCTGTGTTAGAGTTAGGATTTCAGTGAAGCAACAGTGATTGGGATTGAGAAAAGGAAACTGCTTTTTTCTCACTTTCTCTTTCACTTCCCTGTTTGAAGACCTCTTCTGTCCTCTGGGATGGGATGCTGAGCTCTGCCAGGGTTGAAAATGAAAAAGACACTGTCAGGAGACAGACCCACTACACATAAACACACACACACAAAGAAAGGAAGAAAGAAAGAAAGAAAGAAAGAAAGAAAGAAAGAAAGAAAGAAAGTCACTGGTCATTCTGTTACTGCTTTTGGAAAGATACAGATTATACTTAAGAACACAGCTTGTATGTGGACGGTGCTAATAATAATAATAATAATAATAAAAATTCTTAGTGTTTTTGTCTGTTTTTAGTAAAGAAATACAATATGAGCATCCCTGATAAAAGATTAATTAGCCTAGCAATGAAATTACATTTACAAATACTAAAACGTTCAGGTAATATATCTTGAATTGTTTATTTTCCTCAACCTATTCTTTTTAAGCATACATCTGATGCAATTTAGCAAGCTTTATTTTATGTGTTAAAGCATTTACTGTTGAAACAGAACGTCTAGGTGGGGCATATCAAAAGAATTGTCCTTTTTTGTGATTGTGCTTTATCCAGTAGAGTTTAGTTACATCTGCTACTTAACTTTGTATATGCTGGTCACAGCCAGATGTTATTGGGAGGTGTGCAGTCTGAATCTAGAGAGCAAAAAAACAAACAAACAAACGAAACTAACGCAGAATTTTTTATTTGTTTTCCCAGAAGATAAAAAAAATAAAAATAAAATAATAATAAAAAAATAAAAAAAACATGAAAGGTTTATATATTTATATATGCTATTTTTTTCTTTTAAAAGTAAATTACCAAGATGGATTCAAATACATGGACTAAAAGCCATAGACTAAACATTTTTTTGTTTTTGATGTGGCTTTAAGAATGTTTAGGTATTATTACTGCAAAATGCATAATATAAGTAAATTGCAATAGATTGTTTTAAGGGATCATGAACTGAGAAATCAAAATTCCCTTGATCTTTTGACATATAAGAGGTCATTGTACTATAAAAACATCCTGCAAGTTTCAGAACACAGAACTTTCTCTTTAGTCTAAATAGAATAGGTTGTGGAATGTGCCACTTTATGACGTTGTGTGATTAAAGCCCACACTAGCCCCATCCACCGATTCATGCGTGTAGTGTAAATAACGAGAGAAGCAAACACAGGTCTAAGCAGAAATCAAACGGTACAGATGGCTTCGAAGACAACAAGATGCTGTGCAGTGCCAAGCTGTGGAAAAACACAGTCTTTGCATTGCCTTCTTTCTGATCTGTTCACTTCATACTACAGATTGGTTTACTAACAAGGCACAATTTGACGCAGGATTGTCCGAAAGATTGAAACTAGACAACACGCCACGCCATGCCGCCACGCCTATTCAAACCAATGAAAGGGGTCAGACAGGACAGAAATGAGTCCATTAGTTATAAGGGGACCTCAGAGAACAGTACAAAATAATAATAATAATAATAATAATAAAGGCATAATCCTTTTATAACCCCTTTAATTATCTCTGCCATAATTTTAGCCGTAGTTTTTATCAGTGAGTCCAGCTGGTATAATCTATCGTTTTTTCCACATTTTTCAATTTCTTACCTTTTTACTTACAGGAATATTATCCATAATATCTTGTACTTATGTGTCTTTGCAGGACTAAAAAAAAATGAACATAAAACATTAAACATTAGAAGCAAGCTGCTGCTGTGGACAGAATTGTTTTAAACTGGAGAGCAAGTTAAATGAAAAAGACTCCATGATTTGGAGTTCTTATTTGGAGAGAGCGCATACACATTCAAACGCACACACACACTCCATTTCTGTGCCCTCCATTTTGGCCTTAGACAGCAAATCAATGACCGCCTTTGTTTTTGCTGCTTAATTATAGAGGTTATTTTAGTTTGTTTGTTTGTTTTTTTTTGTTTTTTTTTGTCATCTCTCTGATTCAGTCTTTATCTCAGCAAAGACAGACCTGAACACAGCTGCCTGTCTGCATGATGAGAATGCAGTTAACACAAGTCAAACAAGGGCTGCCATTTCCTGTCTGTTCATCTCTCTCTCTCTCTCTCTCTCTCTGTCTGTCTCTCTCTCTATATATCTATCTCTCTGTTTGTCTCTGTCTCTCTGTCTATCTCTGCGTATCATTCAGAACACTACTACTCTGTAATTCTTTTGCATCTTGGAAAACAACTGTCAGATAGTGGTTTGGCAGTCACTAAATACCCTGGACATCAGAGTCATCACTAACTAATTGCTATTACAATCCTATATAATTACGCTTGTGAGCTGAAAAGAGAACAGTCAAAAATGTCTCATAATTATCTGAAAAGTGATGTTTATTCATTAGAACACACCCCTGCTGATCACTGCCCCATCCATGATGCAAATTCTGTCTTGGATGTTCAAAAATCCCTTACACCCTGCAGAAATACGTCCTGCTTCTTATGCTATCCATGCAGCTGATCAAATGCCTTCACATTGAGCGCTTTTATGGAGAGCTATTTAAGGCTCAACAAAGAAACAGAACTTGATAAGACTAGAGAGCTTTCAAAACTTTCTTCTGCTTCAGCTGTGATCTCATCAGGAACTCTTGAGCTTTATTCAAGCTAACACTACATTTTCATTGCGTCAGTTCGGATAACAAATTTGTAACACTGCGTGGATTTTCCTGAGTATTGTGACATCAAAAACATTGCATCCCGAAATGTAATGTTCATATAGTATTACATGACATGCCTATAAATCACGCACCAAGTGCATCCGAAAAAAAGAGAGAGAGAGAGAAAAGATATCATGTTTGTTTTTAGTAGCACCTAAGGGACTATATGTTATTATTTAAAGCTTGTCCATGTCTGGGTAAGACATGGATTGCTGCAGGATGTGACTTATTGTCACCTGAGGTTAGTCAGAGGTTTAAAGTGAAAGGAAACTTCAAGAGCAGCAAGAAAGCAGTTCAGATTGCATTGTGTGTAATTCTTGTTACAAAAATCCATCTACTTCAAAAGACACAAGATGACTGCTTGCGCCTTCATGAATGGAGGTGTGTGTAGTCTCACATTGCCAGACTTTTGAACGTCGGTCTGTTCCAAAGAGTCTGTTCCACATCTTGTCTGCAAATTATTCTGGCCAAGAACCACCCACTTAAACAGGAAGATCTGAGTGACGTGCAATACGGTTGTAAAGACAACACAACAGAAATTAGTAGAAAGTGGTGACATATTTTCTTTCTGTCTAAAAAAATTAAATAAATAAATAAATGAATACATTAATTAATGATCATTTCCTGGACATAAAAAAAAAAAAATCTCCATTTTGAGCCAGATATAATAATCACACATTTTACAACCATGGATTTACATGTACACAATTATACAGTTGGCACAATTATACAGTATTTGAAGATAATGTTTGGTCAGGGTATTGGTACTAGAAACTGGGCAGTGTTTCTGTTGACAGATGCCATATTTGCTTTGAGGAATTGGCGAGAGGAAGGCGGGCGTCAATTATTATTGAATTGAAATTCGTCTGAAAGCTGTTTGATAGATACAGTATTTACTGTATGTACTGGGCCACTAAAAACATTTTGACTGAGACAAGTAGGTCATCATTCACCACACAACTTAGCAGATGTTTGTATCCAAATATTTTTTTGAATAACCCATATGTAATAAATATGATTGCCTCGTATTTAACAATCACCATAATAAAAAAGTGGAAATGTATTTTTAGTGCAGGTTTAAAGATAAACTAACAGTTGAGGAGTTGCTTGGCTTTTGACTATAGACCAGTAGTTTGAGTCTGCTGTAAAGATTTGATGCTACAAACTTTGGCAGATTTAGTGACTAGTGCTTCGTTTAAACAGTGTAAATAACTTATAAAATCCTGTGCATCTGGGCTTCCACAAGTTGTGTAGCAGCCAGTCAGTCAGACTGAAACTGATAATTTTAGACAACTGCAATGTATTCTGGAGACGAAGAGGGATAATGAATTCAAAGTGTCATCTGACTTATTCAGTATTATTACTCAAGTGATGTACCACATTTAATTGATGGTCTTTCTGTTGGTGCTAATTTCATTTCTAGGTTTTTCAAGTGTATTTAAAGCGTTATTTTGCCTTTTGTTGCTGATCATTATGACAACTTTTTTGTTACTATTTGGCTGCCTTTTTTGCTTTGTTATGATGTCTGTGATATTAAAGACACCATAACTGCTTTAATGATTACTTGTAACTCTTCACTATGTACTAAATCAATACAATGGTTAAGTCAGAGTGTGGAGTTTGCCTCTGGGCTTGTTTTTCTCTTCTCAGGTGGCTGCTATCTATATGTGGAGTAAAAGATTGATTTAATTCCTTGATGGCTGCCAATGGAAAAACAATATGGCTGTCAGTGTGTAACTAATTATCTTGGGTACGCTAGGTAAGTGTGGCATTGTGACCATTCACTGCTCATTAGCTGCCCTGATCGTTAGCTGGTCATTAGAAAAAACAGCTCCTCATCAGTTTCTTTTTTTTTAATCTGTATTTAAGGTTTACTACTCTAGCTGCTCTAAATCTGTAGGCCTTTTATGTTCAATATTAGGATGTACTAGAAGTTTTTGTTGAGAAGCTGGGTTCACATGTGACTCCATTATTGGTTTCAAGTGATGTCACTTTATCATATTCCTCAGAAAGTATTTCCTTCCTTCAGACTGTTGTTAATTCTCTCATGTCTACTTGAAGGCAAGCTGAAATGGCTAAATAGGGTTGCTAAAATTTAGCGTGAAGATATTGAGGTGGGATTTGGCGGGGTCCCACAGGAGACATGAGACATCTATCTAAGAGGGGTGCCAAGCTGCTGTAAAATAATAATAATAATCATGTTGCAACCTCAGAAAGTCAGTTTCTAAAGCAGTAAGCCACCTTTTGGTTGCCATAGAGATGTAGGTTTTACCATTGTTGAGGTTTGTCGCCAGGTTTGTGCAAGACTGTGTAAGTGTCGTGTCTGTGTGGCTTGAAGTTATGTCTTGAATGATGCTGTTGGATATACTTTGTATAAGCAAGTGCTGAATAAAACAGTAAACATAATTGAATATTTTAACTCCTATATAGAATTTAATCAGCCAAAATGTGATTATATGGAGGGGGACTTTAGTTTATTCCTGATTACTCAACAGTATGGAACTTGATTAAATGGCTGCATGTGGAGAACCATGTGGAGAAAAGATGGATCATAACAAGTGAAATAAAAACCTCTGAGTCCTGCCTGGTATTGACAGAGTTAACACACTTTTATAACACACCGATACCAATTGCAATAACTGCCCCAATTAATACATTTCACAAAAGCATTCCTTGTAATTATAGATCGGCATCACGATAGCGGTCTAAATTTAGGGCCAGTGGTGGAGCGAACTAGCTGGACTCAGGGAATCATGCCCAGTGTGCATTATGTGTCTTTCAGAAGTGTTCAAGGAAGAATGACAAAGAAGGTTAAAGGCCATAGATGAAGATCCCAATTTAGACTGCTCCTATCTTGACCTTTGCCTATCCCCTTTAGTGTAACTCTATGACGAAGGCTAAATGATGTTCTCTAATTATTCCTCTGCAGTCCTCTTGTGTCATACAGCTTTCTCCTGAAAACCTGACCTTATACATTGCAGACTTAATTTTCTTACCTGAATGTCTTCCTTTCAGACACATTGAAATGTAGCTAATGGTTTGTGTTGTACTAAACAAACCTCAAAAAAAGGAGAACCTAAAATTAAAGTTTGTTTCATGGATTGTTAGACAATAGAAGTATTTGAAGAGTTCAGACGCAAAACCAGCTAAATCCATCTGACGTTTTTCTTTAAAATGAGCATTTCTTTTTGGCTACTTTGTATAGGTTTCTATGTAAGTACTGGTACTTCTGATTGGGCTGAGGCTGGAATTTAGCGAGTTTGAAGTAAAAGTATTTGATGGATGTATAATATGTGTCATTATCTCATTTTTTACCGAGATGGCTTTTAGCTGGTTTTGCATCTGAACTCTTCATTTATTCCACTGAGAAAGAATGAAATACGAAAAAAAAAACATGTACAAACATTGTAACTTTGTGTTGCAGAATGTCTGATGTTGAAAAAGAATCGCTTTAGCTATATTCTTCATTTGCAAGTCAGTTCGAATAGAAGCATCTGCTGTATGAATACATGTGAACGTATAAAGTAGCAGATCTCACTAGCTAGCTGGTCTCAAATTTTGATGCTAACAACGTTTGTGCTTTGCAATGTCTTGTTCTTTTTTATGGTTCTCCTCTGTCCATCCACCTTTCTTCTGTTCTGTAAAGGAAAATATCTGTCATGATGATTAGTTCTGATGCGTTCTTTGAGAAGAATGTGATAGCAATAGCATGACAGTAATGCCAGAGAAGCTGGAGGTACGGGTCTTTAAGGAGGTCAGTTTGGGTAGGCTCTGTCTCCTCAATGAGCTCAGCCCAGTGAAGAGGAAACGATTCCAGAGATGGTTCTGGGGTAGGATGTGAGTCACACACTCAAACCGCTGTCTTGTCCGTTTAGCGCTGTGAGCTGGATAATATTATTGGTGACTGACCTCCTCACTAACCACCCCATCCTTCCAAGTCTTCATCTATTCTTTCTTCTTCTCTTCTTATTGTACAATAGTAATGGCCCACTTCTGTGTTTTTGTTGTAGCTGCAAATCACCTGGTAACCTCTTTTGAGATGACACATACAAACAGTTAATAACAAATGCCAATATACATTAAACACAGCCAGGCTAGGTTCACATTTCTCTTCAGTGTACAGCAAGGTTGAATAAAAAGAATTTCAATTTGTGAGTGTGAATTTAAAATGATGTTGAATTGGAATTTGAACTGAAATGGTCAGAATAGAACAATTTACTGAATTGCTTTTCCGAGAAACTCAACAGTCACACAGCAAGGAAGTGTCAGTGATTCAGCTTGTACTTTTTAACAAAGCACATTAATTACATCATTAATGTTGATTAATTATGCCCATTTATTCCCTGACATTTAGAATGCATTTATTCATTGTTGCTTGTTTGGCTTCATTTAGAGTGCTAAATTAGAGAATTGACATTTTTTTCTGCAATTTTACATGGAATTAGTTCGTTTATTTAATGTAAGATACAAATTATTACAATTTTCTATCCATTTTGATATTTAAATTATCAATATTATCAATAACAAATTAACAATAACATTCTGTATGTTAATATTACTCTGTGCATTAGGTATCGTGGAGTACTAGTGCACAGTACTTTTGTGCAACATATTAATCAAGGATAAGTTCATTTTTAAATATGCATTGTTCTTTGTTAGTTAACTGATGAGACTTTAATGAACCATAACAGATAGTACATTTAAGTGTTGCTTACACCTTCACTAATGTTCGATTCAGTCTGATTTGTCTGTTCAGATAGGTTAAATAAAAATGCGCATACACTCTCTGACAGTAGTTTGTGCTCACAGAAAAGCAGAACTTCATGTTTCTGACACCCATTTGTCACTGACAAGACAGAAAGTCAAACAGTATTTGTTTTCGATTTGCCATTCAGATTTTGTTTTTTGCTATAGTGTTTATCAAACAACACCAAATACAGGAGTACAGGGACAAGAGAGTCGATTACATGTTCTTCCTGTTTGCTGTTGGTTAGAAAAATGGTCTGTTTGAGAGTGCCACCAAGTCATAGTTTTATGTAACAACTGCGGCTCTGGGCATGTGATTAATTATTGTTGCTGTGGTGCTCTTGGAGATGTTTCAGTTGCCCAAATGATTAATCTGGCCCTAAATAAATGCTGTCAAAGTACTTTTTATTGTGCAGTGCAAACCTATCATTAGTGGCAAGTGCAATTAAAAAGCTTCAGACAGGTTCATCATAAGGCATATATGTGCAATTTATTGTGTCTTAAAGGCATGAACGCTGAGTATTCTGGCCTCAGACTGTGAAGGAATTAGTGTTAGGACATTCAGAAGACATGGCGTCATTCCCTGCAATTTTCATATCACCAAACACAGTGTAGGAGGGACATGGCTCTGTGTGCACCCACACAAATCCATAATGATATTTAAATCCAATATTTTGCACACACTTGCATAAACACAATCGGGATCCTTACTGAAACAGGAGATGCTTTGGCATATGACAGCCTTTCGAGTTTAAGAGATGCTCTTGTCTTGCATCTCTGGCGCATCGGTGCGTAGCAGAGTGTCTCTGAGTTCTTCAGAACTCTAACAGCTGTAAAGGGACACAAAAGAGTCTTTTCTTGACTGCTGAGCAAAAGATATTGCGGATTCTCTGAAAATGAATGGTGAGGCTTATAAGTACAATTTTTACCGAGCCAATGTTAGACTACAGAGTTCTCAGAGGAGAATGAAGCATTCAAGGCCTGATCGATGGGCTGGATCAATGATGAGAAGCAAGTATTCTGGAGATCATAGATTATTCAGAGGCATATTGATCTGCCAGTGGTGAGGAGATCGCATTCAGATTCACATGAAAACAAGTGCACTCACACAGACTCTTGTGTAATGGCAACGATTGGCACAGCAGCAAATACAAACACGTGCAAAGTTTTGTAAAAAAAAAAATTAATTAATTAATTTTAAAAAAGCAGACCTGTTGTAACTGATGCCATTAATGTAGCATAGAGTAAGGTGTTCTGGAAAGGTATATTGACTATTTACCTTGTTTTGGTAATGAATGACCTTTCATATTGTGCTTTGACTCTAAGCGCAAATACACTCTTCTGTACACTTTAAAAAAATGAACTGGTTGATGTGCATTATTCTCCACATATAGCACAATCTGAACCCTAAATACATTTGTCAACAAGCCGGGCATTGTCTACTTCCAAGGCATCATGAGTTCACATTTTAATGCAGAAGCCGAAAAGCGCCCTTGTTGTTTGTGAACAGAAGCCGATAAGCTGAAAGATTTTAGCGAATCAGCGCGCTGTATTTAGGTCAGGCTACTTTCACTTAGAAAAGACGTGTTAGCTGAGAGGAGTTTCATCAAAGCTGACTAAAAGTGATCGAGGATGGATAATTTTGACAAACTTGATGAACCTGTGATATCTTCTTCATGACGTAAAAAGGAAAATAATAGCTGAAACATTTTCACAGAACCTTGCAAAAGCACCACGTTACAATGGTGAGGGAAAAGCTCCGCGTATTGCGTGTAATCACATTCATACAGTCTATGATCACAACAACAACATTTGTGAGGCTTCTACATTGTCATCTGAGGAGATTACAAAGGTTAAATAGGTGTTTTTTAACCTATTTAAGTTATCTGGAGTTATCTGCTTTTGCTATAAAGCAAACTTTTGTAAAAAGTAAAACACATCTAAAAACACATACTTTCAATGAAATTTGAATTTTGTAAATTACCTGAATGTAGAAAGAATGTCAAAGAATGTAGTTTTTCAGGAGGTTTTCAGGTGAGAATGTTTTGTTAAAGATTTCCAGGTTTACTACCATTCAGTGCTCATGAATCTGCCGAGAGCAGCCTCACATCTGTCAGATCTTTTGGATGTCTCTATAGTGGTTAAACATGAGATATAATTCATTTTGGGTAAATCTAACAAGCAGTCTTTGGTCTCATTAATCTATTATTTGTTCCAGAGCAAATACTTTTGGCAAAATATCATAATGTTTATGTAAATTATAAAATATGTTAATGCTCATTATAAAAAGGCACATCTTTTTTTTTTTAGATTTTACATTCCACTAAACTGGGCTGAAAGAACCCTATGTCACACTCTGTACATTACAGAGAAGCATGACATACACTACAGTGGCTTACCATTACGCTTACAACAACTCCTACAATACTTGTGCACCTAAAATACACCCTTATTTCTGTACTTGGGGAAGGAAAGGTTTTATTTGCCAGTTATCAGCATTACTTGTTATTTGAAAACAGGAATCTGATGCACCAAGTTACCCCAAACACTGTGTTTGTGTGTGTGTGTGTGTGTGTGCGTGCGTGTGTGTGTGTTCACTGCAGTGATGAAAGGGATTTGGATGGGTTGTCTGTGAGTAAATGTGATGCAGTCTGCTTCTGTTTGTTCCACTCTAACAGCCAACGGCCACTGTCTCTCACAACAGAAGGCTCTCTGTGCGTCTTTATGGCTTCAAGCACAAATCGGATGCATGCAGAACATGTGCGTGCAAATATGCACATGCAGACGCTCATGTATTGTATGTACGCACTCCTATAGTCAAACTCGCTCACACACACACACAGCTAATAGGAAGAGTGATGCATTGCCCCTGACAGATCATTCCACGCTGTACCAGAATAGCTCCAAACATCTCTGAGCATCTATTCCAATGTTTTCCCAACACGTGCTTTGAATATCATATCAGAAAGCATTCTGGCTCTCTCACACGACTGAGAAGAGGATTTGTATTGGACGAGTGCCTCTTTATGCTTGTTGAATCCACATTTGATTCTGAAATCATTCTGCCATGCTAATAGCCACTCAAAACAGGGAGGGTGTATTCTGACTTGGTTACATTTCAGTGAAAACCTCTTCAAGCTCAATGCTGTCAAGCTTTTTATTATATGTGGTGTGTAAAAATTCCTGCACAATGAACAGAAACCTGAAAGCATTGACACCTAAGTTGTAGCAGTAGATTAAAACTCAGCAGCTAATTTGTTAATGCCTCAGGTCTGCCATTGTGGATCATAGTGCTGTTGTAAAAGACTGTGGTTATATGTGATTTCCAGATGGCCTGTCATGCTGATGCTATGCATTTCATTGAAATGCAGGGGCGAGAGAGTGTGAGGGGAAGGGACAGCAAAAGGGGAGACAGTTCGTCCAGAACACATGGACCTATCAGAGCTCGGCGCCTGGCTCACGCTAACCCTGCTAGCAAAGGGGGGTGGGGGAGGGGGCATTGCATTGTGCCTAAACACCAACTATGATCTCATCTTTGATGTGATGATTTTCAGCGGGGCAGAAGGCGAACAGGACTTGTCACCCACCACACAACTCACAGAAAGCCCATAAAACCTTCTGTGTATTCTCATCTGAATCTCTATAAACTCTAAGCTTTGAGTGAAGTTGAGGGTTAGATACATACTTAACTACTTACGTACTCACTGTGATCCAGATGTGGTTCATGCCCCCAAATTAATCATTATTTAAAATTTCAGAGTTTCAGCTGCAAAGTGTCTGGTAGTGAGGGATTGTGTTCACAGTCTCCTCTCATGTATGTGGTTGTAGTAGAAATTGCTACTATATATATATATATATATATATATACATATTTTTTTCTTTTGGTTTACTTTGCTGGTACAGTAAATAATGACAAAATTGACATATTAAAATAAATGGTAAAAATAAATGATAAAAGCAGTTATATACAGAGTGTGTGTGTGTGTGTGTGTGTGTGTGTGTGTTTGTTTTTGCTACATTGTGGGGACCTAATGTCCCCACAAGGATAGTAAAACCTGAAATTTTTGACATTGTGGGGACCGGCCTGCGGTATACACACACTATATACACACACACACACGTTTGTTTTTGTGAATTGTGGGGACTTTCCATAGACTTCTATAGTTTTTATACTGACCAAACGATATTGTCTATCCCCTAACCCAACCCTAACCCTAAACCTAGCCCTCACAGAAAACATGTTTGCATCGTTACACTTTCAGATAAACATCATTTACTATTTTTAATATTTTTTTATTAAAAAAAAAAAAAAAATATTGCGGTCCCCACAATGTCAAAAATTTCATGTTTTACTATCCTTGTGGGGACATTTGGTCCCCACAATGTAGCAAAAACAAGTACACACACACATTTTAAGTGTTCCACATTCTGTTCTGAAGCCTTTGCTTTAGAGCATTAAATTGATTTTTCTTTATTACTATGTCCTTGTGGAAAGCTGTGCCTCATGTCTCTCTTCTTGAGTTTCTCATTTACTTGCTTTTGGGTTTTGGAGAGCAGGGACAGATAGAGGACATAAAACAATGTCCTCTCCTTAGTTATCCTGCTCCTCACCCCATAGGAAGGATCTTTCTCGGCTCAAGACGCCACACTGTCTCCCCCAATGACACTGTCTCTCTCTCACAATGCTGTCTGCCAACCAAGAAACTCAAACCTTCAAGATTCAGACAGGCGAGGGCAGCATACAGGTTAAAATGTCTTTGCTATAGACAACTCATTTCCTCGTAAAACAATCCTCTAAAAAGCTAAAGGAACACTAATGATAGCTTCCAGTACAGTATGCATAGAGTGTGCATGGCACCTATAAAATATGTAATTGTCTATCACAAACCTTAAAGTGATGTAGCTAGGACAGCCTAGTTTCCCTCTAAATTTAGAGATGGGACCAAAGACCAGTGCATATACTGTTTGAAGTTACTATGAACAGTGTGGTTTAGCTTGTGTTGGAGAAGGCTGCTGAAATGAGGTAGTGATCTGTCTTCATTCTGTAGACAGCAACAGGGACTCGCAGCATGTGATTGGAACTAATGAGTTCTAATGTAACGGTATTCCTTAATCAGAGGGTTATTGGATGGTGTGTTGGTGTGCAAGAGAGGTAACCAGTCAAGCGAGCACTTTTACACATGCTCTCACTCATGACTCTTGGAGTGATTTATCTTTCGTCCATTTGTTTCGTTATTTGTGGCCACTTTCCTTTCTTTCCTCCTTTCTTCGTTCCTCATTTCTGCAGTTGATCGAGTCAGTTGATAGAGTGCAGTATATAAATTTTATTGAAATGTGATTTGAGCGTAATGGCAGCTAAAGTTAAATATAATTTACACAAATGTACTTGTTCAAAATTCACTGAAAAATGTATTGAAAATCATTATATGTTGACTAGATAATGGTTGCTGTATGAACTGACACAAGGGGTAGCTAAGATTTTGGTTAGATTTCTGCTATGCCACATGGGCATAGGCATCATCCAGAAATAATAGTCGGCTAATAAGACAGTCTGTCATTAGTTTCTTTTTCTGTTGCTGACTACAGTACATATACCCTTGATCTCAATCCCACGGTTAGTCCCTAGTGACACTAGTGAGCCTAAAGGACGTTGTAAGACATTAGAGGAGAATACTGAGTACTGACTGCTAAAGGGTGTGCGCTTATACTGACATGCTCTTTGGGGAATGCCCTCTTAGAGGTGACCACTCCAGTAAGAGAATAGGCCCAAGGACACATATGGCACATTGGACCCTTGTAGCAGGTCCAATATAACTGTTGCCAGGCCTGAAGGGCACTTGGGAAATACACCAGAGAGAGAAAGAGAGGCACTTCTTCATGATCCGCTCTTGATCACATCTTAACAAAAGCTAGTCAAATATGAAATAATAAAATGTGATGCGATCTAGGAAAACCCAACACATGGTGAAATTTTACCATTTTTAGGTTTTGATACCAAAAAAATGCCCTTTCCAAAACCGTTTTTATTTTGTTTATAGCTTGAACGTAACCAAAGTTATGGCTATCTTAATTTGGCTGATAGCGATGATTTTCAGGAATGGAATTTTGGGAAAAACGGCTTTAAAGTGAGACGGCTTTCACTTTCACTTTACGAGTATAACGAGAGCTGTCTGTCAAGTTAGGAGCACTATACTGCATCATTACACAAACAGACTAACGTCTGTTTTCCGTTGTTTATCATGTGCATAGTCTCCGAACTTTTGATCACCCATTTTATGTTTAGATAGCACGAATAATGCAGCCTACCTTGTAGTGAAAGCGAGCGCAACTGTTCGCGCACTGTGCTTAAAACAGACTGTCATCGGACTCCTCCTCTTTAGTAACTTCATCATCCGATCCTTCATCTCTGGATGTGAAATAGTCCGTTATAACATCATTTATGGCACTGATATCACCAAGATTGAGCAGATGGAGACGAGTAAGATCGGTTAAGTGAGCAGCTGGGATTCTTTAGACCACATTGTTGCGCTCACGATATTAAAAAAAATAATAAATAAAAAACTTTGCGTGCCGTAGTTTACACAGGACTGGCGGAGAATGTGAATTGATACGCCTTTACTAAATATGTTACGTGGTTTGATAGGTTAACTGTTTTTGTGGTGTTAAGGGAAAGCACCTCAGCAGCGCGTTCTTAACATAGGAGAAAGACACAGTCATTTCTGGTTGCTGCAATAAATGGCTATTTTTCTGCACTAAACACGTGAATTTCACCAAGATATTTTCAGAGATGATAGACAAGATGTTATAGAATAATAATTTAATGAAAACCTAATTTTGACAAAAAAATGACATTCGACCTATTTTTCGAATTTCCTGAAAACGTCCCAGCGTAACATCCAATGGGTTTTCCCAGATCGCATCACAAATATGAACCATTTTTCTCATGCATCCTATCCAGAAAACTTTTTTTGCAGACTTCACTGTCAAAATCTACAGATTTTTAATTATCTTTTACACTTAGAGAAATTTCATTTGCACTCTGTATTCTGTTTTGTCTCTTTTACCGTTTTCTCACCGCTCAGTTCTTCATTAATTCTTTAGATTTTTCCTGAAATGTTGAAATCCAGTAGTATTTAAATTGGCAAAATATTTGATCATTTAATCATCATCAGTCATGTTCTTAAATCGTGTTTTGCAGTAGCTTTTGAGCTCTGTAACTTAAAAGCATGTATATGCTTATACTAGTTAGGTACTTTCTATACTTTCTGTGCTATACTTAAGTTTACCTTTAACCTCTGGCCAAATTCACACAGGTAAACTTTATTAATTGTAAGTATTTACTCTAAAATTAACAGGATGATACTGTTTTCTATAATTTGTTCAAACTGGATTTTTGTTTTGTTTTGTTTTTTTCTTCAAATTAATATTATTTCTATCTTTAAACACTGTGAGTCATAGCTGATTAAGAGATGATTTGCATTGGTAATGGCAGTTAAATGTGCCTTTGAATCCAGGATCTCAGGTGTGTGCTTACATAACAGCTTGCATAGCTGCAGGCAGACCTTATATCACTCAGTATAGCACAACGGACTTGAAAGAAGTTGAAAGTTTTGGTTTGTGTGTGTGTGTGTACATGGTATTCCATACATTATGGGGACCAAATTTTCCCATACAGGGGTATTAATAACAGTAATTTTTGACCTTGTTGGGATTTTTTTTGGTCCCCATGAGGAAACAAGCTAATAAATTATACAGAATGAAGTTGTGAAATCTAAAAATGCAGAAAGTTTTGTGTGAGTTTTAGGCTTAGGGGTAGGAAACATGGAAGCCAAATGTTTGTTTGTGTGTGTGTGTGTGTGTACTTGTTTTTGCTACATTGTGGGGACCAAATGTCCCCACAAGGATAGGAAAACCTGAAATTTTTGACATTGTGGGGACTGGCTTGAGGTCCCCATGGGTACAAAAGCTTATAAATCATACAGAATGAGTTTTTTTGAGAAAGTAAAAATGCAGAAAGTTTTCTGTAAGGGTTAGGTTTAGGGGTAGGGTTAGGGTAAGGGGATAGAAAATACAGTGTGGAGAGTATAAAAACCATTGCACCTATGGAGAGTCCCCACAAGGATAATAAACCAGACATGTGTGTGTGTGTGTGTGTGTGTGTTATTTATTATGGATTTTCTACTAGAGGGTTGAAAAGTGTTGTCAAATGTCTTTCATCAGATAGAATTAACTTCTTCAAATGGAGGTAAATTGCACCCTTGGGAGGTTTGAGACGCTGTTTGAGACAGACCAAAAGAGAGAGAGAGAGAGTGAGAGAGACAGTACTTGTCAAAAGTTTAGAAACATTATGATTTTTAAATGTTTTAAAAATCTCTAATTAAGTCTCTTATGCTCACCAAGGCAGCATTTATTTGAGCAAAAATACATTAAAAAATTATTATATTACTTGTATTATATATATATATATATGTATATATATGTATATATATATATATATATATATATATATATAATTATATAAGTAATATTGTGCAATATTATTACAATTTAAAATAACTATTTTCTATTTAAATATACATTTTAAAATATAATTTATTCTTGTGATACAAAGCTGAATTTTTAGCATCATTACTCCAGTCTTTAGTGTCACATGATCCTTTGGAAATCATCTGTAATGCTGATTTGCTGCTCAGTTGTTATTGGTGCTCAGTTATTAATAATACTTCTTATTATGATTAATGTTAACAACATTTCATTATTAAAGTTTTTGCTGCTTAATATTTTGAAACAGTTTTTTCAAGATTCTTCCATGATGTAATTTGGAAGACTGGAGTAAAAAGTGATGCTGAAAATTCAGCTTTGCATCACAGGAATAAATTGCATATTAAAATATATTACAGTAGAAAACATCTATTTTAAATTATAATACTATTTCACAGTATAAGTGTTTTTACTGTATATTTGAGCACATCTTTTTTTTTTTTTTTTTTTTTTAACAATGTCATGCCACAAAATAACTCAAGAGTTTGCCATTTCCAGAGGCCTTTTAGCATGGTTTGGGCAATTTGCAAAAAGACCATAACATTTTTAATAAGTGAGCAAAATTTAAAAGCATGGACCCAATTGCACCCTGATCCTCCCTCAAGAGTGTACTCCAAGACAGCTTTTTAGCAAACTGCCATGCGTTCTGTCCTCCAGTACACGATTGAATGACACATTCCTAAATAAAGCCTAATTTGTATACCCAGTTTGAGCCCATCCTCTTGAGTGCACTGCCACTCAGAGCTCCATTCAGAATCCAGATTCCTGATTAAAGCACTGTAGTCCAGATATACTAGCTCTAATGCTAATCCCTAGCCTCATCCTGTCAATCAAGATAGTGGCCATCCCTGAAAACGTAATGATTTATTGATTTATTTCTTCAAGAAGCCAAAATGATCCTTTTATACAATGCCATCAATAGAAAGTGTTTGATGCTGTTCAGAGCATTTTAGAGCAATTGCTTAAAGAAAGAGGAAGAAGAGGGTTTTTTTTTTTTTCTAGGTTTCGGGCTGTTTTCTTGTTGTGCCTGAGGAGACTAAATGCAATGTCAACTCTAATGTAGCGTAACGTATTTTGTAGGTAAGAATGAAGTTTGACAAGCACAAAGTAGGAATGAATTAAAGTAGCTTGGTCTATTCTGTTGTATCACATGGCTCTTGTAACTGTTTTTATTATCAAAGTCTTGTCAGTTTGCCACCTGTCATACTCACAGTCAAAGTAGAGAGTTAATTTGCACCTTCAGAACCCATCCCTTGCTATAAGTGGCAGCATCTTATGGCAAAATGAGCAAACTGGTCTTTGATTTATCAAAAGCATTTTTTTTTTTTATATGAACAAAAGCTGTTAGTCTAGCCCTTCTCTAGCAGACGTAGGTCTGAGAAGAGGTTAATTGCTGTGTATTACCAAAGTGATGTTTTATAGCTGTGACCGTTTAATTAAACGCAGATATAATCATCTGTAAAGCTAGCACTTTTTCCTTTGTTCTTTTCTGAAAGCTGCTTAAATAATCATTAAGACGTGTTTACTAGGGATGAGCGAGTACAGCATTATCTGTATCTGTATCTGTATCTGTTAACCATATGAATTATCTGTATCTGTATCTGTACTCGGAGTGGGCGGGGCCTAACCCGGAAGTGGGTGGGATTTAACCTGGAAGTGGGTCATGTTGTCTTGAAATGGGCGGGGCTTTAACCGGTATGTTATTTTAAGCAAGATATGGGTTGATCAGAAATTGTTATATTTATTGCTGATTAGAAAACTATTTACATGACAGCATCAGCATTGAGCTTCAGATCAGTGGTTTTGATCATGATAACAAACAAACTATATACAGAACAAGTTTTGCAACAATGAATACAACACATGCGGTTGCAATTATGAAGTAAAATGTAAGGAACAAGAGTTTTCATTTCAACATAACTTTCTTTTTTTAACCTTGAGCAGTGTGATTTTTTATTTATTTTATTTATCTTTTTTATTTTTTTTATTTCCACACCAGGTATGTGTGTACTTGTTTTTGCTACATAGTGGGGACCAAATGTCCCCACAATGATAGTAAAACCTGAAATTTTTGACATTGTGGGGACCGGCCTGCGGTCCCCACAATGTTAAAAAATGATTAAAAATAGTAAATGATGTTTATCTGAAAGTGTAACGATGCAAACATGTTTTCTGTGAGGGCTAGGTTTAGGGTTAGGGTTGGGTTAGGGGATAGACAATATCGTTTGGTCAGTACAAAATCTATAGAAGTCTATGGAAAGTCCCCACAATTCACAAAAACAAACATGTGTGTGTGTGTGTGTGTGTAACTAATTAATTTGTAATACCACTACTTCCTTTTTTTATTTATTTATTTATTTATGAAATACAGAAAGAAAGTGTCAGACACTCAGTGCGTGAAGTAAAAAAAACTGGTCAGAGCCAGCTGACGGTTTAAAAAAGAAAAAAAAACAGGCAGAGACGCGAGTCGCTTTTACCAAGCACCACGTCTGAACAAACCCCACGTTTACCAAAACTCTACTGGTTAAAAAGTAAGTACTACAAACAAACCAAAGTAAAAAACAAACCTGAAGCTGAAGAAACCCTAAACGTTAACGGAAAAAAACCCGCAAACCTGAGTGACTGAGGGAGAGAACAGGTCGTTCTTGAACGATTCGTTCATTTTGAACGAATCTTTAATGTGACTCGGGACGAACGAGTCGCCTCGGAGAGTGATTCGTTTAGTCGCGCATGCGCAACATCCTATTAGGTTCTGTACTGGAATTAGTTCACCTGTTTTAGAGTCGTTCGTTCACCTTATGGGGCTGTCACGTGATGAACGAACGACTCAAACCCGAAAACTTGTCAGATAAGAGGCGAGGTGAGCGAATCATAGACTAAAGACCCAGGTAAACAATTAATAAATCTTTTCTGTTTCTTATAGCATTATAGTTTTGTTTTGTTTGTAGTGTGATCAACGTTTGTGTAAGCAGTAGATGTGTTAGGGAGGTAAAACGTAACATTTTAATTATATTTTGCTAAAATGAACGAAATGAACGAAATGACTCGAAAAAAGATTCGTTCATTTTGCTGAACGAAACTCAAAGGACCGAGTCGGTAAAATGATCCGAACTTCCCATCACTATTCTCTGTATGTGTGAGCAGAGCGGGACACAGCAACACAATAAATCTGTACGTGTGTAGGGGAGGGGCGCTGTGACTAGCCTATCACAGAACGCAGACACAGTAAACTACCCAATGAGAATTTTTATTCAATCCGAGCACAGATATTGACTCGTATTACTCGTATGATACTTGTACTCGGCAAAAGTGCTTTATCCGTGCCGGATACTCGTTTCAGCCGAGTATCCGGCTCAACTCTAGTGTTTACCCTAGTAAAAAAGTAATAGATATAAAACGCATTTATTTTATACAAAGTATAGTTCAAGCCTATTAACATATTTACTAACAAACCTGTATAGCTCAAGATTCACTGATATAAAAAATTGTAATTAAACTTTATTTGGAGTACTACTTGTGCACAATGCACACTGCACAATAATTTCACTTAATATTAAGGCTAAAATATGTCCTCTGTTTTAATGTCCTTACTGATGAGGATTGTATGATCTTTGAATAATATCGGTCTTTAAATGCTAAATATTTTAAGTGTACCTAAAGTATACTTGCAATAGTTCCACTTTAGCACTATTATGTTAGTATATCTTAAGTTAGACTTCAGCACTACTTCCACACAATTAAAGTGCATTAAGTACAAAATTAGTTGTTCCAATTTAGCAGACTTTAAAGGGTCATCAAATGCAAAGTTCACTTTTACATGTTGTTTGGACAAATGTATGTTGGCAGTGTGTGTACACAACCACCCTATAATGATAAAAATCCACTTAGTGGTTTTTATTTAATCTGTAAAAATAATTTCCCCATTTTCAAATCAAGCCATTCTCAGCATCTTGTCTGTGTGACGACACACCGACAGAGGCCGCTCCCACGATAGTTGATTGACACGGCCGTCTTACCTTAGACCTGCCTTGAATGAGCAGTAACAGTCCAATCACCATTGGAGCAAGGACATAGACAAGAATGGCTCCTAAGCGATTTAGGTGTTCTGTTGTTGGATGTAATAATGAACATAGTAGTCGTCATTTACTCCCGACATCTGAGCCTCTGAAGTTGCAGTGGATTACGTTTGTTTGTGAAAGGAATGCGCCTCCCAATCTAAACAAATGCGTTTATGTTCGCGCAAATCATGTAAATATACTTACCACAAAATACTTGTATTTTAAATATATTTCAGTGTATTTATTTTTCACTAGGGTATTATCTGTTGTTTAAACTCTTCATTTGCTTTTGAGATTGCTGGCATTGAAAAACAACTGGGTTGATCAAGGTAATGCAGGGTATAGCAGAAAACAATATGATCTTTAAATTGTTGTCATGTTTTGTGCATTTGTTACTCATCTTTCAAACTCAAATGTTTAGTGTTTCAGTATTTTTTTTTAGTACTTTTGACATACCTCTCAAAATATTATATTTTTCAGTGCATTTGGCTTCCATAATTTAATGTATTATTATGTACAGCACACTGGTCAACAGCTATTGTTGTTTAACTGTGGTTTTTAAATAAAGTGACACTGACATGTACTAAAGAAAAAAGAAAAAGAAACAAAAAAGAGCTTTATTGCCAGGTATGTTTACACATAGGAATTTGTTTTGGTGACAGAAGCTTCCACAGTACAATGAGTTCATGAGATGAATTGCCTGTGTAAATTGGGGTATTAAAAAAGTATGAAAATAAGAATTTTAGAATTATTACATTCATAAATGATCTTTTTTTATATAACTGAATTTCTTTTTTTTTTTGTAACTGAAATTTACATGTATTCTAGCTATTCAAGGTACCATGCTCTTAAAAAAACCAAGTAATACCATAGTATATATTCTTGTAGTGTTTATATTTAGAGGCCAAAAAACACTCTCGACTTAAAATCCTTAACTTAAAATCACACAAGAGACAATTTAGTACTAACACCTATTATCGTCCTCTCCTATAGATTTGTTCAGGCATTAGTAAAGTGATCCATCTTCCTGTCAGATGCTGTTAGTCTCTTCAGCTATGGACTGTCGTGAAATCAGCCCTTCTGTTTCACTCCTCCACAAATTTGACTTTTGAGAACACACCGTGATGTTGACATGCTTTGGCATGACAATTCTGAAATGCAAATTTAAACTTCCCTCAAAGGTATACTTTGTTGTCCTGTCACTCTAAGTTGTTTGTCTAAAGTATAAACATTAATTTGCTTGTTTAGTTAAAGTTTATTAATGAACAGCTCTAACAGTTCCAGCGGTGTTGTTTTAAAATCAAGCTGATGTGAAATTGTGTACCAAATGGTTTCTTTTTTCTTTTCTTTTTTTTTTTTCTGTTGTTAAAATCGCTTAATGGTGTTTAGAGAAATTGTGCTGTTAAAAGGTGTTAAATGCACCTAGCTGATAAAAAAAAAAAAATTATTTCCCAGTAGACTCTTCTAGAATAATAATTTATTCGTACTAATGTGGCCATTTCAGCCTGTCTCTTTGTTGTAGTCCATGACCGACTGATGTATGAAGATTAGCTGTTGCGACTTTAAACTCAATAATAGCAAATCCCCTTTGGCCTGTCATATTTTTCAGACTTGGTTTGAAGTAAAGGAGGTATTCCCAAACGGCTTGGAAAACATTTGACTGCAAAATGAGTTTGTGCTATTGAAAAAATGTGTTATATTTCTCACTGGTCAGGTGTTATGGGTACACCTTTCCTTTTTATTCTTTGAACAGCTCATTGGCATGTGTGTGCTGTAGGCAATAAGGTGTGCTGGCTGATTCGGAGGGATTGTGGTGCTTTGCATGGCAGGCTTTGCTTGTGGCGTCTCTCTCCTTGTGTTTCACTAACTCATAATGCCAGTTCTTCCACTGCCTTTCATGCAGCTCCTGAAAGCCTCTGTTCTCTCCCTGAAATTTTTCATCAGTTCAGGCTAAGCACTACTTGTCGAGAGAGAGAAAGAAAGAGCAGGAAAATGAATCTGGATGTGAATAAGCAAACAAACAGCATGGCATCTATACAAAATGTAGAGAAGGTTTGAAGAAAACTTCTGGCTTCAAAATAAACATGCAACATCCAAACTTGTACGCCCACACATTTTAAAGACATCACTGTTTTGCTGTTTTGTTAGGAACAGATAGAGCACTCATTCCAAGACAAGTTAACAATGCTATCAGGACCCAGCAGACTGGCATGGGTGGGATTTTCTGTAGTTGTCAAAATACAAACAGTCCCAAAGTTTGTCTATATGAATTCATCATGAGCAACATGGCTGGTCACCCAAAAATGAAATACATTTACTCACTCATTCACCTGTCATGTAAAACCTGTTTGACTTTCTTTCTTCGGCGAACCAAAAAAAAAAAAAAAAAAAAAGTCCACTATACATATTTACAGCATAGCTTCAAAGCTTAAAGTAGTCCATATGACTTGTCCACTATGTTCCAAGTCACCTGATGCTGAAGCTACTGTCCATTACAAATCTTCCCCTCTACCATAGTTCTCATTTGCAATTTTCGATACTTGTCACATTGAAAACAAGATACACAATGCCAGTAGTGACAAACTTTTGATTTAAACGTTTGAATTTACACATACACAAATGAGATTTGAATTTGAGGCTAAGATGTAGGTTAATGATGTGAGTAAAGTAAATGAGTGAGGAAGTGTTGACAGAATTTTTCGGTGAACTAAGCATTCAACCAGCAAGAATACCTGGGTCAGCAAGGTTCATCAGAAGGACTGTGATGGTTTTGTTAGTAAACATCAGCACCAAACAGCTTGGACCAGCATGAAAAGGGTCTTTCCCTTCCTCGTTTATATCATCACTGTCACGCTCTTTATCAATCTATCAGCTGCTTTTAGGAATTCTGTTAATTATATCTGTCCAGCAGAGATCTCCCATCGATTCTTTTCTACCTCTCATCTGTTTTGCAGATGGGGAGTAGGTCAGCCTCTCAGAAGGGCGTTTGTGAGACTCGTTAAGCATTTCTCTCTTGTTGATGAGGATTGAAAACAGATAGCGGGCCAACCTTTGCAGGCCAGCTCATTGGCAAAGGAGATGAATCACCTGTCATCCCAGTGGTGTCTCACTTCTCTCTTTTTGTTTACACCTCAGAGTATCCCAGGAGAGAGTGGAGAAGGGAAATGACATCTCAAGGAGGAGATGCTGGGGTGATTGGATCCCTGTAGCCTGGGGTGAAAATACTGTATGCAGTTAAGGTCATTCACAATTACTGTATTAGCATGACAGCAGTGTTGCAGACTAACTAACTACTTACACCACTGATTCAACTACATTTTCCAGCAGTGTGGCAGTAGCAACTTTTCAAGTTGTAACTTTGCTGCGTTTACACTTGGCATTAACATGCAACCTGTATCCGGATGCTGTCTACATACACATTGAAAAGACAAGTGTAAACACACTTCTGACTGGAATGTTATCCGATCCAGTGTGTCCTGGTCCAGAGGTAGTCGAGGACGCATTGTGATCAGATCTCAGTGAAATATAAATGCAATCCAGCCACTCTCCCGAACTGTCAAAAGAGAGAGGCTGTGGAGCGCTAGTGAGACTCGTACAGTTATTTTAATTTGTTAAATGTCCAGCAACTGAAAATGGTTTTCAAAAGAAAACCCACCATTTCTATCCTACCAGGATAGAAAACCACCGTTTTATGGTATCCATTTCTATAATACCAAAAAGGAAGAAACTTTGCAGGTTTTTCGGGAAACCAAGATAAAAGACTGAAAAATAATCCCAAACCTGTAGGCAGTGACAGAAATATAATTTTGCATTATTTGCTCTCTTAAATTCATTTTCAGGGGCTATTTATTACCTTAAGAGCAATTTTCTAATCTTTTTAAATGTTATGCATCCCATTCATTCAAATTCTTAATTGTATGTAAGAAATGCAGTGCTGATACATTGTATTTTCAATATTGAAACTTAAACTGCCAGCAGGTGATGGCAATCTCAGTTTTAATGAAAGAGTTGCTAATTCATTTATTTAATTTTATTGGTTCGTCAGAACAGCTGATTCATTCAGGAACGAAGCACCACTGTGTTCAAGCAAAGGTTGTGTTGTGACACTAGAACTCTTTCTGTTGGCAGAATTATGCAAAAACAGTCAATATTGTGTCTAAACTTATAAATGTCTCATATATTTATTTTTATTACATATTGTTGGATAAAGTATAAAATAGTGATAATCTTACAAGGAGGATAAATAATAACCTGACTCCTGGCTTTTGAAGAAAAATCTTAAATAGCTTCAGTGTTGTAACCTACCTTTCTTTAGTACTTTGTAGTGTATCTAAATACTTTTTCAAAGGAGTAGCTGGGCTTTTAGCTTCTATGATATTAGATTCTTTTTTTTAGTGCATTGCAGTGTACATATTAGTAACTAGATGAGACTTTGAATTCTCTCAAAATGCATTTATGTTAGTTTTCTATTTATGCAGCATTACACAGTGAAAAAAAAAGGAGTATGGTTTAGTCTTTTTGCTTAAAAATGTTTAACTTGCCAATCCTTTGTAATTACTTACAAAATTTCTGAGTAAAAATTCCATCTACACCTTTTTTCCTATTATAAAAACTCATTGGTCCAAAATCTCTCATAAGTAAGCATTAAAGGAGACATGTTATGCTCCTTTTTACAATATGTAATATAAGTCTCAGGTGTACCCTGAATGTGTCTGTAAAGTTTCAGCTCAAAATACCTCACAGATCAGTTATTATATAATTTTGGAAATGCCTATTTTGAGTGGAAGCATGTCTCTTTAAATGCAAATGAGCTGCTGCTTCCCGCCCCTTTTCCAGAATAGGACTGTGCCTTTACAGCTCATATTTTGGATACTCTGCTAAACAATATCTGTTTGGTTTTGATTATAATGCGTTTTAAACCATATTATTTTAAACTACTGATCTACTGTAGGGTTTTCTGAGTGCACACATCTGAAGCATACGCACAGAAAGTGGCTGTCACATGGCATGTAAGTATTAAATTAAGGTTCTCTTTCATGTCTTATTGCTTAAACTGTCAAATACACACAAGTTTATGTTAAAAACACACAGGAGGTGCAAAAACAGTTGGTTATGTCTGTGAATTAATATACAGTAACATTAAATAAATTAATAATAAATCCCCTGCTCTCTTGTCTCCTCTGAGGGCTGGGACTCTAAATAGTGTTCTGTGCTCATCTGTGCAGCCAATGACAGTTAGCATGCTTTGCTTGAACCTTTGACATGGCGTTAAAACTGGTACACCATTGTCGCTTGCGAAAACAAAATGACTGCACCATGGGTGGAAATGTGCAGGTGCGGTAATAATTAAGGGGCAGTAATAATATAATAAGATCCCCTTACCATGTAATGAGAGGAGAGAATCTGACGTGCTCATTTTTTCACATGCTTGCAGAAAAAAGACTTACCAAAACAAAGTTACTGGGTTGTCCATTTTCACGTTTTCTGGGTTGGTAGACGGCTGGAGGGCCCGATTATAGCACTTAAACAAGTAAAAAGTCAGATTTCACCTTTAAGCAATAACTGTTTTCTGCTTGGCACGGTTGTGCAACATTAAAACAGCAACTGCACATTTGGAGTGGTCAGACAAATAGCTTGTCTTTGAAAACTTGGTTAGGACATGGATTAAGGTCAGTTTGTGTTACATCTGTGTATCTGTGTTCATTTATGTATGTATAAATGCTCATGCATGTTGGTGCGTAGGGTCCACTGTGTCCCATGTTACATGTGAGGTGATGACTGTCTTAATTCAGGACACACACCAGCCATAAATCTTTCACCGAGGGTTGAATAGAGGTAGACGCTGTGTCCCTTGGTGTCTGTCCATGTCCTCCTGCTGATCAGAGTTTGTGGAAATTCACTCACTCTCACCCTGCAACAAATTCATCATCTCCCTGAGTGCTCATGGATAAATAGAGGACGCTTAAGTGCCCCTAGGTGTGTTAAATTGCACATGTTCAGCAAGAAGGCATCAAAGCGTGTGGAGAGAACAAGACTTGTGGAGATCATACAGAAAGAGCTCAAGCCACAGCTTCACAGTCTCACAGAGAACATTAATACAGCCTGCTCTTAACCAGCATAATATTTCTTGTTCTTGAAAGGTCTTGCTGAAAAAAGTAGATGGGTGCATTTCTCATGCAAATATGTTTTACTTTCTATAACAAACACAATCATCGGGCGCCATTATTTCATACCTGGATACTGTTGAAATAACCTTCATGTTTTATTATGGAGTGACATACTGTAGTTACTGTAACAATGCTGCTTTCTAAGGACACAGTGATATTTTTTTTTCGGGAACACAGGATAAGCTCTGCTCTCCCCCAACTTAAGATCATAGGCTATGTATTTTGTTAAATGAAACCATTTTTGATCAAGAAAATTATTTTCTGCTGTAAATGCAGTCTTAGTATTAATCTGCCATTCAGATTTGTTTGGTAAACTTCAAGTTTTCTCGCCAGACATTATGTTTACAATGTTTTATTAGCTGTGCATTTCCTGACAGCATCAACATGATTGAGCCAACAGTGTCCCTAAAAAGCCAAGCACTTGTGTAAGAGCAAAAAGATCATCTCTCCAAGGTGAAATCAGTGAAACTTCCTCCCACCCATAAACCCATCAGAAGGATTAACAAGAAACTGCAAAATCTATAATAATGATAATAATGTATGAAATGCAACTCAGTTGTGTATTCAGGGTGGAAGAGAGGGATACAAACCAGACTCCATTAGGCCACGACTGTCCAAACATTAATGTAAACATGTTCACATACTGTACTTAGTCAGAATCTCGTAAGGTCAAAGAATCAAATAAATGTTTGTAGAATTTGTCAGCTGAGCCACAGATAGTGTACTTTTTCTAGAGACAGAAATGACATAAGATCTTTTAACCAAGAGTTGGGGGTGGAGTTGAGTTAACTCTAGATGTAGAATTAACTTTAACAAGGGCTCATGTTGACTTCAAACATAAGAGAGATAACGTTCTAGAAGAAAGCTTTAGAAACAGATAAAAGAGATAAAGTTACCATCTATAGGGACTAACAATAAATTCTCAAGCAGGGATTGTCATGCCAAGATCTTTATCCCATTGAGAGTGTATTTATTGCTGGCAGATTGCCATGCCAACAGCATCAGTTTGTCTGTTGGCTACATCCTGATCCCACACTCATTACAAGCGGACCTCTAAGTGATAGCCCCATAAGGCATAAGGGACCTCCATGGGTGTAGACAAAATTCATTACTTTTAAGCAAGAAGGTGATTTTCAAGAATTAGTGTCAAGCCCAGTATACAGTGTGCTGTATACTGAATTCTGTTTTTAAGAAATGCAGTAAACATTGAAAGTTGTTTTAGACAATGGTATGCCTCATTGTTTATGATCATTTTGCATGTTTAATGCATGTCTATCATCTTAAAAATAAAGATACAATGGAGGAAAAATGGTGGTTGATATTACTTCTGATTCATTTGTTAACCTGATAATTAAAACTCAAGTTAAGCTTATTGGATTGTGGAATAGAGTTAGCTTTAGGTTTGTACTGCGCAGTTTGACAAATACAGTAGGTCATCTGGGTATTCTGGGTATATACATAAATTTCACATACTGTAGTATACACACTGCATCCTACTTTTCATAAATAGTAGATAATATGCCATGGTGAGCAAGTTTTGGCAGAGACAAGTTTCATATGTAAACAACTCTTTTTCCTCTTTTAGTAGAATGGTTTTCACATATCTCTTTTACCGTTAGTGTTTTGTTATAGTATACAGTGCATTGTATCGCTTCTAGATTACACATTCATATGGCACATACTTAATGAAGTTATTTCTTTTTACCAGCCTGCTATACCTGTTTTTTTCAAACACACAGTCTGTTCAGTGCTGGAAGGCATCGGAATGCCAAGCAGGCAGTAGTGTCTCCCCCGAGATGACTGAATTATGAATGAGACTTCACTTGCAGCCATCTTTGGATGGGTTATTCTTTCTAATGGTGCGTCCTCTGTCTCCAAGGGTCACCACATATTCTGATGCACCAACACGCCTCTACTGCGATGTTTTAAGGTATATGGTACCTTATGAATGTGTTTTAGGTGATGTGAGGATGTTTCTGATGGAAGCTATAGAATAACTTTGGATTTACACTTGCAATTTCTAAATATCCACATATTCGTAAATCTCAGTATTCAGCTGTTAGCTAGTCTTTATTTTCTTACTGTCTTAAAAAAAAAAAAAAAAATATATATATATATATATATATATATTCCATAAAAAATGAAGGGTTTTCATTATAGCAATGAGAATTAAAATAATTTAACAAAAAAAATCCTTTTGCGAAACTTTATTTTTTCTTGTTAATTTTAATTTAATGTAAAATTTGACATCGGCATTTCTATGTAACAATGTGATTATCATTGAGCAATTAAACTAAGTTGCTATAGTTTCTGTTAGCAGTTTCTATTATTCAGCTATTCTGTTTCTACTCGTACTTGTACTGTGCTCCTTAGCCGCAGTATCCAGCTGTAGATCTTTATCTGCTCTACTACTGTCTCTCTGTTTTTGCATTAAGTTGACCAGGGCCTTGCATAAGGCCATTTTGTGTCACCAGGAATCAGCAGTTCTCAATGAAAATGATAGATTCCCTGTTGCTTATTTATCCTGAATCTGATTGACTGAAAGGTCTTTCCATCCATGTGATATTCTACCAATACCATTGTACCGCTTCACAATTTGTATCACACCACTTATAGCTTTTGTCACAGTTAGCATAATGGCGGAGTAGTATTTTACAAATAGTACTGTTGTGTCACTGAATGTAGTAAGTTTTTTTTTTTTTGTAAGATTTGCAGCCATTCAGCATTTAGTACTTCAACTAGATCTTCTGGAATTTACCACTGGCCCTGATGCATCTATAGTGGTTAAACATGAGAGATCATTTGTTTTGGGTAAATCTTTGGTCTCATTAATCTATTATTTGTAAATAATTTTGGCTGAGGACAAAATGAGTGGGTTATAAACAAAGACATTATTTATACTTTATACCACACCTTGTAAGACCCAACCGACAAATGCATCGACCAGCATTATCATGGTAAATTCCTATAACCTTTGAAAGGATTTTCTCAGCAGACATTCAAACTGACTTTTTTATTATGAATATAAGATAATGTGCTGAAGAATGAATGCTGTTTCAGATCCAGGTCAACACACTCCCTCAGTAGAAAACTCACCTCAACGTTCCTTCGTTACTAGTTTCAAGATGACATTTTTGAATTAGTAACAAAGGTTTTGGCTCATCATTTAAACTGCCAACTTGACATTTGAACCTGTGGCAGAAGGAAATAGTTTTACACACAAGATGGGGTTTTTTTTTTGAGACATTGTTGATTTTTTACACACTTGTGCCTTCGATCTGCTGTATAAATGTAATATTATACCTGTAGTCATACAATTTATTTGTACTTTTTTTTTAAATTCAAAACAGCTCCACAATCACATAGACCCCTAAAAGGGTGGCAACTGAAAACCAGAATATAAAAAGAGGCAGCAGCATCTCTTCATCCATCTCTGCACCAACAACAAAGAGTGTGTCAGAGCTGGGGTAGAGGTGGAGTGAGACAGTGTCTATTTGTGATTTTGTGTGTGTGTGTGAGAGAGAGAGAGAGAATTGGGGTGCACTTTAGCATGTCTGACTTTAAAGAAGTCTTTGAGCAAACCTTCATGTTGCTGCAGATTTGGTGCAGAAAAGTAGGCAGCCTTCATGGAGATCTGACTCTCTTGTTCACACACACATACACGAACACAAAGAACATCCTCTTTTTGTTGAGCTGATAGCAAATCAAGCTGTTCTTGAAATACTCTGAGGTTCTGTCTCCTTTGATTGAACTAGTGGGGGGTTAACTGTCAATGGCTGTGTTCCAAAACCTAGCAAGTTGCCCTGCTGTCTGCTGCTTTTCTAACATCTTAACTGTAATCGAACTTTATTGGTGATAAATGTGGCAGGACTTTGTGCTATTGAATAAATTACACAAAAATAATTATTAATATAGTTAATAATGGATTATAGTAAATATCATATACCATATAGATATTGCTGTACATACAGTACAAATGTTTTTGTATACACATGAAAAGTTTTTCTCAAATTGCCCCTCACTATCTGTAATAGTGCATGGAGTAGACAAGCACCTTTGTTCAGTCTGCATATTTGTAAGAAAACACTTTCTTTAATTGGCTGGAATTTTGATGTGTCTCCTCCTGACAATGTCTTTATCAATGAGAAAGTTTCACTGAAAGTTATTATTTCCTATTCTGTAGCAACCATATTCTGTGATTTCTCTCATTCAGTTTCTGTCTTATCTCTTCTTCTTTATGCTGTCCCTACAAACTACCAGTCCTACTTACAGAAACATTCCCAAGAGAGATGGCACACAGTCAGGAAACTCCAAATGTTATTTGTCATAGCCGAAAGAGCTTAAAGGAGAACTCCACTTTGAGAACAACAATTTACAAATAATTTACTCACCCCCTTGTCATCCAAGATGTTCATGTCTTTCTGTCTTAAGTCGTAAAAAAAAAAATTATGGTTTTTGAGGAAAGCATTTCAGGATTTTTCTCCATAATATAAACAGATTTTGAACTTCCAAAATGCAGTTTAAATGCAGCTTCAAGGGGCTCTAACGATCCCAGTCGAGGAAGAAGGGTCTTATCTAGAGAAACGATCAGTCATTTTTTTTCAAATAATAAAAATTTGTATTTTTTTTTAAGCACAAAAGCTTGTGTAGCACTAGTTCTGGGATGTGCGTTCACGACGCAAACAAAGAAATGTGCTGCAAATACTTACAACACAGACAAAAAATTTTAAAAAAGGTAAGCATTTGCAGTGTGTTTATTTTTTGTGTTGTGAGTATTTGCAGCACGTTGCTGTATTTGGTTGTGTTGTGAGCATTTGCAGTGTCTGTTGTCATCAAATTGATGAAGATGTTTTCTTAATTTGCAGGTGATTTTTCTATTTGTATGTGTTTTTTTCATTTGCAGCACTTTGAGCTGTCTATGCACAGGAAGCATTTCAATATTAAAAAAATCTAAAAATGGCTACAGCATGATTTTATAAGTTTGTGGTCATCAGTTAATGAGTTTAAATAAATGTCAGCATGGGTGACATTGGAGGGAGGAGCAAGGTAGTCATAGAATCCTAGATGTCGACCCCACTGCAATTTGGAGCAGTTAGCCAAGCTCAGGCCTGGTTCTATGCGGATGCTAAGCACCCTCAACCTAAAGCAAAAGCACCCTCAAATGAAGATCTATTTTGCAGCAATGAGCAGTGTAGCCAATCATGGTCAGATCTGTTGATATCATGAACACAATGGCCAATCAGATGTGTTTTAGTTCGTCAGAATTCACTCACTGCTGAAAACACAGAGTTTTTAAGTGCACTCGTAAAACATATCATAACAAACAGTGCAGACATAATGTAAATAAAAGATTCATTGTGCAGTTCAGAGAGATTATAACAAACCTTGTGAGACTGTGCTGAACTAAGATGAGTGATGACTTTTTAGTGACTTTGTGCGCTTCCTAGGCTATAATCCAGAATTTGTTGAAAAAACTTTTGTTTTTTTTCTGACACATACACACTACACTGGTCCTGACCAAGCCTCCATGTGTTCAGAGTGATATCCAGTTCATAGACCAAACTTTATGTCAACCAGTAGTTTCATTTCCGTTTTTTCTTCAACACGTGTCTCATCTTTGGTGACAATGATTCAAAATGGACACATCAAGAGACTGAATTTGGCAACTGGAAAAAAGACTCAGAAAAATTCAGTGAACATCAGAAAAGCTGCATGCACATTTCTGGTTAAAAATTAAAAGCCATCAACAGACACTTAAAATAGGAAGCATCAGCAGCAAGGGTCACACTTTATATTAAGTGGCCTTAACTACTATGTACTTACATTGAAATTAATCATTTGATACAATGTTCTTATTGTGTACATACATATATTTACATTGTACTTAGATTTTAAAAATATGTGCATGTAATTACATTTCTAATTAATTTCTGTAATTAAATTTATAATTACATTGTTGACCCATCCCTTACACCTTAACCCACTCTTAAACCTACCCATACCACCAAACCTCTCGCTAACCTTACCCATATCCCACCTCAATAGAAGCAAAAGTTTTTTGCAGTACAATATGACCACATTAATTACATTGTACTTATTTTTTGATGCAAGTACATAGTAGTTAAGGCAACTTAATATAAAGTGAGTCTTCTGAATGACTCACCTGCCAAAGGTGTGACGTTCTCACAGTTTAAAGACCATGGTCTATGACCAGAAAGTATACAATTACAGTTTCTGATGTAGCTGATGAAAATGAGTTTTTGCCTGGCTGTGGCAAAGGTTTGTTAAAATCAAACTGATGGTTCAATTAGAGTCGCAATTCCTGTGCTAAAGAACGGACACAAAGACGAGATTAAAAGAAAAAAGATCCAGACAGGGCAGGTTGGAGACAAGCAGTTTAGACATTTAAGACCCAACAAACCCAAACAGAAAAGACAGGAACTTAAATATACAGACCAAATGGGATAATTAACAAGACACACCTGAACAGAATGACACAATCAGACACAAACCGGAAACTAGGTCAATGAACTAAACTAAGGCAGGAGAACAGAAACACAACCAAAAGGGCATAACCGCACCAATTAGGTTGTTGATCTTCTGAATTTCAAATACTGAATTCAGCGAAGAATTCACTAAATCTCTGATCATTATACTTATAATTCATCATAATTAAAATATTTTCTTTTGGGCTAATATTTTCCCTTTCAATATATAAAATAAAATATTACTCCGTTCTTTTTTTTTTATTTCGTTGATAGAGTAAGGTAAAATGTGGTTGACAAGCTTTTATCTGACATCCACCTCATTTTTCACATTTTGCACTTCACTTGTGCCACTGTGTTTTCTCTGTCTTATTTCAGTTATGGCTTGGCTGTTGGCCACACAGTTGTAAGAACTGTGATTACAAGATTACAATGATTGATTACAAATAGGTCAGTCTCTGAAAGGCCTACACATATATAATTGGAAAACTCCTCTTATGAGCCACTCTCCAACAACATCTTGGCTCCAGATTGAAGCATTTGTGCCCAGAGCCTGTTGAACGGGGCAGCCATTGTCTGGATCTTGATACTGGACAAGGAGGAAATATATCTGTGCTTTTGGAGTGCATTTGCTCTGTTTTTTCTTGTATTCTTGTGGTTTCATGTTCATGGATCTGTGTTGAACCACATGGAACATGTTTTCTGCACCTCCGACATATTGCATGGTTGAAAGCCCACGAGATACCACTTTAGAATTTAAAATTACAGCTAGCACCAATTGTGCGTGCATGTGTGTGTTTGTGTGTCTGTGTCCTTACAGGTGTATGCTTTCACTTTGGGTCTTTGGGCGAGTATTGCAGAATCCGTACATGTAGCTAATGGATGTATGCTTTCATGTGTTGTTTACAAGTGTGCTTTCATAATGAGAGGGAAGATTTACTGCCTCCAGATAAGGCATTCACAGAGATTCAGTTCAAGTGTAAAGCCAGGTGCACAGTGTGATTTATGCGATCTTTTAAAAATATTTTTTAGTCATATTGAGCACTATGACCACAGAGAAATTTTGAGTAAAATCCAGACAGATTGTGTGCACACCAACAGTTTTGTTATTTTTGGTCGTGATTGACAACATTGACTGGCCATTTTATGTCATCAGTCTATGTGATGTTATGCCATCCAGCTCAAATAAAAGGGAAGCCTACATTTGCCAATAGTTTCTTTGCTGTCTGATGCAAACAGGTACTTACAGGTTGGTTGGTTGTAGTTTGTGCATTAATTAATGCCTTGTCCCAAATGGCATTTTCAGCCCCTGTGTTTGTCCTCTGAGACTACAATACATGGACTGTTGGGTAATAGTCCACTACATGTAAATAGTCCGCACCAGTGTAGGCTAGCCATAATGGTGCTTCGGCGGTGCATAGCAGCCACAAAGAGCACTCGTGAAGGCCACAAGACCATATCAAGTGTGTCGTTTGGTACTGGGCGTTTTTGTCAATTGCTATTTTATTACTGGTTGTGCAATCAACTTTTTAGCCAATCCAAGAGTAGCTGTTTTAAAGTAAAATAAATATATGACAAATTTTGTACCAGATAGCAGAATTATAGCACATCTTATTTGGCTTAAGACTGTAACGACAGGCCTCTTAAATTAATTATGCAAAATGTTAAAAAGCATACATGCCGAACCCAGTGACAGCAATATTTAGTCCAATGTGTTTGTTAACATCATGTTCATAGTTACCTTTATGCGTCAAACAAACACATTGTTAAAACACACACATATACACACTTTGTGCACACACTAATTTGTGTGTTTATATATTGAATTTAAAATGAATGCCACGCATCACCCTTTATCAGCGCATTTCTGTAATGAAGTTTTTTAATGAAGTTTTCACCAGCCTGAAATTCCATTAAGAAGACACAAACTGTGGTACATATTGCTCCAGAAGATGCAATTTGCCCATAATGAATTCATACATAAAACACCAGACTTTCAAAAGCTTTCAGTATTCATTAAAAACAGTCCATTTGTGGCATAATTACAATCTCACTACTTTTAGCCCTTTTTCTTAACACCAATGCCTATATGCAAAACACTCGCTCACTCTATCAGCACTGCAAGTAACTCTCAGTCTACCTGCCAATTCGGCAGCATTTAAATGGACGTGTGCAAACGCTTAAAGCCCTGATGCGATTACATTTGGTAAATAGCTTTTTTTGTGTGTCAGGCATTTGCTAAGCCTACCCGTGTAGGGTCCATTAGAAACGTAGTGTTGTAAGGACTGAATGGTGTCTCTTGTTACTTAGCAAATCCACTGAGTGGGATAATTGGCTCCCTGGGGTGCAGTGTGGATGCGGTATTTCATGGCATCCCACAGCATGGAGAAGGCATGGTATATGAGGACAATTCCCTGAAGACTGAGCTCAGATCTGTGTCCATCCTCACGAGAACTACAGTTGGAGACACTGAAGAATTCTGAGTGAGATCCTGTGGTTTAGTTTCCCGAGGGTCAGGATTTTACTCTGTGCCTTAAGTGTGTAATTTATCTAGTAAAACAGTGTTGACCTAGCATAGACATATTAGTTTGGGACAAGGTAGGTTGACCCAGCACAGGTCTTATATGTATGTGATGCATTCTCTTTCATCTCACTCCCATATGTCTCTCTGTCTCCTGGGACTTAACCCCATCCGCTTGGCATGATGTCTCTTCCCCTTAAGGAATATCAACCAGCTGGGCCCTGAAGCCCAGATGTGCAAATGAGATGTTACAGTCTTAATAACAAAGAATGGTGGAGAAAATGGCAACGACGGCAATAAGCTGCCAGTGCACCTGCGGTCTTGTTCCTTCTGTACAGTACCCAAAAACTGCACAAACATGTTAATTCCCCAATTACTTCTTTGATCTCATTTGCTTTGTTCCAAAACCTAGTGAACTGCCTACAGAGGCAACATTTTAAGACGTCAAAGGATATTCCAAAAGGTAAGCATTTATATGAATGTATCTCTGAAGAAAACGTACCGTCTTCAGAACAGTTTTGATGGCATTTTCTTTTCATTTTACCTCTGTGTAATGCCTAATAGTCTACTGTGGTGTTACAGCACATCACTGTTTTGTGTACAGGGTTAGCTGCTGTATTCTGCTTTACCATAAGCACCATCTACTGTCAGAGAGTGACTTTAAAACCTGTCTGTCAGTTTTGGTCAGGCCAGTTATATGTAAAATAAATCATCATTTATGATTTTGAGTCATCCCTTTTCTTGACAAATGGTTTAAAGGCTAAAATGTGATATAATTTATCATTTCATAAAACTTTTTGTTTTTATCAAAACTTGAATTGTAAAGTTGTTTAAATTGTTGTGTTTATTATTATTTTACAGTTTAGGATGTTACCATAGACTGTGGTGTTTATTCAAATACATAAATAAAGTTTTTGCTTTGTTTTTTAACTTATGTGACTTGAAAGAGAAACTCACCTAAACGACATGGAGTACTATTTTAATATAAGATTTATGAAATTATTTTATGAATATCTTATTTTGTCTGTATTTTTTTAGTGTATAAGCGCTTGTATAAAGAAATGTGCAATATAAATCAATAAAGGAAAAAATCTAATCAAAATAATATCAATCAAAATCAATAAAATCAAAATAAATCAAAACACAACTGTAAAATAGTTTGTATTAAAAAAACTATAAAACTATACAATAAAATCAAAAAATTAAAATAAATTAACTTATTGTGTATACATATATATATATATATATATATATGTATATATATATATATATATATATATATGTATATATATATATATATATATATATTTTTTTTTTTTTTTTTTTTTTTTTTTTATATGTTTTGCATTGTGTTTAGTGTTGTGTTTTATTGCTGAAGGAATTGTCCATAATTTTAACAGAAAACGTACATTGTACATTTTTCTACAGATTTTATGTAGAACTTTCTAGGTTACTTATGAGGTTTTGTGACTAGTAGGATTCTTCATTAAAAAAGCCGAAGCTTATGTTGCTATCCAATTTGCTGAACACAACTATAACTATGTCTAGAGAATGATCCTTGAAATAGATTACAAAAGATTCTGATGTTTTAATAGTTCTACACCTCAGAGACCTGGATATAATTGATTACATGTTTGTCCAGACATTAGTAAATCGTTCTGATTTGAGAGAGGTAATTACTATGATTCAGAAGAACTTTTTGGAGTTTTGACACTCGTTTTATCTTTTGCTATGGGGGTGATTTGAAAGCATAATTAGCCTACTTCCAGAGGAGCCAGTGTCCAGCTTATTTCCTTTGCCCTTTTGTGTTTGTAAAATTGCAGTTGGAAAAGGTTGTTTAATTTTATTTCTCTGCCTGCTTTTGTTCTTGAGTTGCAGATTCATGTATAATGTATGAGGATTGCGAGTCTTTTTTTTTTTTGGCAACTTCAAGCTTTTCCCTGAATAAAGCCCTATTTAAGGAGCTTGAGGGACCTGCGTTGATCCCAGAGCTCAGCTCACGGGCTGGACACTCCAGCCAGGGTCTATGAGTCGCCATGAAAATTAGGTCACTAAAACTAGCATAAAAAGATATGTGCTTGTTTAGCGCCCCCATTGGAGGTTTCACTTTTCAGACCAACTTCTAATTTATTCTGCATGAATCACAATGATAAAACAAGACCCTGATTCTAAACCAGAGTGCCATTTGAAACATATTCGCCACATGTCCTATTCATCATGTTCATGTTTTTGTCTGCTTGACAGGATCATACAAAGATGTGTAGAGTACAAGAGTATTAGATCAGTTAAAATTTGGTGCTTTGAGTACAGTTCTCTCATACTGACCACTGGATGTTCAACAAGGCACCTCATGGCAGAACTCTCTGAAGATTTGAGAATAGAATTGTTGCTGTCCACAAAGATGGCCTAGGCTATAAGAGGTTCAGTAACACCCTGAAACTGAGTTATAGTACTCTGGCCAGGGTCAGACAGAGGTTTTCCAAGACGGATTCCATTCGGAATAGGCCTTGCAAGGGTCGATCAACGAAGTTGAATGCTCGTTCTGTGCGTCAGGTGCAGAACATGGCTTCAAAAAACAGATGCATGAGTGCTGCCAACATTGCTTTAGAGCAGGGGTGTCAAAGTCCGGTCCTAGAGGGCCGCACCCCTGCAGAGTTTAGTTCTAACCCTGCTCTAACACACAAGCCATGTATTTGTCAAACAAGCCTGAATGACTTGTTTATCTGGATCAGGTGTGTTTAATTAGGGCTGAATCTAAACTGTGTAGGGCTGTGGCCCTCCAGGAACTGAGTTTGACACCCCTGCTTTAGAGGTTGCAGAAGTAGAAGGTCAGCTTGTCAGTACTCAGGCCATGCGCTGCACACTGCAACAAGTCGGTTTGAATTGCCGTCATCCGAGAAGGAAGCCTCTTCTGAAGCTGGCTTACAAGAAAGCCCGCAAACAGTTTGCTGAAGACAGCTTGTCCAAAAGCATGTCCTATGGTCTAATGAGACTAAGATAAACTTGTTTGGCTCAGATGGTGTCCAGCATGTGTGGTGATGCCCTGGTGAGAAGTACCAAGAAAATTGTGTCTCTCCTACAGTCAAGCATGGTGGTAGCATCATGGTCCGGGCTGCATGAGTACTGCTGGTACTGGGGAGCTGCGGTTCATTGAGGAAAACACAGATTCCATTATGTACTGTATTTTTCTAAAGCAGAACATGATGCGTTCCCTTCAGAAACTTGGCTGAACAACAGTTTTCCAACATGATAATGACCCCAAACACATCACCAAGATGACAATTGCCTTGCTGAGGAAGGTGCAGGTGAAGGTGATCCGACCTGAACCCTACTGATAATATCCAGCAGCTCCTTGATGTCATTATAGAGGATTTGAAGAGGATCCCAGCAATAACCTGTGCAGCTCTGGTGAATTCAGTGCGCAGAATAATTAAGGCAGTGCTAGATAACAATGGTTTGACACAAAATATTGACACTTTGGTCACAGTTTTGACAAGTTCACTTAGGGTGTACACACTTTTGTTGCCAACTGTCTTGACAATAATGGCTGTATGTTGAGTTATACTTTTAGGGGACAGTAAATATACACTGCTATACAAGCTGCACATTGACTACTCTAAAATATATCCAAGTTTAATTTCTATAGTATTGTCCCTTGAGAAGATATACTAAAATGATTGCTGAAATGTGAGGGGTGTACTCACTTTTGTGAGATACTGTATATATATATATACACACTCTGAAATACTGATATTCCCTTTAATACTCTAACACTGCTAGGGTTTAACAGTGATTTTGTTATTATTTTGTCACTCTACCTCAATGCAATGTCCTTTCATAGTCTTGTCAGACTATGTTTGAAAAGAAAATTATGTCATTCTGAAAATATAATTATTTTATAATTATAACATACTTGCTATCTACAGGTCTATTCTATATAATATGGGGGGGGGTAGAGTGGGTGAAATTCCCACTCTACCCCTGTCAACTGTAAGTTTATATAGCTGTATCAACTGCTCTTTTTTTCTTTAGGTCTTTGTCTTTATGTTCATTTAGTAAAGCTACTATAATTTTCTAGTTTGTGAATGGTTTTCTGCTCTTCATAAGCAAGCTTTTTGCTGTTTGCTACCTATTAGCACTTGGGTACTAAATTGGAATTTTATGCTGTCATTGAAAGACATACCACCAGTAACAGTTGGTTGTTACATTGTAAATTAATTAATGGACATCATAAAGTCTGCTGACACTACTCATTCTCTATTTCTCTCTACAGCTGGAGCGACGTACATCTTTGGAAAGGGTGGAGGACTTATTACATACACATGGCCCAATAACGAGAGACCCAGCACTAGAACCGATAGACTGGCTGTGGGCTTCAGCACCACCATCAAGGACGGGATTCTGGTCCGCATTGACAGCGCCCCCAGACTAGGAGACTACATCATGCTCCACATCGTGAGTCCAGTCTCCATAATGTTTAACAGTTATGACAGCTGGCGGTGGCAAACAGGAAGTTATAATTAATGCATACAATAAGAGACCTGTCCTGAACACATGCCCATGCGCATATTCAGTTATAGTCATAGTGCCACGTGCCGGCAACAGGAGGGTCACATTTTTACGCTGTAACAAACTCCTCACAGAGATTTAATGACATCAACATTATATTTGGTCAGTCTACTCTAAAGTCCTTTGCGATGTTAAATTGCAAAGATGTTGAGTTCTCGTTGAAGGGTGAGTTGTTGTAACTCAGCCATACAATGTCCGATCTACCACAAACTTCACACGTTTCATAAGAGTCCTGTCCTGAACACATCTAAAGGCCAATATTCAGTTATAGTCATAGCGCCACCTGTTGGCAACAGGATATGTCATGTTTTACACTCAAACATACCATGTTCAATCTGTGCCAAAATTCATGTTTGATAAAAGTCCTGGGTTGAAGACGTCTGCATGCCAATATTCAGTTATAGCCACAGCGCCACCAGCTGGCAGTAGTTTGGCACATATAAATGACTTTGACATATTCCTTCTATATTTACCACTTTAAATGCATATTGTTCACCATTTGCTGTTTTCCTAAAGCCACTGGGTGTCGGTGAGCCCAGGTGTGAGGGCCTTTTCAACACTGCTTACAGCTGTAATTCTTTTTCTTCTTCTTCTTCTTCTTCTTCTTCTTCTTCTTCTTTTCTAAAATGAATCATGGTTTTTAGCGTGAAAAAAAAACATTTCAAAGTTTCGCCATGAAAAAGGAAGTTGTTATAACTCAGGCATACAATGTCCAATCTGCCCCAAATTTGTTTGATAAGCCTCCTGACCTGAAGAGATATACATGCGCATATTCAGTTACACCTGCTGGCAACAGGAAATTACGCTGTTTTACGCTGTAACAAATTCCTCCTAGAGATTTAATGACATTCAACATTATATTTATTCAGCTTAATTCTTTGCAATGTTAAATTGCGAAGATATTGTGTTTTCGTAAAAGGGTGTGTCCGTGGCGGCCTGACAAATTTCATGGAAAAAGTTATATAGCCATTATATAGCCATATGTCCGATCTGCCCCAGACTTCACACATTTGATAAGAGTCCTGGCCTGAACACATCTAAGGGCCAATATTCAGTTATAGTCATAGCGCCACCAGCTGGCAGCAGGAAATTCGGCACATATAAAAGACTGACATTTTCCCTCTTATATTTTCCACTTTAAATGCATATTGCCCACCGTTTGCTGTTTTAAAGTCACCGGGTGGCAGTGAGCCCAGGTGCTAGGGCCCTTTAATTATAATAGGATTTTCTAAGGTGCTTTTGGTGTACACTGTGACCTCAAAGACAGCAAAGTCAAGCATTAATGTAATATTTCTGGAATCCACAGAAGTGTTTGTAGGGGATTCTGCTGATGCAAGAAAATGGTGATAATGTCTGAAAGAAAGCCAGACTTCAACAGATTGAAAGTCTTTTTCTCCTTAACGTCTCTGTGGAGAGATAATGTACTCACAGACCATCTGTTCCATGGAACAGCAACCAAGGCATCTCACTTTAAAGAGGAAGTGAGAGAAAATGTAACTCACTAAGATGAGAGACTTGTTTTTGACCCCCTGTGCATGGAAGGCCCTCATGGTGTGTGTTCGAGTCGAAATGCTTCTGTTGAATAAGTAAGAGCTGCACTGAAAGACATCTGCTAAAGCAGTGGTTCTCAACTGGTTTGCGAACTGGACATCAAGTGGCATCCCAACACAGTAATAAAGCATTAAACATATTTATAATGGGTTAATATGTTATTTACTTTTTATCAAATTGTGTTGTGGGAGTAATCAAACTAATTAAAAGTGATCTAAAGTAAAGTATTGAAGCTACCAGTGTTGGGAAGGTTACTTTGGAAATGTAATAGGTTACAGATTAGAAGTTACCCTATTTAAAATTTAATAAGTAGTGTAACTATTTCAATTACTTAATTAAAGTAACTAATTACTTTTTGATTACTTTTCTAAATTTGTAATGAAATTTTTCAACTTAATCATTTTAAAACATTTAAAGCAAGGCAGGGTTAGGTTTACAGTAGTGCTCAACACTAATTATGGTCAGACTTTCAAAATCTTTCACCAGTAGAATTAATTATTGTAAAAAGGGGTTAAATACAGACTTAAAATCATAACAAGATATAGTTTAATAGCTATGATAGTGATTGTGAAATCAAATTTTGCACATCTATGACAGGAAATGGTGGCAGTGCTTTGGAAAAAAAACAAACAAACAGTTAATCTTAAAAAATAAAGCATATTAATAAATCCAAACAGGAAATAAAACAGTTACCAAATAAGCCTGTGTCCTATTCTGTGTCCTGAAACATTGGTGTCTCATATTTTAGAGCAGTCAATGCAAATTGGGAAAGAAATCAATCAAATCTGTATGTGTGCGAAAATATTTGGATGTAACTCCCTTTGTAATCGTTAACATTTTCATAAGTAACTGTACATTACTTACACTTTTTTTTTCAGTAACTGTAAACGATTACAGTTACATTTATTTTGTAATTCAATTACCTTATTCCAGTATGTGTAACAAGTTACTCCCCAAAACTGGCAGCTACTAACTTCATATAGTATGACAGTTCATCTGTTCAAAGATAATTGATTTACAGATTCTTGTGCAGTCTTGTGCAATCTTTTTGTAGCAAAATATTTTGTTATATTTATCTCTTCATCACTATATTTTCTGTTCAGTTCAGATTCAGGATATTTGAAGTTGTATTAGTTTATTAAGTAAAAATGTGTCCGTTAAAATTGTATTGAATAACCCTGTCATCCTAATTGAGATCCTTATTGATTTTTTACCAGATAAATACTCACATAAATTATAAACAAATTATTTAATTCAATAGTGTTTTTCATTACTATTATTTAAAAGATGTTGTCACTTTCACATGCTGTTTGAACATTAATGTGTGTTGGCAGTGTATGTACAAATCTACCCTATAATGATAAAAATCCATGTAGTGGTTTTTAATTAATCTGTAAAAATAATATCCCCTTTTTCAAATCGAACCATTCTCAGATGCCTGCCGTTGTTGCGTCACACCCACAGAGGCCGCTCCCACGATAGTTGATTACCATTAGCGTCTTACCTCAGATCAGTTGTAACAGTCCAACCTCCATGTTTTGATGCCGGAGCAGGGATGTAAGTTAGACAAGAATTGAGCGATTGAGGTGTTGTGTTGCTGGATGTAATAATGAACGTAGTGGTCGTCATTTACTCGCAACATCTGAGCTGCTGAAGATGCAGTGGATTACGTTTGTTTGTGAAGGGAATGTGCCCCCAGATCTACGTATATCAGTCTATGTTCACACAAATCATTTGTGATCCAGCTTCACTTACAGCAGAAGTGAGCCCTGGTGAAAAAAACCAGCATATGCTGGTAGGTATGTTTTGATGCTGGTTTAAGATGGACCTTTGCTGGTTTATGCTGGTCCTTAGCTGGTTTATGCTTTTCCTTTGCTGGTTTATGCTGGTCCTTGACCAGCAACATGACCAGCATAAACCAGCAAAGGACCAGCTTAAACTAACTAAGGCTCAGCTTAAACCAGCATCAAAACATACCTAACCAGTATATGCTGTTTTTTTCACCAGGGAGTATAAGGGTTTTTTATGAATCTTTGCGATCGCCTTTCTTAATAATGTGCTAGTTAGCCAGTTTAGTGGCTAAACATGGCTAAATGCGGCTAAAGTAAACAGGCTCGTCAATCCACAGAGAGTAGAGAGGGGCGGGGCGAGCAGAGCTCATTTGCATTTAAAGCAGCCTCAACCAAAATGGGATGATTTTTGCAGAGCTGATTTTGGCAAGGTAAAAAGGGCGTTGTTTTACACTACCATTGAGAATTTTTAACCAAAGTATATTATAGACTTTTATTAAGACTATCATTAAGACCCTAAAGAATCATATCAACTTGTGGAAAATGGGCATCCGATGACCCCTTTAAATCACTTCAATGTAGATATACCTTTACTTGGAAAGTAGCTAATTACTATAGTATGACTAAAGTTTGAAAGTAGTTTTTCCAACACTTTCATTTAACATTATTGTTTACTGTCTCTCTCTGCAACAGATCAACAGCTCATTTTTAGATCTTATCCCCCAGTTAAGAAACCCTATGCTAAAGGATAGAGAGAAACTCTACACCTGCTTGTTTGTGAAATGTATGTTGTTTTGAGTCTTGAGATCAATTCTAAGTTCATCCAAGTAGAAATTATAATCAGGTTATCATAGCTCATACTGTTTTCCAACCTAAATGACGAAGAACTGCCTAATAACATCATCAAATCCCACTCAACAACGCACAGCAGGAAACACAACACTCAATATCCCATCAGTTTAGTCAGAAGGGATTCTGATTAGACCAGCACTATAAGCCTATGTGCAGAGACTATGCACACAAACACACTCTAAAGATTAACAACATCCCACTGTGAGGCTTCAGTGCAAATTAACTCACTGGCTTTAGACTGAGAAGAAGTGGGACATCATGGGAATCAACACAGTGAGATCTCTTTGTCAGCTAATTCCTCTAACCAAACACCACATTCTTCACTATCTCAGTCAAATGATCATTGGAGCATTAAGATTAACCTTTCAACTGTTGAATTCGCTCTCTGAACATCACAAGAAGTCACGATGATGATCCAAAGAAGATTTCTTCCTCTTTCTGTACTTTAGCCAAGAACAAACTGCAAACTTCTGGGAGTTGACACTGCATTTGTTTGCAGAATTGAATCCCTTGAGATATAATTTTGTGTGTTGTGGAATTAAGAAGGAATTTTCTTGTTTTTATTTATCTGTATTTTTGTACCATTTTTAAATTGTTCATATCTAAACATTTTAGAACAAGATAAATGACTTTAAGTACTAAATTGTCCAAGAAATTAAGACTTGTTTTTAGAGAATATATTTTGAATTAAGTTTCATTACCCTATTGGCAAGTAAAATCTTTTTTTAACAATCATTAAAATACTTTGGTGTCTTGCGGCTTTAAACAAAAGATGCGGATGTGCATAGTAATTATTTTACACTAAACTAACATTAAAAACCAGATATGCATAATCATTCAGCAATTAGTAATATAGTAAAACACCATGAGTTTTGTTTATGCTCTGTTAGCTGCTGCTTGTACAACATCGTGCACACTGTTGATCAAAATGTGTGGGTTGCCCCAAGACTGCAGGGCTGGTGGGAACACCACAGTGAATCTAGACAGATGGTATCAAAATTTGCACTTACAGATTTAATGTGAATGTTGGTTGTCCTAAGCGGATTTTTCAGGACTTCATTTGAATTCATTTGTAAAATATGATAAATAACTGAACTCAAAAATACAAAAATAAGACAGAAGAAGAATGACAGATGTATTAAGCTGCAGTGTGTATGTTATTTTTGAAATATTTATGTTATTTTTGTTTTCATGCATTTGTCCAATATTACGTGTTTCCCACATATTTCTGTGTAATTACTGTGTAATCAATATTGTTCCTAAACAAAGCGAGGGTGGTGTTGCTTATTGTGAGAGTGAGAATTTTAATTTACTCACATTCCCTCCTTTTTCATTGCCAAATCCCACAGGAAAATCAAGTCTTAATGAGTTGTTCCATTGCTGGACTAATGAGGCGTTGAAAGAGTTTAAATTCCAAGTCAATTTAACAGCTTCTGTAAACAGGAATATTATCACATGTCTGATTTCAGTCTGATGATTTATTTTAGAATAGAGTGGTTTTGACACCACACTAGCTGCCATTACTGTGGGGTACTCTCAAATATGGCACAATAAAAGTTAGCCGAAGGAAAAAAAAAAGACAGAATGTGGCAAATGCAGGGTTTATAAATCATCAAAATATTGTCTCTCAAGTGAAAGGTAAATCCTCTATGTAATGTAACATTCTTTGAATATTATTCAACATCTACCAGCAGGGGCCAACTACCCATGCTCACCAGCCAAACCCTGACCTCTTGGTTCTAAATAATAGTGAATATTTTCCTGGACAGGTTAATGGACAGTAATCACAGCCCTGTTACCAGGGAGACATCATGGGCACAGAGAACTCTACAGCATGAGTAATAGCATATGCAATGAGGAACACTGAGCTTTTAACATATCTCAGAGTCACACTGAACCCTTTTAACTGTCTGATCTTCTCCACATTAATTCAGAGTTTGGATGAGAACAAAACAGGTAGAAGTGAAAGATACTGAACAGAGCAGCTGAAGACATGATGTCAGACAAACAGGGTGCTCCATCTAAATGTATCACCTTGAAAAAAGTGATATTCTCTCTCTCTCTCACCTGCCTGTGTATTTCAGTATTTGATGATTTTTGCAGTGAAAAATTGCTTTTCCCAGGAGTTTGAGAAGAAAGCACCCTCTGTGTTTCTCGCCCTCAGTGAGTGAAGAGAATAAACGGATTGGATAATGTTGTCTTGTGAAATGCGGTGGCGAGTGTTGACTTCTTTAAATGGGTTTGCTAATTACTTAATTTATTAGAGATGTCGAATAAGAGACACTAAGGCAGGTGTCAATTTAAAAGTAGGACTGTTGCCAGGAATAGCTATTTTGTGACTGTCCCTTCCCACATGCTTACACAGACACATATACATGCACATCACACATACAAGAAATGTCAAGCATTGAGAAAACAAATAGAACAATAAAAATTCTCAGAAAATACTCTTTCACATTGAGTAGTTTGCCAAACATGTTGCCAAACAGTGTGTACTGTACCTTCAACATACTTTGTCTATGCCCAAAAATGTATTCAGTAGACTTTCAAAATTTGCTTTGCTTGAAAAAAAAAAAACAGTAATGAAAATCTGGTAGTGACGGCACAGTTTTCCACTTGGTCAAGCAGTCTGTTGACAGCTTTTCTTGTGTGTGAAATCAGCCACATGCCAATAAACCAATGAGAACAAAGAACAATAATTCTGTGGATCCACTAACCTTATTCCCTCCATAAATCAAGCGTAGAGTTAGTTCTGTCAGGTCATGTCAGATAAGCTCGCATCAGCTGACTCTCATCTGATCCACGTCTACCTATAGAAATACAACGCCATCTCAACATTCAAAACACTCAAAAGTTAATTCCATGATTTTCTGCATCAGGACATCATAAAAAAATATATCTGGTCCTTGGCAGGTCTGTTAGTAAAATTATATATAATGCAATATCTAACCATTAACAGTTTTTGACTGTATATGGTAAGGTAAATTACTGTTAATTAACAGTTTTTGACTGTATATGGTAAGCTAAATTACTGTTACCCAGTAAATAGGTTTCTACTGTAGCATTTTATAGTGTTTCTGTTAAAGTTTTGAACAGCTTGATAGCATACTGATCATAAGCTAAGGAACAGCTATGAAATTTACATAAACAAGAGTCGTTTGCCAACTCCTTGAGACCTGAAGCTCTTTGCAAATGTGTCATGGGAATTTCAGAGCCCACAATCTGACACTCCAAACATCATGTGTGAGTGGTGAGGAGAGATGTGGCCTGCCAGTCATATGCTAGAGTTCTGACAGCTGCTGAATTCAATGCAAACACTCAGAATGAACAGAGGAGAGTGAGAGAAAGGAGAGAAAAAAGGCTGGATCAAGACAGACAAATAGTGGCATTTAATCGGCTGTTTTCCTTTGACTCTGGCTGCAGATTTACTCCTTGATGTATATTTCATGGATTAAGATAAAGAAGGAAACACAAGAGTCTTGTTTTCAGTCTTTGACATCTTTTCTATCTGAATCAGCATGTTTTTTCTCCACTTGTTTCCTGTTCATAGCTTAGTGTGAGATGGTTTACTGTGACTGTTTGCAGATGTGAATGCATGTATGTTGGTGTGTGTATGGGAGGGCAAAAGAGTCAAAACGGAGGAGGATAGTGTATGCAGAGAGAGAAATAAATTAGAGAGAGAAATAATAAAACAATTTAATATGACCTTGAAGAAATTCGGTACTATTTGAGTCTTTTTTTGCTCCTTTTATTTGTTTTCTTTCATCCATCCAACATGTTCAGTGGCTTTTAATAAATCAGTATTAAAATTTAAATATAAATCAATTTATTTCATTATCAACTCATTATCAATTCATTCTTCTTTCTTATTCAAAACCCTCATAGTTGGGGTTATTATATTAGAATATATCTTCAGCCATAAACACCTTAACACCTTGTGGACCTTTACAAAATGAACTCTTTATACAGTTGTCACATTCACCGCAGTGTAGCATTCAAAAACATTTATTTGTCTACTAACAATGTTAAACAGTGGATAGCTGAATTATATACACCGATCAGGCGTAACATTATGACCACCTTCCTAATATTGTGTTGGTCCCCCTTTTGCTGCCAAAACAGCCCTGACCCATCGCAGCATGGACTCCACTAGACCCCTCCAGGTGTGCTGTGGTATCTGACACCAAGATGTTAGCAGCAGATCCTTTAAGTCCTGTAAGTTGCGATGTGGGGCCTCCATGGATCAGATTTGTTTGTTCAGCACATCCCACAGATGCTCAATTGGATTGAGATCTAGGAATTTGGAGGCCAAGTCAACACCTCAAACTCGTTGTTTTGCTCCTTAAACCATTCCTGAACCATTTTTGCTTTATGGCAGCATGTGGTGCATTATCCAGCTGAAAGACGCCACAGTCATCAGGGAATTACGTCTCCACAAAAGGGTGTACAACAATGCTTAGGAAAGTGGTACGTGTCAAAGTAACAGCCACATGGATGGCAGGACCCAAGGTTTCACAGCAGAACATTGCCCAAAGCATCACACTGCCTCTGCCGGCTTGCCTTCTTCCCATAGTGCATCCTGGTGCCACGCACATGCACCCAGCCATCCATGTGATGTAAAAGTGATTCATCAGACCAGGCCACCTTCTTCCATTGCTCCGTAATCCAGTTCTAATGCTCACATGCCCACTGTTGCTGCTTTTGGAGGCGGACAGGGGTCAGCATAGGCACTCTGATTGGTCTGCACCTATGCATCCCCATACGCTGCAAACTTTGATGCACTGTGTATTCTGACACCTTTCCTTCAGATCCAGCATTAACTTCTTGAGCAATCTAAACTACAGCAGCTTGTCTGTTGGATCGGACCACACAGTCCAGCTTTTGCTTCCCACGTGCATCAATGGCCTTGGCTGCCCATGACCCTGTCACCGGTTCAACACTGTTCCTTCCTTGGACCTGACTACTGCAGACTGGGAACACCCCACAAGAACTGAAGTTTTAGAGATGCTCTGACCTAGTCATCTAACCATCACCATTTGGCTCTTGTCAAACTCATTTAGATTCTTATGCTAGCCCATTATTCCTGCTTTTAACACATCAACTTTGAGGACAAAATGTTCACTTGCTGCTTAATATATCCCACCCACAAACAGGTGCCGTGATGAAGAGATAATAAGTGTAATTCACTTCACCTGTCAGTGGTCACAATGTTATGCTATGCCTGATCGATGTGTTTATATGTGTGTGAAAGAGGAAGATCATGTTGAGCTCATGGCATTGTGGGATAGAGTGATCTGTTCTATAATATAGTACACATTTTGGCAAATGTAGTAACCTATGTCACTGGGTATCCCTTGCATTCAGAACAATACTTTGCGTAGTGTACATACTATATATTACAGAGATATGCTATTCAGACATATTTAAGCTATCCACCTTTTTCCTGAACGAGTCTCGCCTGACTGGAACAATGATTTACATTTCTGATCTCTGGTGTTTCTAGTCAGATTAACATATTTTCTGAGCCAATAATATAAAGTTGAACGTATCAAAAAGTGGTTTTAAAAAGCAAATTGCACCAAAGTTTAAGCCCTTTACAGCACTTTGCCATCTTTTTTGCAGTAACTCACCTGTCATAGTTTAATGAGTAGAAATATTACATGAAGCGACGTGAGGTTAGCTGCATTGAAAACACATAGGTTAGCGCCAGTAGCCCTGTAGGCAGTGCGCTGACATTTGGTGCAGTTGCACCTCGGGTGTCCCGAAATCGATTCCCACCTCGTGGATCTTTCCTGATCCCACTTTTGGTAAAGTTTCAGTTTAACTGATTTAGTCGTTTTTACCCTGTTTTAACATGGGTTTCTTTGGAACATGAGCACCCAAATGGAAGTTAGAATCCATCATGGTGGTGCTCATCGGTTACTCAGGAAAAAGGTGGATAGAAGGAAGAGAATGTTTACTGTATCAATTAATCAATCACATTTATTTATACAGTACTTTTTAACAAACAAGTTGTGTCAAAGCAACGTTACAGTACTAAATAATAAATAATGCAAAAGTTCCATGTTGCAGCAAAGTCAAATTGCAGAGGACTCATCTGGTTCCCCTGGCCTTGCGCAGACGGCCGTCTAGGTGACAAGTTCCTCACTGATGATCCGTCTCTGGGGCTTATCTAGTTGATGTGGTCCCCACTAACATTCAGGGCTGTAGAGGTCATCTCTGGGTGCTGAGTGACCATCTGATCTGGATACAGACTGGATCTGGTGGCTATGATGACTTCGGAATAAGAAAGAAACAAAATAATATTAGCATAGATGCTATTCTTCTTATGATGCAACGAGTACATCAGGTGTTATGGGAAGTGTTCCCGGTTCCAGTTGATAAATATATGTATTTATATAATAGTCTTTTCTGGTCCTCGAATCTGATTAGCTGATGAAAGTGTGATATTAGAGTCCAACAGAACACCAACAGCTGTTTCCAAGTACTGCTCACTGCAGAGCCTAATGGCCTCCAGCCCCACCTCTGTGTGAACTAATGGGTGGAGTTATGTTTAGGATAGGGTAAAGGGTAGGGTTAGGGTGTGGTTAGGTGCCTATCTCCACCCATTACCTCCAGTGAGGGGGAGCAAGAGCTCCAGCTCCTCCCATTTGGCTCTGCAGCGAACACCCTCTCACTGTTTCACCGTTTGTTATTGTATCACTCCGCTTGCGGTACTACTTACAGCGAGTTTCATGGCGGATTCCCAAATCCTGTATCATTTTATAAATGTTACTGTTTCTGTGTCACGGAATGTACTTTTAAGAGTTTTTTCAGGTCAGAATGTACTTGTTTATATGTTTGTTAATAAAGATAACATCTTTTTGAAAATGTGCCTCTACGGTTTCGGACGCGTGAGCTCCAGGGTGTTAGCTTATAAAGCCGTCAAGAGAAGCCACAACTCGGCCAGATCTTCTGGAATGTACTGCTGATTCTAATGTCTCTATAGTGGTTAAACATGAGATATAATTCGTTTTGGGGTAAATCTAACGGGCTGTTTTTGTTGTTGTTGTTGTTTATTAAACATTATTATTCAATAAATAATATTTTATATAAACAATATGTTTAATAACAGCGTTTAGTATTGAGAGACTGTGCGTATGATGGTGATTTTAGTTACATTATTCCGCCTTTAGATGGCGACAAGAGACTGCTTTTGTGAGTGAGTCAGCAGCAAAGAAGGGACTTTGGTAAAGACTTTTACCTGTTTCCGAGGGGCGCTACTGTAAAAAAGAATGTGGGTACAACATCAGGTGAGGCGACAGTAGTAGTATACCAATGGTATTTCGTGTGCTAATTCGCGAGAGGCTAAGTGTTTTTCGGATCATTGTTTACTTTGTAAAGTTGCAAACCTTTATGAGAGATTTTTGTTAACGTAGAAATCACGAAACCAGTGACAAAGAAAGCCTCACTTTCTCTCCAGTCCTTTGCGAGTTTCACTGTGTGTCGGTTCAAACCTCCAGATCTTACTTATTCATTTATATTTTTAAATACCGAGTCATACTCGGTATTTAAAAACACATAAAAAACGAGGAAAATTAAATATTTGCCATATGCACTTCATTTGTACATTATTCTTCTATTACATCATATTCATACTAGCATTTAATGCCACAGTTTAATGGGTAAATTAATTTATCTGAGACAGAAATTCAACAAACAAACACACACACTGTTAGACTTATATTGTGGATGTAACATAAGTTGATCTGTGGAATGTGTGGTGAATGTTTAATACATTACGTTAGTCACACTCGCTCAGTCAATCTCTCTCTTATAATACTCATGATACAGTGAGGTTTAAATGCAGTAATACAATAAGCTTTCAATGAAACTCAACATTCCTTCATTAATAATTCTGAAGTGACGTTTTAGAATTAGTAATGGAGGCTTGAGCTCAAATGTTCAACTGTCAAACTTTGATTTTAGTCTGTGGCGGAAGGAAGTAGTTCTGCACAAAAGAGGGCTTTTAAAGACAGTCCGTTGTTATTTTGTATATTTACACACTCGTGCCGTCACTCTGAAAGTTGTGAGGTAGGGCCTCCATGGATTAGATTTGCTGGTCCAGCACATCACATAAATGCTCAGTCAGATTGTGATCTTGGTCATTGGGAGGCTTTGTCATGTTCCTCAATCCATCCTTGAACAGTGTGGCAGGGTAGATTAACCGGAAGGAGGCCTTTGCCATTAGGGAACACCATTACCATAAATGGGTGTACATGGTCTTTAGGTTGGTGGTATGTGTCAAAGTAATATCAAAATGAATGCCAGGACACAAGGTTTCCCGCCAGAACATTGCCCAGAGCATAACACTGCTAACACGTAACATATGTCATACTCAGCTCCTTGAGGACCACTGTCCTGCAGAGTTTAGCTCCAGCTAACTCCCAACACACATGCCTGGAAGTTTCTAGCACTCCTAAAGACTTTGATTAGTTTGATCAGGTGTGTTTAATTAGAGTTGGAGATTGAACTGCTGCCATCTCTTTGCGAGTTAAATAATGCACATCCCTGGTGAAAAAAACAGCATATGATGGTAGGTATGTTTTGATGCTGGGATGCTGGTTAGGTAAATTGTGGTGCTGGTTTAAGATGGTCCTTTGCTGGTTTAAGCTGGTCCTTTGCTGGTTTATGCTGGTCATGTCACTGGTCAAGGACCAGCATAAACCAGATAAGGAACAGCATAAACCAGCAAAGGACCAGCTTAAACCAGCACCAAAACATACCTAACCAGCATCCCAGCATCAAAACATACCTACCACCATATAATCTAAAAGGACCTTAATCTAAAAGGATACATGATTCATCAGACCAGGCAACCTTCCTCCATCTCTGTATTTTCCAGTGCCTTTTGTAGGCATGTTTGGCAGTGGACAAGTGCACTCTGAATAGTCTGCAGCTATGCAACCCCTTATGCAGCCAACTGCAAAGCACTGTGTGCTCTGACAGCTTTGTATCATTGCCAGTATTAACTTTTTAAGCATCTTGAGCTACAGTAGCTCTTCTGTGTGATCAGACCGGATGGGCTAGCCTTTGCTCTCCACCTGCATCAATGAGCCTTGGGCAGTGCTGATGCCAGTTCAACAGTCTTTCCATTCACCACTTTTGATAGGTACTAAGCTCTGCACCCCATAAGACATTGCCATTTTGGATATTCTCTGACCCAGTCATCTAGCCATCACTATTTGGCCCTTATCGAAGTCACTCAGATCTATCCGTTTGACCACTTTTCTTGTTTCCATCAAGTAAAATTCAAGAACTGACTGTTCACTTGCAATCTAATATATTCCACCTCTTGAGTGAACACACACAAACCTGGAGTAGTGGGCAGCCATATTGCTGTGGTGCCCAGGGAGTTTAGTTGTGCCTTGCTCAACAGTCTCACCTCAGTTGTGGTATTGAGGGTGGAAGAGAGCACTGTTATTCACTCCCCTCACCGACAATTCCTACCAGACTTGAGACTCGAACCCGCAACCTTTGCGTTACAAGTACGATTCACTACCCGTTAGGTCACGACTGTCCCCATATGTTGTATGTAAAGGCAAAATTCATAAAATTCAGATTTTGAAGTTAGTTGTGAGATTAACTTTAAACAACATGATTCATCTTGATTGAATATTTTATTGACATTACTGAAATGTAGAAATAATCAACCTTACCAAAAATGACTGTGCATGCCACTGTAGATGCACTGAAAATAGTTATTATTAATGTTGGTGCAGTATTAAGTAGAATACAGAATTACTTATTCATATAGCCCTCATATGCTGCTATTATGTAATTTTTAGGGCTGTCAATAAATTATAGTTTTTATTCAAATTAATTATACCCTTTTTTGTGTGATGAAATTAAGCATATACCATATACCATTTATGTTTGTTTAACACGTTCATTTTGTCATTATTTGCTATATCCAGGAAAGTAAACCAAAAGATTAAAGGGTGATTCTCAAAAAACTGTATTTTCTGCAAGCTTATTTCAAGATAAATTTAGATATATTTTCAAAAAAAGAACATTTGGAGACTCCAAAAGGACACCAAAGAACCAAATTACATATGTAACTGATACATTTGTGCACACTAAAGCACACATTAAAAAAAATACTGAAGAAAAAAATCAGAATTCATACTGTTTACAGAAGTAAACATTTGAAGTGGATCAGAACCTTTCATCAAATGATTCCCGTTCTTGACATTAACATTTCTGATCCACTTCAGATGTTGACTAGTGTATGTGTTTCAGAATTCATAGTGTAGTATGTGAACAGTAGACAAGTCAAGTTGCGAACAGGACCACATGGAGATGCCAAAAACATATACACACATACAAACATAAATACCTACAACAGTACATCGATCCATTCAGAATGACTAAACACAGCAACATACACATGCAAATAAAAACATTATCCTGAATGTGTGTGGAAACAATGTGAATGTACTGAAATGTGTCATTGGACTAAAAACTTTCCTGGAGTTTAGTGGCTAAAATGATCTGATTGCAAACAGAAAAGCAAACTCTGGTAAAAGGTTTAGAATAGAAATTGTGTTTCAGTAATTTTGCATTAAATTATTTTAAAATGTTAAGGATTTTTTCATCAATCACGTTAATATGTTAATGATGACAGCCCTAGTAATTGTGGCAGAATTACTATTCCGATACTTTAGAACTATGTCTGACAAAAGGTATTCCTATACTGCAGCATTTAATTTAGCACAGCAAATAATGTCTTGCAGTGCTTTAATAAAGTCAGAAATGTTGCCACAATGATTTGATGGGTTAGCCAGAGTTCTAAAGTGCTACACAACTATTGTGTCATCTTTTATTCAGCTTTTGTTCAGTACAGTATGTTCTTGGAGTCCTCGCATACACAGATCTCCTCAATGATTTTGACAGTAAAGTGCAGTGCCAAGAAATAATCTTGACATTTTAGAGCGTCATTCAACTAAATTCCCTGTGCAATGCATTCTGGGCCCAGTAGCAGCCGTCAGTCACTCCACACGAGTTCGCACATACCTGACATACGTGCCTAAGAGCTTCTTTTTTCGCAACTCACTGGAGTACCCATCAACCCAGAGACTCATTAAGGCCCAGAGTCCACTCAGAGCTTTCAGTGCCTTCATGTCTCCGCAGACTTGTGGAAGAACTGCATGTCACAAATGCTTCTATTCTCTGCTCACACGGCCTCTGTAGGGTTGTGCTTGCCTTGAAGAGGCTTTTGTGTATTGTCTAACTGTAGGCTGACATAAGCCCTGTGAATGTTGCCTTTGAGATGCTACAAACAGACGGTAGGCCAGGAGCTGAAGGAGGTTAATGTTGATCAGGACAGGTCTGTGTGTGCTGTGTGTTTTGTGAGAGGGTTTCTGGGTCCCTAAGGGACAAACATGACCTATGTATCATCTTGGAACAATACCAGATTCTCTCTCTCAGTCATAAAAAAGAGGAAAAATCTTCTCTTTCTTTATTTCTTTCTTTAGTAAAAATATTACAAAATATATTACAAAAACATTAAACGTAAAAACATTTGAAAAGCAACATTTTTCAGGGTTGTGTAAAAATCGTTTTCCATAAGTGTAAAAAAAACTACAGAGCATTGATTTGTGGCAAAAGAGGAGGGGAAATGTTCCCATCATCTTTATTAACACATTTTTCAAATCATCCATGTAGCAAGAAGTACCACACTTTTTTTCTTCTTATAGAGGCGTGATATTAAGATATCACAAGTGTGCATGTGTGATCACTCCTTTTTGCCTATTTTTAAGTGTATTAAAAAGAAAAATGATTCCATATTGTCTGAAATAACCCCAGTTATAAAGCAGTTGTGAATATAGCAAAAAATTCATAGTCATATTATAGGCACATACTATAGAATTGTGTTTTTTTTTTTATGTGTGTTTGGTTGTTTGTTCATTTATTTATATAATTTATATATTTACTTACTTTTTTACTTACATACTAAACCTTTCTGTATATTTCTAGGTTTAAACTTCTTTTTAAATCCCAGATATTTGATGTGATCTTAGCCTTTTGTGCCACCAAGCATCACACAAAATAGAACTGTTATTCAGAACAACTCTTATTTGAATCAAGGGCCTTTTTGCTGTGAGGTACTCACTGAGCCACTGTGCTGCCCTGTGTCAAATATTTCAGACATATTTTATCTTCATATATCTAATATGTACAGTACATACAATAACATTAAAACATGCATGTAATAGTGTACACACGTGTTCACCGAACTTATTACATGATTTGCATTTGAATAGAAATCTTTTGTAACAATATTTTACAGTATTTTACACCATTATACAGTTTTAAAAATTGGTGTCAGTAAATTTTTATTCTTTCTTAAGAAAAAAAATTCAGCAAGGTAAAAAGTGATGGTAAAGACTTATATTAAGATTTCTATTTTAAATAAAAGCTGTTCTTTCAGGGCTGCCAACAGTGTTATCACGCCACACAGCCATTTACTCACGCAGTGCTAGTGAGGTTTGTCTGTACAAGTTCTTGTTTTTCTATATTTATAACATATGGTATAAGCAATATCAATCGAGAAAGAAGAGTGCTGTTTACCTAAATATTAGCATGATTGCAGATGGGATACTGATTTTATCAAAAACAAAAAGTTAATATTTAGTGGCTTACTTAAAAGAACAGTATTGCCTGATTTGCTGTATAGCACCAACAAAAATGGTTCCATACATTCCATACATCTATTTACACTAAGAGCAAATCTGGTTGGGATCATGAGAAAAGATGCCTATTTACAGTTTTTCTCAATTGATTTGACACTTTTCTGCAAAGTAATGTAACTGCTCTCAAAACAATTAACACAGCCATCTAAAAACAAGTTTATCTTAACCAAACAGTTCAACTGCAAAATGAAGCACTACATTTTTATTTACATTTCTGATAACTAGAGATCAGCCTTGTACAGCATTGTGATACAGTTTTAGCCCACTCTCCCCCCCTCTCTTTATTGCAGAACTGTTTTAGTTCAGCAAATAAATAAAAATAAATAAATAAATAAATAAAATCCATTCCTGATAAGCTCCTGTCTCAACATCTGCATCGCTTACCTGGGGATCACGGGGATCACGTGGCACCAGGATGCACTATGGGAAGAAGGCAAGCCAGAGGAGGAAGACTGATGCATTGGGCAATGTTCTGCTGGGAAACCTTGGGTCCTGCCATCCTACCTAAGCATTTTTGCAGACCATGTACACCCTTTCATAGAAACAGTATTCCCTGGAGGCTGTGGCCTCTTTCAGCAGGATAATGTCCCCTACCACTAGGGCTGTAACGATAATCGCACGATGTCGTGAGGCGCGTTTAGTCAATGAAGCCGGTACTTTGATTAGTAGTAAAGCTCCATCACGTGCGTTCAGCTGGAGCGGCAAGTAATACACAGGGCCGTAAAGCACTGACAAGCTACGCCAAAATCGCGATTCGATTTTGCGCGCGATTTTGGCGTAGCTTGTCAGTGATGTACGGCTCTGTGTATTACTTGCCGCTCCAGCTGAACGCACGTGATGGAGCTTTACTACTAATCAAAGTACCGGCTTCACTGACTAAACGCGCCTCACGACATCGTGCGATTATCGTTACAGCCCTACCTACCACAAAGCACAACAAGGAGCACAACAATGACTTTGAGGTGTTGACTTGGTCTCCAAATTCCAAGTTCACAGTTCAATCAAGTATCTGTGGAATGTGCTGAACAAACAAGTCTGATCCATGGAGGCCCCACCTTGCAACTTATAAGACAATATTAAGAAGGTTGTCATAATGTTATGCCTGTTCAATGTATATATAATATACATATAAATATACACACACATGGGAGATTGTTAAAAGTATTAAAGGTATTCCTGTTAAATGTGTTTCTATTTACTGAGAAAAAACAAACAAAAAAACTTTATTTTGGGAACTACGAAGAGGAATGTCAATAAGCTCTTTAAAAATTATCTGTCAAATGCACATATGATCCAAAAGGTGTTTTTAACTGCGCGGCCTACAGAACAGTTGACAGTCATTTCCGTTGGGTCATTTTTCGATGCTTTCTGATCTTCTGACTTTATGGTCATTGGATAGCTAGAGGTATGTGCGTGTTCCTGCTATAAATAAGTCAAGTTTCTGAGACAGCTTGCTTTTGAAATGTCCAGTGCACCAAAGAACTAGGCAACTTACAATGATCGTCCCGTAATGCTATTCCAAAAAGGCGGCAGGCGACCTAGATTTTACTTGTTATTTATCCCACCATTTTACCTATTTCCATTTTTCTTCTTTTGTGTTGGAAAGATCCTTCTCAATCCATCTTACAGAGAGAACATATGGCTGGTTGGCCACATGTCACATTCTGTCTCCTCTGATGCAGCGCCAGGGGGCATTTTTTAGGGTGGACAGCATTATAAATTGTTCTAGGCTGTTTCACAGCATGGGGTCCTTCCACATTACAAATAGTCAACATTTTTTTTCCCCCCAGATGATTTCTGTCTGTAACCTTGGATTTTAATCATTGCTTTATTTAAAATTCATTTTCATCTTCTGGCATTGATCATTGCTAAAAAGTGGACGAGGATTCATTGATTAGTGTGAGACATATTGGCAATGCTCATCAACGCAGCAGGGAGGGTGGCTACATGCAGAGCAAGATGAGGTTTTCATATGGTAATGGTCTCTTACTGTGAACCGTTTTTTGATGTGGGCATGCTCTAGAGGCTCTGATATGAGAAATAAATGTGCATTAGTGTGCTATGACCCGAGACAAAGAGATCATCACAAATCACAGAAGGACTTCTTCATGAAAGATTTTCTCATCTTGTTTAGACAGCAAGGAACCATTTATCTCACAGACTGGTTTTCACAGCACTTCCACCATTACATTACTGCCCTTTTCTAAGATTTGTTTATTTCGTTGGAGTTTAATACAGATTAGTGCTGGCCAGACAGCTGCCTGTGTCTGCAGTCTTTTGATGCTTTGGCAAGCAAATCTGGGACTGTTGGGGAGTGTGAAAAGGCTCCTTTTGTGCTTCATCAGCATGGCTGATGTCTTAGTAGCTGGAAAACATCCTTACAATGCAACAGCAGATTTCAGGTACCTTTCTGCCAATGATGAGCCTCATTTTTGGACTGAAATCTTGCTGTACCTTGCTGAAAAAGCCATTTTAGACCAGCATGAATTTCTATGCTGGGTCAAGATGCTTTGATGCTGGTCTTAATGGTTGTCTGCAAGACCAGCACCAAACCCACACAAACTAGCATATGTTGCTCTATACTGTAAGGCCTCAGATACTCTGATCTCCTCTCTGATTTAGGCAGCTAAACCAAATGATATTAGTAAACCTTGCAGCTGGTAACAATGAATGGATTTCCTACATTGTGTCCATGGTTTGTGATTATGTCAAAACATCAGCAGTGCTAAAAATTCCCCAGAAATGAGAAGGTTAATACCACCTGGTGTATGACTTTAGGTCAGTGGTTCTCAAACTGGGGGCAACCATATGGTGCTAGGGGGGGCCGCATAGAAATTCTAGAATGTAGATTAGGAAATTATTTTAAAACATTATTTTACCTGTGTATACGTCAGGATTGTCAACCTATGTAAACTATGACGTATTTAAAAAAAAAATTAGAGCCCTGCATTTCAGCCTGAGCCCGACAGGCCCCGACTTTTTTTTATGCCCCTAGGGCCGGGCTTCGGGCCAATTTTCATGTCATGGTTCAGACGTGGGCCGGGCTTCGGGCCTGTTTTAGGCTTCTCCTTATTTTTATATTTTAGATATCCACCAATTCCACCAATTGATGGAAACAACATGAGACTTTACTTCCGCTTTAACTTTCGAGACCGGCTTGGAAGGCGTTTGGTGTCTCTGTCAGCAGCAGCAGCAAACGCGTCTTCAGCGTAGCTGAAACAGTTCCGCATTCAAGTGCATGCAATAGGCTAAAGCTTGCCGAAAAGCAATTTATTAATGAACTAGTGTTTTCTGAGCCAGTGTAGCAAGGATGAAGTTGCCAATCCTGACTTGCCATCTCCTCTTTGGATGCGCCTTTAGAGAAATGCATCTTTGCAGATTATGTAATGAAAGAGTTTTTGTTTTCGATTTGAAGTAATAATTTAAAGCTTTCTATAGATATATTTATCATGTCTGTGATGCATGTAGCCTATTCACTGAGTTTCGATTCATTTTTGTGAAGCGCTCCTGTTGAGACGACAGAAAGTGCATCATGTTTGTTTTCTTTATTTTATAAAAGCACCGTTAACGTTTTGTTGATATTGTGAGTTACACAAATAAAAGTAGACCCTTTATAGTTCCGAATGTTGTATTACTCTTACTTTTATGAGAAAAATGACAGAATATGTTCAATTGTTTTCACTGAAAAAATGCAAGTGATTTTGCTGGCGCCTCCATGTCCTGCAAAACGCGCTTCAGCTTCCACTCTCCGCACAAATGATTGGATATGCGCCTAATAGCACACATTTATCTAGGTTTAACGTTTATAACATTGTTTTATACTTAAACTGTTTTATATATATATATATTTATTTTATTTTAGGGAAGTCATGATGATTTGAGAAGGCAAAATTGATCAAACAGACTAAGATCAGTCTTCCGCTGGCCGCTTAGTCGTTACTTTAAAAAAACTAACATTTATATTTAACAGATAAAAAAAATGCTTCGAACGTTTTTCTAAAATAACTTAATAAAAAAACTAAACGAAATATAATCACATTGCCATACAAAACACATATAAAACTGAACCATTTTAATAGCTGGAACAGTAGTATAAGCTATTTTGGGAGACGAGGAGAAAAAGATGGGCTCGGGCCGGACTCGGGCCGAGAATTCTGATAAGCTGTCGGGCCGGGCTAGGGCCTGAGCATCTCGGGCCAGGGTCAGGCTAGGGCCTATCCAGGACTGTAACAGAAATATGAAAAAAAAATAAATTTTATGCAGCACACTACGCTGAAATGTCACCAAAACTTCCGTTGATGTACTAGTGCACAGGACGGTTTGCCATGAACACGCTGATAAATGATAAAAGACTCGTTTAAAATGGATACGTTTTTAGATAGAGGATGCAGTGTCTCAGCTGAGAAGGTTAATACAGAAGTGGCTAGCTTGAAAAAAAACTGAGTAAATTTGAGGACTCGTACATAAAATATGGCTTTATGGAATATAGCGACGGCAGACCACAGTGCACACAGTGTTTGAAGATTTTATCCATTGAAGCGCTGAAACCATGTAAAACCATGTGGAGCATGCGAATAAAAATAAGGACACACTAGTGTTCTCGAGTCATTGCATGAAATAAAGGAATTTCTTGAAGTCTAGATTTCATCTACGGTATCTTTCAGTTCTTTCTGTTACTGCCTCTACATAGCACCACTTTTCTGTATTACCCAGCAGTAGCAGGTTGTTGCTGAGGTCTAGAATGACTCCAGATTTACTCTAATACTTCTGAGATATTACTCATTTAAGTTTCAGGAACAGGTGATGGTAAGTCTGTTTATGCTTTCTGCCAGAAGAGAATACAAAACTTAGAGAGCTACCATCTGTTACCATGGCAACTCAAAGCTATCTGTCCATCATCTGAGCTTGCTGAACTTTACAGCATTTGTAGCTAGCTACAGGCAGGGGCAAAGCTAGAGGATGCCACTTTTGACCTAAACTTGGCCAACCCGCTTACAATCACTGTTTCTGTTTCTTATTTTCTTTACAAGAATTGTGTTTATTTAAAACCATCTCTTTACGACCATAACACACAGAGATGTTTTAGCCACAGATTCCAGGTGAATGGTGAACAGTAGATATACAAGACTGAATCAAAACTTTGCATGCATTTTTTTGGTGTATGTGTCACATTTAGAAACATGACTCTCAAATGTATGCACTAATATATACTGCTATGTGAGACCACAATATACAGTAAGTCACAAATGGATATGTTATTTTTATCTGTAATGCACAAATACGTGTAAACGTGGTGCATACTGGAAAATAGGTGCTAAGTTTGTGTTTGATGCATCACATTTAAATGTGCAGAAAATAGCCAATTTTACATTCTGCATTTATGTGCATATTCACATTCTTTACATGAAGATTCAAAAGACAACTTTTTTTTTCCTTTGTTCTGAGTTCAATTTAGGTATGAGCTATTGCAATTAAATTATTTTGACTATTGAATGTTAAACATTCAATGTTTACTTTTTCAGTTTCAGTTTTCAAGATGTTTTGTTTTTTGTTTTGTTTTGTTTTGATTTTTAGTTTGTTTTGTTTTGTTTTTTCCATGAAGCTGTTATGTAGCTGTGACAAACTCTAGTCGCTTATAGACACTGTTAACAAAAGTTACACTCAGGGTCCAGCCACAATAAATATTTTGACCTCTTGGCATTCTTTTTTTTTTTTTATATGACAGATTTCAAATTTAGAAATAGAAAATAGAGTTCTTCATTAGCCTCTAGTCAGCATAGAATATGAAGTGGCTACAGTGCTGTCAACTTTGAAAGTGACCGGGTTGTTGACATTATAGTGATTTGTATTGAGAGAGACAGAGACAATGACCATGTCAACTGAAACCTCGCTGAAGGTCATGGCTGCATCATTGCTGTGGCTCTCTTCTCAATAGGAAGCCAAATCATTCAGTCTATTCACACTTAAGTGTGTTACAGGCAGCTCATAAATCATTGCTGTATTCATTGCTTGATTTGTTTGAGAGGGTAATTAAAATTGCTGCTATATGGCTTAACGAATGCAAAGGGCATTTGTGTGTTAGTCGTACTGCAGAGAAGCTACAATACAGAATGTGGTGTTTTCTGATCATCCATGGTGGTGCTGCTGGCGTTAGTGTACACTAGTGATTGCTTCTACAGATAAAGTTGCAGTTGCCTTCACTTCTGGGAACTCAGTTGTGAATGTATATGAAGAGTTCATATGCAAAAACAGCTAAAAGCCATCTCGGTTAAAAATGAGATAATGATACTGAGTGAATGCTCCTGACACACTTTTTGTGCACTTGCGGACTTACAATGGCCACCACATGCGTGTGTTCGTTAAGCCCACAGGATCGTAGGGTGTCCTTTTAGCATTCAGAAGGGTGCTTGTGAGCGCCCCTCAATGCACACTTCTGTTGAGCTTGCACTGAAGCGAGCTTCGTGGCAGACTTCTACCCAACAGTCAACGCGGCATTACATCACAAAAGTGCAGACTCAGAGGAAGACCGCAAGGGTTTAGAGTGCAATTTGGGACAGGGCCATTTTTGTTTGTTACATTGGTCAGTTTATACTGACACATATGGGCATGGATGAAGCATCAGACAAAAGCAAAATTTATTTTTTAGCAGCTGTATTAAGCAGATAGTCATGATTTATTTATTTACATGAGTGAAAGTCTTCAGAAGTGCATGGCATGTATTTTTTAATGATCATTTGAGATGATGTAGTTACAGCAATAACAGCAAGAATGTACAGGACAATGCTAAGGGGCAAAAGCAGATATTGCCAGGTGGGTGAAGTCTTTGGTATGTCTTTGACTATGTAACGTCTCAGGTTACGTATGTAACCCTGGTTCCCTGAGAAGGGAACGAGACACTGCGTCCTCTAGACTTGTGGCCATGCTTCGGACACAAGCTTCAGACGAAGAAGCGGACGTTGTGTTCGACCGGCGCCCTTTTATACAATGCGGTCGCACTGGTATGACGCGCCAGCAGCGACGAGTCGCGCCGGCAGTGACGTCATAGGCTGTCGCCGGCCAGTACCTTGTAGTTTTTGTATATAGCTTCAGACACGGGTCACGTAGGAGACGTTCCCCAATAGCGACCTCTAGAGGACACAGTGTCTCGTTCCCTTCTCAGGGAACCAGGGTTACATACGTAACCTGAGACGTTCCCTTTCGAGGAACTCGAACTGCGTCCTCTAGAGGTTGCTATTGGGGAACGGTTATACCCACGCTGCCATGCTGAGGGGAGTGCAAGCCAGACACAAAGGTGAGCACTAAGTACCAGCCTCACCTAAGTAGGGGAAGCTGCCCCAAAAGGACGTCCAGGCGGCTGTCAGTGACTTAATCCCTTCGGCCAACGGCCTGAGCTGCATACCCAAGGACTTACCTGTAAGGTCCAGGCTAATGAAGCCTGGCTGAGGGCAGAGTTTAGACTTGGAATCAGAAAAGAGATTCCTTTAAGGGATATAGCCTACAGTCTAGGAAGGTAGTCTAGACTTTGGCCCGTCACCAGGGAGTTTGCCTATTGCTTGTGTAACCCTGCTCGAAGGGAAAGTAGCATAGGTCAAAGCACCCCATTCAGAAGTATCGTTTTCTAGGCGATACATAGGTCGAGTGTAGCCCAAGATTCCGGGGCTAAACAACTCAAGAAAGGGTACGAAGCTGAGCGCGTGATCCCCACCATACAGGATTTTAGAAAGAACACAAGAAGCTAGTGTGCGTTCTTACCACAAAAGTGGATTTTAGGATGTGTCCGGCGAGCCTGGACACTGAAATACCATTCTGAGAGGAGCTCTGGGAAACAGAGAACACAAACCCCAGGAAGAGGGGAGGTTCCGAGTACTCAGGGAGCCGAATCGTGCTCAACGTGACCCTTCTGCAGAAAGGGGAGCACTATAGTGCTCAGTATGAGCGGCCTGAATGGGATGCCCTAGAGCAGAGGAGATATGATTCTCAAGAGACGAGAAACCTGGTTGCTCAACAAGGTATAGCATGCTCACAGAAGACCCTCAATTTAGAGAGGAGCAAAGAATGCCGACTTTACGTCATCCCACCAGGGGCTGCTACCTGGAAAGCCAGAGCCATAGGGAGCGGAGGTCCCCCTCTTGGCATAGAGAGGAACGTCTGAGCTCCGACTGAGAATGACAAGCTCACAAGGGACCCTCAGTGAGGGGAGCAATTGTCAAGCTCATGCAATGTCAGGAGAGACATCACAGGGGCAGAGAGAAAATACTGCTGTCTGCGGGGCTTCTAGAATGCCCCAATAAATAGAGCAGCTTCCGCACACACAAGTGGTGAGAGGGAAACACATCGGACGGCAGCAAGCGGCCGATCTATCCGATGAGATAAGAACTCCACCCTAGTAACCAAGGCGAGCATATAGCAGCCACAGGATAGATACCCCGCAACAAGGAGGACACCTCTGTACGGCGTACCTAAGCATCCTTATTAAAGAAGGAGGCACTGCTATGCTCTTCTCCCGACAGGAGGGATAAACGGGCAGAAATGAGGTAGTGACCTGTACTGCCAAAAAAACGTAAGCCAGGAAGCCTTGGATGCCGGCATGGAGTAATACGGTTCCCGTGCGCACAAATGTGACCGAAACCAGGGCACGTTGGGCAACAGCAAGCGGCCGACTAATCCAACGTGACAGCGATGGGACGCACAGCAGTTGAAAGGTAGGCACCTAACCTACTGAGAGGGAAGGGCCTACTTATTCTGCCCAGGAGAGCTTGCTCGAATGGCCCTGCATAGCAGGGGAGCACAGCCTGCACACTCCGTGTCGAGAAGACATCGTAATGGTAGAGGAGAGGTCAAAGGACCCGAGTCGCTGATTGCATAAAGCTCCAAGAGGCGTCCTCACCTTCCGCCAGGAGGGGCTTTAGCTGTATTTGCCCAAGCAATCCGTGCTCTAGACCCCTCAGCTCGTAGCTGGGGTGAGCACCAAAGGCTACCCCTCCAAGGAGGGGAGCCAATCTTAGGGCGACAGAAATGGCTAGAAAGGGAGATCATCACCTTCTGCCAAAAGGATTCTAGCTATATTCACCCAAACAATCCGTGCTCTCCTTCTCAAAGGAGAGCGTGAGCCCTGTTCAGCCAACCCGCAGGTATGCATGAACAGAGGCCTAAACATGCTTTAAAACAGGCTGCCGCTCCTCAGAGTCAGCACCGAGAAAGAGGTTTCCGCAGAAACGTCTAAAGCATGAGGAATGGGTGGATAGCTCAGCATCAGAAAGCCCCTCAGGGCGAGGCATGAGAAGAGTATGATGTACTCAGCCATAGACGTCAGGGGCATCTCGTGAAGAGACTTCTGAGAACCTGCCAAGACGAAGGACAGAAAAAGTCCTGGAAGAAATAAAGGTGAGCAGAGATAAAAACCAGAAAAAGGTTACCTGAATAGCGATCAACAAGCCCTGGGGGTTGCAGTAATGTGGCGAGGGACCCAAATTTTACGAAAGCTACCTTGTAGCATCCAGAAATGCTCCTGCAGCAACAGAAGGCAAATCCAACGAAGGAAGGAGATATCAGCAGTATCCAGGGGTCCCATCCATGGGGGGGCGTCCTACCCTGAAACATAGGATGAACACAGCAGCCCAAACGCACATACTGCAGCACAAAAAGCTTAATATTTTCCAATAAAAGAGGATCATGAAATAGAACGAACCCAGCACATCATATGGTCCAGCAGTAAGAGACTGCAGATCTACGCAGCAGGGGAATTAGAGAGGGGAGGTGAGCCACCCCGAGAAAGATGCGAGCTGATGTTACTTGCTCTGGTCCGGACGAGAGCGTTGAGAACGCCTCGCCTGAACCACCTCCCTCAAATCCTGGCGACCTCCCCTCGGCCCGCGCCCTCTCCTGGAGCCACCCGCAGGCGGAGGAGGGGCGCGGGCCTCCACACTAGCCTTCTGTGCCTGTCTCCGATCCTCAGACCGGGACGGGCCAGGACCCCTTTGGTGTTCGGCCTCGGACCTGGTCCTTAGCGGAATAAAGGTTTTGAAGTCAGCAGAGCGTGCCTTCGCCTCCTTAAACTTCTCGATCACCGTCTCGACAGAAGTACCGGAAAGTTCAGAAGGTGAAACCGGCGCGTCGAGAAGACAGCCCTTCTCTTTCCTCCCGAGGTCGGCCAGGTTTACCCAGAGATGTCTCTCCGTAACCACCATGGCCGCCATAGACCTGCCCATGGCAGTGGCGGCCTGCTTGGTACCACGGAGAGCCAAATCCGTGGTACGGCGAAGCTCCGCTACCTCATCAGGGGAAAGTCCCTGACCTTTGTCCAGGTCCTTCAGCAGGTCGGCCTGATAGGCCTGAAGCACCGCCATAGTGTGCAACGAAGCCACAGCCTGACCCGCTGCCGCGTATGCCCTGCCATTCAAGCTAGATGCTTTCTGAAGGGGCTCGGTTGGCAGGGAAGGAGCCTTAAGAGAGGACGCTTCACCCAAGGAGAGATAGCTCGCAAGCATCTCTTCAATAGGGGGCATTTTCTCATAGCCATTCTCGTGCATTCCCTCAATATTTGCATAACTGGTCTGTTGGAACCTATGAATGCGCGAGGAAAATGGCTTACTCCACGCTTTCACGACCTCCGTATGGAGATCGGGAAGGAATGGAAGGCTTACCTGAGCTGGGGGGTTATGGTCCGATAGGAAGCGCTCGTCAAGGCGGCCCCGTGGCGCTGCCTTTTTCATGCGCTTCCACAGGAGATCCAAAGAGAACGTTGTGTTTGACCGGCGCTCTTTTATACAATGCGGTCGCACTGGTATGACGCGCCAGCAGCGACGAGTCGCGCCGGCAGTGACGTCATAGGCTGTCGCCGGCCAGTACCTTGTAGTTTTTGTATATAGCTTCAGACACGGGTCACGTAGGAGACGTTCCCCAATAGCGACCTCTAGAGGACGCAGTACGAGTTCCTCGAAAGGGAACTTCCTGTTTCATCAAGACATATGTTATCACAGAAAAGAAACTGCACTCATCAGTGCATTTCATAGGGTCTTTAAGCAAAGAAGAAAACGATTAAAGTAATACTCTAGTTAGTAAGACTCTAGTTGCTTTGCAGCATGCTAAAAATAAGAAACATTTCCAGGAGTCTTCCTGTTTGCATTCAGTAGGAACAACAGGCAATGCAAGGTAAATATTTAATAACTCTGACCCAGAGAAAAAAAGATCAAAGTGAAGATTGGGTGTTTGACTTTGAGCGAATAGTGAGTCAAAGCCGTTACCTTCCACATTCTCTCCTCTTTTTCTATTACAAAGAGTTGAAGGCTAATGTTGAGTGGCACTCCTACATATTAAATCAGCAATGGACTTGAATTATCAGACATATAAGGCATGTAATCTGTATGATGTAAGTATATTTATTTAAGTAGTTAAGACTTAGTGTTTTCACTTAAGTGTTTTCACACTGAAGTGAACATGCTAATCTTTGCCACATTCTTTTAATATGAGGAACGAGGGGTTGCACTTTGCTATCAACATTCAGACTGCAGGATTTTTTGTAGTTGTGTTTCCTCTTGTTTTGAGGTTGATTTAATGAAGGGCCTAGTATGAATATGTATTGATTTTTTTTTTTTCTCCTTAACACTCAAAGAATATGGTAAGGAGAATTTGCCTGGCAGCACTTAGACGACTGCTGAAATTAGTAGCAGAGAGATCCCACAGACTGTTCGAGGCTGAGAAAGTTTGAGGAAGTGAATAATGAATTAGGAGAGCACTGTATCATGTGATTTATTACTTAATTAGCTTATTGCTAGCATATATTCAAAAAGACATGTGCCGGTAAGCTTTATTACTGGGTCCACTTTAATGTAAGCAGGAGTGACATGACTTTTTACTTTTACACCTACAACTTTTTTTTTTTTTTTTTTTTTGCATGTTGTATCATAAAATATAATTTAACCTAATGAATCTGCAAATAAAAGTTCTTGAAATGTAAAACTCTTATTCTGTGAGTTATAACATTTAAAAAATATTGATTGTAAATCCTTTAGAGGATATTAATGCACAGAAATGTACATCTTCTACGGTCACCTCAGGAGGATAATGTTCATGTATGATAGGGATTTTATTCCTGTACCTAATTTATAAATGTTAAAACTTACAGTGTTAAAGCTTACCCATATTGCAGTACAGTACAGTAGATTAATGTGACATGTATACTGAAATATACTGAAATCCAGTGTTGGTGTTATGTAATGGATTTATTTATATTTTCTATGATTTTACAAAAGTGTGGCTCTGCTTCATGTTTCTATTCCATTAACACTGTAATATTAATGTTGGAATTAAGTGTGCAGGAAAGTGTTCACAGGGTCATCATCACTTAGCCTAATGATGGGGGCCCTGCAGAATTTCAAATGCTACAAATGCTCCATTCCATCCTCCAAATATCACAAAATCACTTTCATGGCCGTTTGGTGGAGGAGGCCTGCAGATCTTTGCCCAGACTCAAACAAGAGGCCATTAATCTCATTCAATCGATTCATCTCCTGCATGTGTCGTGATACCATTTTGATGAGCTCTAACCTCAGGCTAAATTTACCCCTTAGGTCATGTACTGTAGATGGCCTATGTAAATCTATACACAAGGATTAGTTATCTGTTTGATACTGAATGCCCTCATCAAAGACCATATGGTTGTTTGATACTTGCAGCCACAAGTATGTTCATTCATTTCTGAATCTCCTGAGCACAGTAGTTCTTGTGAAACATTGTCATCTAATTCACAACATGTGCTTAAGCTCATCATTTTGTTCTTGAGATCATGCTAATGATTTTAAATATACATTTATACATATATATATATAGTAGTTGAGATGTAGTTGCAAAATTATTTATAGTTAGTAGAATGTCTAAAGTTGACTGTCAAAATAAAGTATAACCTTTCAAAGTAGCTACAATCATTCTGGAATGGAACACAATGGAACTTGATGCTTTCAGACTACATATTTTGCTCCAGTATGTTTCACTTCAGTGTTCGGTTGGTGTGGATTTTTTTTTTTTTCAGGGTTCGCTGGATTGCTTTAATTCCATACCTGCTTGCTGAAATGAATATATATTGATTACGAAAAAATTGCCTATTAAAGCATAATGCATTTCTCATTGCTGCTTGTTTCTGCAGAAATGACCTTCGACAAGCACCTTGCATTTTTTCATATCTGTGACAGATAGACACGTGCTGATTTGTGTATGTTAAGATTTTGTAATAAAACATACAGATAACAGGTATCAACAGCTGCAGCTTGAATACACAATGATGATGAAAATGTTTCAAGGTTTGGTGCCAAATGATTCAGTGTGAGTACAGAACTTCAGGGAGAATCAAACTGGGTTTCAGGCAAAGCAATTGAAGAGTATGTAATTATGACCTAAACATTTGCTGTATAAAGTTGCTATACAGGCTGTTCTTTGGACTACATTTTGTTTATACTGATGATGACGGTTGCATATGATTTAGTCCCTGGCCAAGAGATCAAGGTACTGTGCTCCTGTCTGCTGGCTGCCGCAGTGATAGAGGCTTTCTGGGAGAGATTTGATGCCTGGGGCTGACTTTTTGTTGGAGCCATTGATCGGAGAGACAGAATTGGATTGTGTAGCTTATTACTGGTGTCAGCGAACATTACATGGGGGAGAGATAGAGCCCTTCTTCATCGGTGCAGGCCCCTGCTGCAACTCAAATTACTTTTATCACTCTTGGCTACGCTGGTACCACCCACAGCGGAGAAACACCAGACATTATGCTCTCCGTCGCAGTGAAATTCTGCAATAACCTTCTAAATGTTTGCCGCCATCTGTGAGACATCAGGTATTATATCAGAGAAGTTGCAACATTCAACAAGCATCTATGTTGTGGGTTGTTCCCTTTCTAATGAGAAAAAGCAATATATTGTGTGTTGTCTTACCATAATGTGTTAATGCTGCTCAATATCTTGAATATGGGAATTGAAATTGACTATAATAGTTTGTAACATTGGCAAGTCATTACTGCCATCATCATTGTGAATGGTTTTATTTTCTTTAGAATACAATTTAACTTTATCAGACAATTCTCTAAAAAGACAATGAAATGTTGTTGGCCAGTGCAGTGTAATTGGAAATCTCAGTCACACCAGCCTGGATATGCAAGTAGGGAACCAAGCTGCCAAAACAGAGTGAGCTGCCTACTGTGCACTCAAAAAAATGATTCTTTAAACCTACTTAATTCAGTTATGGACAGTGGTTCCACACAACCAAATTGTTTTTGATGAACATGAATGGAATTTTTTGAATCTATGCAAACTCTTTGTGTTGTGACAACACAGCTGAATGAGGAAGAATTTATGTGAAATAGTAATGTCCAACCAACTCAATTTATTCACTTCCCTGCAACTTAAACCGGTTAAGTTTAGTGAACATGTTTTGGCTTATTAAAAACTGGCCAAATATGTTTCACTTTATCAACATAAGGAAGTTTGTTTCAGACAACTCATTTAAATTATGGACAGTGGTTCCATCCAATTGGTTCCAGTTACTTTAACTAAATGATTTCAAGTTAAAGTTACTCCCTTCAACAAAGCATTTTTTGTGTGATTATTTTGCAATGAGTCACAAAAGACAAGATGTCACAAATTATCAAGTGTATTTGTTAAACAAGAGCAACAATTACAGTTACAACCACATTATAAAAATTACAGAAATATTAAACTACTGTCATTTTCTAATTGGCATATAAAGGTAACCAATCAAACCTTAATCCAGGAACAGGAACTGGCTCCAGAAATAACTTCTGCAGTACTCCAAATGTGTACCTGATTTCAGGAGTTCAAGTTTAGACCATATATCAGTCCCAGCAACAAGTTTTTTCATAGGGTTTACTGCTAAGGTCCTGAAGAACTTTATCTTCCAACACTCCAACATCTGCTGGGCTGTCTTCAATGTCTGCACCTTCAAATCGTATGACATAGATTCCCATGATTCCTCTGGATCACCTCCTGAGTGCTGCCAACGTCTGTATCCTAGAGAGGATATTTAAAAGAATGGAGTACTTAAATTCTTGCGTATTAAATTTACCTTAGCATTTATCATCCTTGAAAATACCAATAAGTAAATTAATTAATTAATAAAACAACTTACCATATACTCCATAATAACACTGCTAGTGTCTTCATTCGGGTACTTCAACGTCATTTGTCTAAAGATGCAGACAACAACAAAATTCATGAGATTTAGCCTTTACATTTTTCAAAAAAAAACAAAAAACAAAAAAAAACCCTTTGAAAAATTTCATTATTATTCTGTCTGATCATTTCCTTACGGGAAATACAAATTAAATTTCCCAATTAAAGGGATGGTTCACCCAAAAATGAAAATTCTGTCATTAATTACTCACCCTCATGTCGTTCCAAACCCACAAGACCTTCATTCATCTTCGGAACACAAATAAAGATATTTTTGATGAAATCTGAGAGCTTTCTGACCCGGCATAGACAGTACTGCAACTGAAATGCTCCCAGACCCAGAAACGTAGTAAGGACACCAGTAAAACAGTGTAAAAATCAGTGGTTCAACCATAATTTTACAAAGCAGTGAGAATACTTTTTGTGTGCAAAGAAAACAAAAATATTGACTTTATTCAACAATTCTTCTCCAAATTGCGTCTTCTGCCATTATCGAGAGTACCTCTTTGCATAACGCATGCGTGTGATTCTGCTGACGTAGAACATGCATGCGCTGGGCCTTGTTTGCTTGCAGAGGAAAGCAATGTGCATGCATCGTGATACTCTCCATAATGGCAAAATACGTGATTTGGAGGAGAAGAATTGTTGAATAAAGTTATTTTTGTTTTCTTTACCCATAAAAAGTATTCTTGTAGCTTTGTAAAATTATGGTTGAACCACTGATGTCACATGGACTATTATATCAAAGTCCTTACTACGTTTCGGGGCTTGGGAATATTTCAGTTGTGTTGGTGTCTATGCAGGGTCAAAAAGCTCTCTGATTTTATCAAAAATATCTTAATTTGTATTTTGAAGATGAACGAAGGTCTTACAGGTTTGCTAATCAAAGTTTTACTAAATGTTCCAGGCAGGGGTGTTGGAGCTAAACTCCAGAACACTGGCTCTCCAAGAGCAGGTTTGACATGCCTGCCTTGCTTTAGAATGTATTGTTTTTGGGAAGCTAATGTATTCGCAATATCTGTCAGTTTACAGTAATACCATATATTTTATATTTACTATATTAATAACCCAATTCTTATTATATCTGTCTTTTTTGTTAATGCCTATGACCATAACCCTAAAACTCAGTGGCTGGTGAGACAATGTTTTAAAGGGGTCATCTGATCCAAAACTCACTTTTACATGTTGTTTGAACATATATGCATGTTGGCAGTATGTGTACACAACCACCCTATGATGATAAAAATCCACCCAGTGGTATTTTTTAATCATTGTAAGTAATATGCCCTTTTTCAAATCAGGTCATTCTCAGCTTCTAGTTGGTGTGACGTCACACCGATCAAGGCCACTCCCACAATAGTTGATTTACATGACCGTCTGATCTTAGACCTGCCCTAAATGAGCCGAGTGAGAGCTGAGAACAGTCTGACCACCATTATTGTATTTAAAGGAACATGCAACAGAATGGCCCACTCTGAAAAGGGCTGATTTTGATATGGTAAAATGGGTGTTTTTTACACTACCACTGAGAAATTTTAACAAAAGTATGCTATGGACTTCTCATTAAGACTCTAAAGAATCATATCAACAGCATCTGATGACCCCTTTAACATGATTACAAAAGTTTTTGTTGAGTGTAGCTGTTCTTACCTGTGTAGTGGGGACCAAGAGGGTTTAATGCTTTATCCAAGGACTCTTCTTCGGTTTGCAATCATCTTCATAAGTTTTGCACTGTGGATCCACCCATTGGCAAAGACAGCTGACACTAATGGACCTATGGTTATTCTGCCTGTCTCATATTCTGCACAAATCTGTAAACACATGAAGTACAATTTGTTACAAGAGCACCCATATAGTTTAACAGCAAAAACAAATTCAGTGATCAAAAAGTTTGTGTGATTATTGTCATGTATATTATTCCAAAAGGGTGGACATGATCTGGAGCATATTTAAAGTCATAAAATGACTGTAAAAAGCATGATTTATAGTTCAGGCACAGCTTTTCACAAAAACATTAAGTTTATAAAATGATAAACATCACATTTCTGCCTTCAAACCATTTTTAAGAAAAGGAATGAGTCAAAAGTACCCATTAAATACACACACACACACACACACACACAGAAACATATACATATACATATGAAGAGTTCATTTGCAAAAACAAATAAATCCGTTTTTATTAATATTCATAAAACATGTTTTTTATTGTGTGTGTGTTGTTGTTGTTTTTTTTTTTGTTTTTGTTTTTTTTTGTGTTTTATTGTGTTAGTTAGCCGTATGTTTGAGCTATTAATATTCATTCAAAATAAACCAACCACAGTTTGATTGATATTACTTGGAATGCAGAATAAAAAAAACAGTTATCTGTTCTTGCAAATTAACTCTTAATATATACAAATATACACATGAACTCTTCATATATACACACACACAAATACATGCATACATAAATTTATTAACATATATCAATATATCTTAGTGTCTTACTTGTTTAGATTTCTAGAAGACACATCAGCTTCTTAACCATCCACCAGTTCACATTTACAACTGCGTGCATTCCTCTAAAACAGAAAATGCAAAATACCCTCATTACTTTTGTTTATAAAGGATGAAAAGGCAATGCAGCGCTTCACTTACCTTAGCCAAAACTTTTTTTCTCCGTCAGTAAAGTTGTGACATTCCTTCATTTCGCCAAAATTAGGCAGCGATGAAGAAACCCGTGATCAAATGCACGCTGTTATAAAAACGTATAGCAGATAAAATGTTAAAAGTATGCAGCAGTCGAATGTGGCAATATTTGTACTTGCTTTCGTGCTTTAGCTAACGGTAATTTTACTGGGACTTGAATAACCTAGAAAGATCACACGAAGTTTTTATTTAACTGCCTATATATCATTAATGAGACGGAAAAGCACTTTGAATTTTAATAATTCGCCGCATGCTCTGTTCCACAAGCACACGTACAAATACACTACAGTCCATATGCGCGTTCACATGTCCCAACCGCACCAAATCATCTGCAAAACAACACTAAAAGCATACTAAAACACTTACAGAAATTAAAGTTTTTGACTTACAGTTTTTCTCGATTGCTAAAACACTATAACCAATCTTTTGAACTAAAATTTCAAAACCATAATGCCATTTTTCAAAAAGCACACCCATTTCCCTGAACTATAAACACTATTCCCCTGCTTTAACACATGAGTCAGATTTGGTGAACTGTTACTGCAAAACTCTACACACAAATCCCTACATTTCTCAGTGCTTACACCATGTGATCATTTAGAAAGCACTAGCATTCAATATTGTTCACTCGAGTCTGCAAAGTTTGAGCTCAATTAGCACACAATTAACCAAGTGGAAACACTAGGAGTCAAAATCTATCACACACCAATCAGAACTTTTGATGGAGATAAAAGTGCCAAAGTCAGCTTAGTTTGGTGCATTTCTCAGATCAGAAATGAAATTCTCAAAACTACTTGTTCAACCTCCACATCATCTAGTCACTTGTGCACATTGTGCAATTTTTTTTTTTTTTTTTTTTTTAACAAGTTGCGTTTGCTTTGGTATATTCATGCAGCTGATTATGCAACTGATTTGTCTGCGGTTTTCTTACATTATCAGTTCCTATTGTCATGTTGCTATAGTCTTACCCCTCAAAACATCAAGTCATTAGCTCATTGTATATGTCTTTGCAGTAAATGCTACATTTTTGATCTAGCTGTCAAGCATATTCTACACATTTCTATTAGACTTTTTGTAAATTTGCCATGAATTGTTCAAGTGAATACTGACTTTCACTAATGTAGAGACTACAGATCAACCGATGATAAAGCAGTTCTCTGAAATAGCTCAAAGGTACATCTCAACATCTCATGAACCTTCAGTTGGGAAGCATATATAGACAGAGGACAACACAAGAGTTACAAATTCTGGACTTTCTAATTTATATTTCGGCCTTTGCCCATATTTCTCTTTTCTATTTCACAATGACTTTGTAATGTATTTATATTTTATTTCATTTTTTTATGTTGATTTTTTTTTTTTTTTTCAGACCACTAGTAAAAGTGTAACTGTGTATCCTATCTGGTCTTTTTCAATCAATATCCCGCATACAGTAATATGCAATTTCGAAGACAAAGAATAGGAGGTGAAAGAGGAAGAGGAGGAGAAGAAGGAGGAGGACGACGACAACAACATGGAAGAGAAATGGGAAGTGCAAGGGCAAAAAAACAAGCAGTCTTCTATATTTTAGCTGATGCGTGCCAGGGTTATAACCAATTAGAGTGTGATGTTGAGGAGGTTGTTTGGCCTGTCCCAGACCAAAGACAGGATGCTGGGGTAGAATAATTATTTTTGTTGTTGTTTGCTGTTTTGTGCTGTACTCTACAGTACAATAAATTAAGGATTACAGTTTTTCTCAATTGCTTAAACACATTTCTTGAAATTATGCCTCGGTTTTGCAAAACTCTAGACACAAATCCGTAACTTCTAACTCAATTCCCCGAACTTACTATATTCAGGTCAAAATGAAGCTCTCCACTCAAAACAATTCAATCTTGCTGAAAAAAACAAACTTTTCTCTTAGACATGACACACAAACCCTCAAAAACACACACACTACAACACAGTTTTACACACTGATGAGATCAATTCAAAACAATACTACGAAAACTGGTAACAAGTGTTGCTTGAAAAAAAAAAAAAATTCACATGATGAACACAACAAATGTATGCATTTGCAAGTGTTTTAATCCCTAATTTATTGTACTGTAGACAACAAAAATAATTGTTCTGCCCCAGCATCCTGTCTTTGGTCTGGAACAGGCCAAAGAACCTCCTCAACATCACAGACTAAATTGGCCCTGGACAGGCAGCAGTGGTAAAACTGCTGGTAAAAAAAAGGTAGCACTCTTGCAAGCCTGATCCAACCCTGGCATGCATCAACTAAAATATATGAGACTGCTTGTTTTCTTGCCCTTGCCCTTCCTATTTCTCTTCCATGTTGTTGTCATCCTCCTCCTCCTTCGTCTCATCCTCTTTCTCTTTTACCTCCTACTCTTCCTCTTCGAAATTTCACATTACTGTATGCAGGGTTTATGACTGAAAAAGACCGGATAGGATTCACACTTACAATTTTAGTAGTCGTCGGACAAAAAAAAAAATATATATATATAGATAAAAAAAGAAATAAATAAAATACAAATACATTACAAAGTCACTGTGAAATAGAAAAGAAAAAGAAATAAGAGTAAAGGCGGAAATATAAATTAGAAAGTCCACTGTCAGAATTTGTAACTCTTGTGTTGTCCTCTGTCTATTTATGCTTTCCAGTTGAAGGTTCATGAGATGTTAAGATGTACCTTTGAGCTGTTTCAGAGAACTGCTTTATCATTGGTTGATCTGTAGTTTCTACATTAGTGAAAGTCAATATTCACTTGAACAATTCATGGCAAATTTACAAAAAGTCTAATAGAAATGTGTAGAATATGCTTGACAGTTTATGACAACTAGATCAAAAATTTAGCATTTACTGTAAAGACATATTCCATGAGCTAATGACTTGATATTTTGAGGGGTAAGACTATAGCACAGAGAACTATATACATGTAATACATTTTGAGCAACATGACAATAGGAACTGATAATGTAGGAAACCGCAGACAAATTAGTTGCATAATCAGTTGCATGAACATACCAAAGCAAACGCAATTTGTTTTTAAAAATTAGAAACATTTTATGATGTGCACAAGTGACTAGATGATGTGGAGGTTGAACAAGTAGTTTTGAGAATTTCATTTCTGAGCTGAGAAATGCACCAAACTGTAAGCTGACTTTGGCACTTTTATCTCCATCGAAGGTTCTGATTGGTGTGTGATAAATTTTGACTCCTAGTGTTTCCACTTGGGTAATTGTGTGCTAATTGAGCTCAAACTTTGCAGACTTGAGTGAACAATATTGAATACTAGTGCTTTCTAAATGACCACATGGGGTAAGCACTAAGAAATGTAGGGATTTGTGTGTAGAGTTTTGCAGTAACAGTTCACCAAATCTGACTCATGTGTTAAAGTAGGGGAATAGTGTTTATAGTTCAGGGAAATGGGTGTGCTTTTTGAAAAATGGCATTATGGTTTTGAAATTTTAGTTTAAAAGACTGGTTATAGTGTTTTAGCAATCGAGAAAAACTGTAAAACACTTGCAAATGCATACATTTGTTGTATTCATCATTTTTTTTCCCCAAGCAACAGTTATTACCAGTTTTCGTAGTATTGTTTTCAATTGATCTCATCAGTGTGTAAAACTGTGTTGTAGTGTGTGTGTTTTTGAGGGTTTGTGTGTCATGTCTAAGAGAAAAGTTTGTTTTTTTCAGCAAGATTGAGTTGTTTTGAGTGGAGAGCTTCATTTTGACCTAAATATAGTAAGTTCGGAGAATTGAGTTAGAAGTTACGGATTTGTGTTTAGAGTTTCGCAAAAGCGAGGCATAATTTCAAGAAATGTGTTTAAGCAATTGAGAAAAACTGTAACACAAAGAAGTCTTTAGATTTTCTTACCTGACTGGTACTTCTATCTCCGACGCCATGATACACCTCCTTCGCGCCGTCTTCATCAAATGCGTTGGAAACGTCATATCCGTTTTTTTGAACAGCGAAATTAAACCGTTTACGTTAGTTTAACGATTGATAATCAAGTAAAATGGAAACTTAAACAGTTTAAATTAATAGAGCACAATACAATAGTGTTTTGGTGGAAAAAGAAATACACTTGTGTTGTTTTAACAATAAATACCTGGGTAAAATGAACAGTGGCACAAAACCATTTTTTTGAGTGTGTACTGAGTGAGTGATTTAAGTTAACGTAATGACACTTTAAAAAGCATTAATGTACATGGCACATAGAAGTATTGGGTATAGTCCTTTTTTAAAATACATTTTAGTCTCCCACCATCCACCAACTTGGAGTGCATTAATAATGACTTAAAATGCTGCTTCAGTAGTCAGCTCTCTATGTTTTAAAACTGAGCAAATGTTGTTTGTGTAGAGAATTGTTGAGATTGAAAGAGATGCCTGTCTTCAGAGAATCTTTAGAATCTCCTGACACACTTCCAGTTGTTATCATTTCAACCCTCACAACGGAGGCTGTCTGAACCAGGATATCTAATAATCAGATGGTGCTGCCCAACCAGCCATTACTTTCTGGGAGTTTGTAGATCTCAAATTGTGCCAGGCATAGTACAGCTGCAATCAGAGAGCTTAAACAGACTCTTAGATCAGGCTGCTGTGTACTACACTGCTTTTCTTGGCTCTAATGGAGAACACAAACAGTGCATATCAATATAGCATTCTTTAGCTTTTGGTCTGCCTTCACAAAATTAACATTCATAATACACCTCTTATTAAAAACATCCCATGCACCTCCAATTTAATTGTCAGTTGCAGTAGTTGTGCTCTCACCAGCATCTAAGGTTATGTTCATTATAAGTGGAGCATGCTGGGAGTCTTGGGAAACCCTCGGAAAACATTGAGGAACCGTGAATGCTGGAGTGTGTGGTGGCAGATTAATTTATCGCACACTTCAGTACAGCACATCCATGTATTTATTTACCTTCCCTTTTGTTTGAAAAATGGCTTCCTCTGTGCCATGCCTTGAGGACAGGTAATTACACCTTCAAGAGGCCTGGTGGGGATTAAAATAAATGACATAAGAAAGGAAATGCACTCCATCAAGTGTGGTATGCCTTGAAACCTTTTCATGATGGCTATGTGCACATGAACTTGTAGTGAAATTGAAAATACTGCTTGTAGACTGTGCAGAAGACAATGTGGCAAGTTGTCATAGTTCTTTATCAGGGATTTATGAAGAGTCTCCAAACAAGAGCCATATGGGATACATATGTGAAAGGTAGAGGAGCATATGTTTGTGAATTTGCAGTAGGTCGGTACAAAGCATTAGTCATCGTTATGTGCATGTCCCACATTTCTGTTGGCAGCTCATTCTTATCAACTGGATATAAAAAATGCAGCAGTCTTGGCATCCACAGCAATTTGCGTGCTCTCACTGGCAGCATCGTTGCAGAGGTTTCTAAAAGTGGATCACTTTAACATGCAAATTTTTCCAGTTATTTAAGATAGCACCTTCATCCTTTTACGCTGAGTTGAATCAGCCATTTGGTGTTGCTCAGCTGAGATTGTTTGTGATGTTTCTATTCCAGGAAGAAGGAAAAGTGGGCGTAACGTTCAACATTGGCACAGTGGACATCAGCGTCAAAGAGATGAATACAGAAGTCAATGATGGAAAATATCATGTTGTGCGCTTCACAAGGAATGGGGGAAACGCCACCTTACAGGTGGACAACTGGCCAATCAACGAGCACTTTCCATCAGGTAACATATGCACCCTGCTAACTACCCAAAGTAAAGTTTGTCAGAGAGAAGTGAGTTTTTATTGTTAAACCCACTGGATATCATATGCTCCCAAGCAAATCAAGGGTTGGAAGGCAAGGGACAACATAATTTTCCTGCCCATGTAATTTATAATTTATAATGTTTCAAAGCATGCTAATTTTTAGAAATGGGAACAGGTGTTCATAATTACAACACTGATCTCCTTTCTGCTGAGGGGAAGGCATAGAAGAGAAAAGACATTGCAAAGAAGAAGGCAAATGCCACTTAGTTCTCAACTGACTTGGCTTGCGTTGCTTTCTTAATTGTCCTCTGAAACGTCCATATGTGGGAGTAATCAAGCCTGGGCACCTGGCCTGTGCACAATGGCAGGCCAAGCCGTTGCTTTTGTCCTCGCGATTAGTGCCGTGACATCTGGCCAGCTGCTTTTGAGAGGCTTTGAATGGCAGAGGGAAGAGTGGGGCACAGGTTTAAGGCAGTATTGTGGCAGCTACAGCAGCTGTGGGAGAATGAGCCCCGGACCTCTGTGTATCTGTGACTCCCAGACTTAGGAAGCCAGCAATGATGGATGAATACAAATGAGTTCATCAAATGCAGCAGAGGTTTGTTATAGAAGCTCAAGCGTTTCCTACACAGAGAAATAGGGCGTGCTGAAATACTGCCCTCAAACGCTATCGAAAAAAACTCTCAAAACCCTTCACACTCAATTAATTTGGGCTCTGTGTCCTCCACTTTGATGTCTCTGTTGCTTCGACGCCCTCCATGGGATATCTGGCCCCTGCACTTCTCGTCCAATTAGAGAGCAGCTCTAGTCAGGGTTACTCAAGCTGTATTCAACAGTAGGGTTTTCTAAAGTGAGATAGCCTTAAAGTGGCCAACATGCAGGCAGAAGGACACAGGCAAATGATGTGCTCCCTGTTCAAGCTGTTACGGACACTGACAAAGAGCTGGAGATAGCATGCCATTTTCGTTACAGACTGTTAGCCATTTTCAGAGCTAAATATAACACCTGAAATGTCCTAAATGATCAAACTCAATACATGTGAATTTTGTACATTGAAAAGTAAACCTGCACAGTGACTGGAAGTGTGTAGTGACTTCTGCTGAAGCTGTTGCATCACTCAGCCTCAAATTAGTCTCAGAGACATGATGTAATGATATAATGATGTAGTCTATGCGAAACATTCATTCAGTAGACATTCTTAGTGGCATCTAGCAGTGTTTTAAATGAGGAGATATTTTACACAGATTGCACGATATCTACAGAATCGCTTTGAATCTTGTGTTTAGTTAGTATCCATAGTGTAAACCACAAATTGTCATAACCTTGTTGATATGAGAATTTTCTGTGGTGGAAAAAAAGAAGATATCAAAAAACAGAAAAACATTCAGAACATTGATACAAAATTTACTACTTTGTATGAGAGATGTAAAGTTATATAACATTTCTCTCTTTACATCCATAACACCTATCTATCTACAACCATCTATCTTTTTATGTAGTTGGCTAGCGTGCTATATTGTTGACCTTATGTTCTACTGTATCTCTAAATCAGTGACATGTTTTGTCTTGTTTTGAACTTATAGAAATGCATGTTATTTGTTTGTTTCTTTTAATATATTGTTTGTTCATTTGTTTTTCCTTCTATTATTTTTTTCACTTTGGACAGAATTAACCATCTGTGATTTGCAGTCGAATTCTGGTTAAAGCAGTACAGTATGGCTAAGTACGTTATCAAGACCTAGTGCTCCAATGAATTCAATCAATTATGTTACATATTGGCCTCCATTAAACTTCACAGCATTGAATCAGTCAAGTGCTCATTATTTAAAGGCCAATAAATGTGCTCCAAATTTCATTAAATCTTTGCTTCTGAAGTGATTTAGTCTTTTTTTTCATGGAGATCCTTGACTCCTTTCAGCAATCAACTGCAGATTTGGTAATTCTCGTTTTCATACAGATACATATACTCAAACACCGATAATATGCAGAACGTTCGTGTTTGTAATTTGACAAGTATTGATTTCAGGTCCTCTGTTAAAGACTGCACCATCTCTTGAGTAATTACAGGCTAGGATTCAGACTCGTAGACTGAATAGCACTTGAAATGCTTTATGTCAGTGAGGCTCTGCATTCCTGCCTCATTCAATAAACTGTAAAACAGATCCATGCAGCTGTGTTTCCATGGCATGAGAATTTCCAGGGTAGCCATGATCCAGGGTTTATTCATATGTTCTAACCAGGCATTACTGGATAAGCAGTTGCTGGGGCACATCGAATGCAAGTCAGTAAGAAGATATTTAATATTATTTAAGATATTTAGGCCTGTTTCACAGACAGGGCTTACCTTAAGCCAGGACTAGGCTAGTTAAATTAAAATATTTAAGTAGCTTTTATAAAAATGCCTTCAAAGAAAACGTTGCAGGTGTGCATCATGAGACAGAACAATGGCACAATTTTAAGATATGTTAGAGCAAGATATTTTCAGTTGAGGCAGCTCAAACATGCATTTTATTCCAGACTAGCCTTAAACTTTGTCTGTGAAACCAGGGCTTAAAGTTATTTGACCATTAAGAAGTTAAGATATTTAAAGTTATTTCACCAATAAGTGCACAAAGTGGAGGGCTAACCAGAGTGACACCAGAGAAATACAATTTTGTCAGAATACACAATACTTTTGAGCTGCTGTTAAAGGTGCTGTATGTATTTTTTTTTTTTACTGCACTAAAGCATATAAAAAACATAATATGTTCCTATATTTGTTTTTATCAACATTGAACTTACTGTTCTCAGTAGAGCTGCTTATAGCTGAATTAAAACTTGTTTCATAATGAATAAAATTTTATTCAGTTATTTAGTTATTGAAACTGAACTGGACCAACCTTGAACTGAATGGAGTTAAATAATGACACTATTGTCTTGCTACAGCTGCTTTACAGCAGAATTTGCATTTGCCTAATTTAAAAAAATTGCATATTTGATTCTGTTACTTTCCTTTTTAATGCTGAAACTGCTTTGAAACAATCTCTGTTGTATAAAGCATTATAAAGATAAAGGAGGCTTGACTTTTGACAGTTTTAGGGTGCCATAGACTGCTACATAAGATCAAGACAACAAAGTTTACTTAAAAGAGAGTTGTATTTTATACAGGACACTCATACACACTTTCCATTCATGTGTCTTGAATAATGATGTTCAGCTGGCATCAGTTTCAGCGTACAGTTTCATGCATAGTTTCAGTTGATCGACTTTGCCCATTGTGTATCTGTTTGCTCTGAAGAAAGGTCAAGCTCCTCATGGGAGAAGTTGGGAACCTTTCCATCAAGGCATGTTATTAGTAATTATTTGACAATAGATGTAAAAGCTTAAAAGTTGCTCTGCTTTCTTGAATGCTAAAAATGATTGTTATTTTACTCTTCCATTGGTCTGGATCATGGACTACACTCTTAAAAATAAAAGTGCTTTAAAAGGTTCTTCCCAGCGATGCCACAGAAGAACCATTTCTGGTTTCACAAAGAAGCATTCAGTCACAAGTTCTTTAAAGAACCATCTCTTTCTTACTTTTTTATAATCTAAAGAATCTTCTTTTGCCACAAAGAACCTTTTGTGAACAGAAAGGTTCTTCAGATGTTAAAGGTTTTTATGGAACCATTTAGACAAAAAAGATTATTCTATGGCATTGTGAAGCACCTTTATTTTTAAGAGTGTACATCTAAAATTTAACAGGCTTTTGTATAATGTATGTAGTGTAGACAGCAAATATAATGGGTTCTGTTTGCTTATTCTTTTTGCTTGTTCTACTTACGTGACATTTGCACCTGGTATAGACAGGTGTAGCAGCAGTGGGCATAGGCAATGATGCGATGATGTCAAATCTCACAAATCCAAAACAGTCATTTTTGGAGTTTGGTTTAAAAAAATTCTCTTTTTGTACTAAGGAGGATGTTTTAAGCTATAAAACATACTGGATGTCTTAATGGTACAAAGACATCTTATATTTCAAAAAATGAGAGAAATTTTAATGGCATGACCCCTTTAACTATCTTGACCACCAAGTCAATCAACCAGAAAGAACATGTTGGTCATCCAGCTTACAAAAATTTAAATTTAAACTGTCATATGATTATTTGTTTACTGGAGGAAATAGTGTGAGTGAGTGAGTGAGTGAGTGAGTGAGTGAGTGAGTGATTGAGTGAGTGAGTTAGTAGAGGGTGAGCAATATTTTAAGTTTCTGACATATTCATCAAAAAAATTATATGTCATTTTTTTCCTAATGCTCAAAAAGAAGGTGGGCATTTAGCAGATGAGTAACATACACAGACACTTATGCAATTTTGATAAGGACAGCCATAGAAAGCACATCTCAGAAAACACACAAACATTGATTGCCAAACTACAATACAGAGGAACAAAATCCTTCCTGCAGTGTCAATACCACAAATCTGGAGATAGAGGTTAAAATACGTCCTATGAACAGCTAAAACAGAACATGAATTATTCTGAGATGTGTCCTGCAAGACCCTTATAGCCAAGGTTAGATTGCGCTCCAATGAGAAACAGGCACTTCTCACTTCTCACTAGTATGGACCATGATGAACTGGCAACAGAATTCATTCGCACATTGTTTGTATGCTTTCAGCATCTGCTGATGGCCCCCTACTGCAAATCTCTGGCACTGAAAGAGTACGCACTGACACCATGCCAGCATTTGTTTTGACTAAAGCGGTGCCATCTAAAGGGAGTGATTCTGATATTGTTCTAGCGGGAAACCTACACAAATATGCTGATGGATGGGAGGAAACAAACACCATTGGCTTGTTGGACATCTCTCACAGATTAGCGCTCTGGAATATGACACTCAAGGATTGTGTTGTGAAGTTAGGCGCTCATACTGGCGCCTATGGGTACCTGTGGGTAAACTATGACTGTTGTGCTTTTGTGGAGATTAGAAAAGAAGAATTCTCTCTCTAAAATTTATAGAATCAGTGATTTAAAAAAAAAATATATATATATATATATATATATATATATAATATTTATACATATATTATATAATATTTAATATATTTATTTTTTTCAATATTTTTTTTATTTTCATGATAATCATAAATTACTTTTCATAAAAAGTCATGTTAAATTAAGCAAAAAGTTCCCAAAACAGGTTTTGGTTCATGCAAACAAACAAATAAATAATAATAATGTGTATTATTATTATTATTATTATTATTATTATTATTATTATTATTATTATTATTATTACTATTATTATTATTATTATTATGACACGCTCAGGAGCACAGTGTAAACAAACTCAGATCACCACAGAAAAAGAAGACCTTTTATATAATTAATTTTGTAGAAACAGTTTACATGTGCTTATAATAAAACACAACTATTATGCAAATCTCTTTAAGTAAAAAAAAAAGAAAAAAAGTCACTTAGTCGTGTCTGAAAATAAAAAAAAAAAGTGCTCGGTCATGTGTACGAGACACTGCAAATATTTATTACATAGTATATAGTCTCATTCACTACAAGTGGTACTGATAAAATTGATAAAAGTATAGGCTCAATGTTAAAGCATGAAGCAATTATAGACATAACAGAATAACTAATATCAAGCTGCTTTGAAATGTATTTTTTTGTGTATGCTGTACAAATAAATAACTTGAATGGCTTAAATGAAATGCAAGATTTATTAATATTAGAAATGCTAAACAAGTAAGCACAGGAGTGCAGTAAGTGAAGGAAATTAATGGATTCAGTCATACACAAGTGGTAGGGTATCAGCAGGATGCAGCAAATAATATTTCAAGATGTGATTTTCCACCGTATTTGTGTTATGAGTGCTTGCTGTTCACTGTAAATCTGTGTATTTGTAATTTATAATAAAACTATAATTATAAAGCCACATTTTAGGTTGTTTACATTACCTTACTTCAACCTGAGTTCAGTAGTGGATGTAGACATTTTATATTATTTTGCTATATTATTTACTATTATTTAAGATCTTGTTGGAATGGTTAATGCTTATTGTATTAATTACCATAGCCATTCTCACTGAATAATTTTACCATAAAATGTCTACATTCATTACTATTCAGTCTCCACTCTAACTCACGTGGCATAAATTCCCACAGTGCATTGCGCTGTGACATTAGGTTCCCATTCTCTATAGCCACTGAACTCCCTAACAGTCAACTAACCGTTAGTCGACAAGAGGAGGTTTGGTTGACCAAAATTTTATTAGACGCTTAGTCACAGAAAAAAAAATCCACAGGAAGTAATGAAGTCATGCAAAATGTCTGAACCAATTAAAATGGAAAACAAATGTTCTCAGATTATGCAATCTGTATGAAACATTCATACAGCGTATCCACTACTGCGGAGGTGACGAGTTAGTGGCGCCTACTTCATCTCTTAAGCCGAAAACAAAGAAAGCAATAGTTTATCAATAAATTATTATTAAATTATTGCAGCCTCTTTACCATTTTTCCCTGACACATTAATAATCATTACTTCTGCTGGTGTGTGGCAAGCTTTATGCATGCCCTTGAGTGCTTGTTAGGCTATGTAGGCAATTAAAGTATCATTATTATGATTTAAATGGTTTATTAATAAACATGCGATTAATCGACTAATGCTTAAAATAAATGACTACTAGTCGACCAGAAAAATCTTTAGTCGAGGACAGCCTCACACTGAACAGTGTTTGGAGGTAAGAAAGCTCTGCAAAGATCATAGTGATATATACACATTAACATGAGAGATAGCGAGCGCTGGCAAAGCGTCTGATCTCTAAAATGAATGTCCAAACCCTCAAGCTCTTCTGGATCTCTAGCATGCAGGCCTCCATCCAGGAAAGCCACTCCAGCCCCAGGCTTGCATGCGCTGCCCGTCAGGATCAAAGGCATCGGCAGCCCTGGAAGCTACTTATTACCCCCCACCTTCACCCCATTACCTTGCCCACATCCCCCTGCTCAGCCAGCAGTAACCAGCCCACTTTGAAGCCCCTTTTCTGCCTATTTAAAAAGGAAAGCACAAGAAAAGCAGGGCCTTGAATCGCCACCGGCCTCGTCCATTTCACATCCCCGTCACTGTAGAACCTTTGTGTTTCTGAATAACTCTATTATTCTATGCACCTTTTTCTCATTCTGAAGTTCTGAGAAGGTACGCGGTGACTCAGCGCTCAGTGGCTTATTTAGCTAAGTGAGATGTGTTGAGTAACTTTGCTCTTTTGAAGTCCTTTTTGCATTTTTTGCTGTCAAGCTGTAGGGTTTTTTTTTTTCATCTTTTTCTTCTTTTTCCCATACAAATTCTTCAGAGTACTGCTGTAAATTGTATTTTCCCCTGCTTGATGTACATGAAAATGCATAGGAACTCAAAAATGAAAATTCTGTAATTATCTACTTAGCCAACATGTTGAATGTTACTTACCCAGCATGAAGGCTGTTCATGCTGCTCTTTTTCATGCAATGAAGTGAATGGGTAATGAATGTGGTAATAATGGGTAGTGATGTGTTTGAAAAAATTACAAAAAAAACACAGCAAAACATTATGAAAAGTGCACTATATGTTTAGTTCACTCTGTTGTTGTACTTATAGTTCATAGTATGAAAAAGATAAACTTCAAAAATCTGAATCTGTTTATCATCCTATTCATTCATTATGACCAACTTTTAACTTTCTTTGGTAAACTGGTTACTGCATTTGTTAAGAGCAGCTGGACATAAGCACACCCAAGATTGCAGATGTTAGATCCATCTTACCGCCTTAACACCTAACTCCAGTAGGAGAAAGAGGTGTAACAATGTCCAAATAATGGCAAAATATTCAAGCGGCCCAATTCCTCAGATGGCTTCCAGGGACCCCGCAGCAGCAGGCCTCACACCATGCTGTAATGATCTCATCTGTATGCAGTGTCTTCCTCAAATCTGTGTCATCACAGGCCTTATTTCCCAGCAGGCTTAGACCTTCTACACATTATCTCTTTTTATTTCTGTCTCTCTCTTTTTCTCATTCACTCCCTTTCTCTCTTTCCCTTACCTTAATAGTTTGTAAAGTGTTCCTTGGCACTTTGAAATGTAAAAAGCATGTGATGTCCAGTGGGAAAATAGTTACACCCCATTTTAAAGATTGCTAAGTGGGAGATCACCTCTTACAGAGGCTCAGTGGAAATGCAATTTGAAATGAATTGTTAGTATGTCTCGCTTTAACAGTTGCCTGTACTTTGTCTTAAAGTCTGAATGTGGTGTCTAATTTTTGCTGCAATAATTGTGTTAAACTGTTTATTTAGTTTGTTACTATTTAATAAAAAATGCCATATAATTTTCAACTGAAGTTAACCTTACAATGAAATCTAAACTGCCTAAAAAGACCTAAATAATTTTAAACACAGCTAAACCTTCTTAAACAGTGTATAAATGTGCAATGTGCTAAGATGTCTTTCAAACTTTCAAACTTTAAAGGCAACAGCGACAATGAGCGTTATCAAATGGCTAATAAGAAAATCCCGTTCAAATATACCCGGCCGGTCGAAGATTGGCTACATGAGAAAGGTAACTCTCACAAGACCCTCAGTTTTTTTTTTTTCTCGTTGATTTTAATTTGCGTTCATATGATCCTTGTCATGTCGTTTCGTTATATTTTTGTCCAACCAGGTCTGATGAGTCTTTGCTTAGCCTTTTTGCCACTAATTAACCTAAAATGTTCATAATTTGCTTCCCTTTCCATTACGTAATATTTTCGTTGAGTATTATTTTTTATGTGGATTGTGATCCTCTTTTGTTATTTCCATCAGATCATTGACCAGTTAAAGGGACTGGTAACTAAGAATAACACTGCATAAGTACGTAGCTTCTGGACTCCAACTTTAAATCTAAACCAAACCTCAACAAAAGTCAGGATGTTTTTAACTTTTCATTGGAATGATCTTCCATAGCGTGTTATGTTAGTGGTTGAATAGTCAAAAAATCCAACCCTTAATGCAGCATGTTTCCAAAGATAACAAATTGGTGCTGAAGTATTAGTGAAATGCCACTTTGGTGACTAATGCACTTTTGTGTTTGAAGCCGGTGATGAAATCGACCGACACCTCTTCAGTTTCATTCAAAAACAGGGTGAAAGGGCGGGGTGCCCATTTATCAAATTTACCATTAAAGTCCTTTGGATTATTAAATGCATTTAAAGGTCATTGCCTAAACTACATAAGATGATTATAAAGTCCCTTTAACACTGTCTAAAACCACATTGAAATCCCATTAATGGTTCTACATGCATGAATCAACATGATATTTCTTTGAAATGTACGAGATAAGCTTTGTTTCTTGCCCGCTGTAATACAGAATTGTAAATGTGTGGTAGTTTTAATCAGCTTACATTATTGTTTCTAACCATATGAAAAGCCATTTGGAATTTGCCCCAAAACATTTGCATGAGAAGTACCTCACAGTGAATACAGCAAAGAAAAAAAAAATAATATTATGCCTGGATTTTAAAATCTAGACCATTAAGGATAACATTATTCAATTAGCTACATTTAAATAATAATAATAATAATAATAATAATAAAATCCAAGAAGATAACATGAACATAAGCATAAACTGTTCTGACTGTGTCTTCCTTCACTGATCTTCCCCTCAGGTCGTCAGCTGACCATTTTTAACACCCAAGCCACCATCTCAATAGGCGGTAATGACCGCAAGCGACCGTATCAAGGCCAGCTCTCTGGTCTTTATTACAATGGTCTAAAGGTGCTCAACATGGCAGCTGAAGGTCATGCCAACATCAAGATAAATGGCAGTGTGAGACTGGTGGGGGATGTGCCCACCAGCAGAAGCCCCTCACGTACCACCACCTCCATGCCCCCAGAGATGTCCACTACCTTCATCGAGACTACTACCACCTTGTCAACCACCACTACCCGCAAACAGCGTTCACCACCCACCATTCAGGTAAGATCCATTGATTTTCTCCATTTAGTCTCCATGAACAAGGCTGTAGACAAAATTGTGAGGGTGGCCAAATACTCAGCAGTGTAAAGATGCATTTATTGTGCATTTATGTTTTCGTGCAAGGCACAAGAAATTAAGAGACCTTCGGTTCTCATGTCTGAACTTTTTCAGTGAGGCATGACGAGTACATGTCCAGTATTCAAAAGTTTTGTTTATGTACTTTAAAATATGTAAAACACTTATAGAAAGGTGGGGGAAAAGTAACAAAAAAATTGCATCTCATGTTTTTCCGAACATTTATGACTTTATGACTTTATGAAAAGAATATATGCAGAAGGTAACAGCTTCACTTTTTTTCACACACGGATAATGGGCAGTGATTTATACTGACATGCTCCAAAACAGACTAAAAACACCATAAAAGTACCCCTATGAGTCATGCACTATAATCCTTCTGAAGTCATAACATAGCTTTGTGTGAAGAACAGACTGAATTTGATGTAGTTTACCTGTACTTTACTGGTAATCTTTCCCACTGCCTTAGCCATGGCAAGAACAATGGCATGTTGCCACTAAAAATTATTTTTAGTTTAATTACCTTATGTGACTAGTGTGAACAAAAAGCATTGGTGTGCTCCAAATAAGGGGAAGATTATCAGTAAATAACGTCTTATTTTGGTGTGTTCCTCACACAAGCTATCATTAATAATTTGTTTCAGAAAACATTGAATATAATTTTTATAATTTTATGCCTTGTTTTCATTTTGGAGCTTGGCACTATAAACCACTTTTTTCTGTTTCACAGAAGAAGGAAAATAATAAAGTGTTGTGACAATATAAGAGTGCTTATCTGATGACTAGCTTCCCTGGGGGTGAGCAAAGCATTTCTATCTGTACTGTGTTTAGATGCCTCGTGGAGTCTGTCGACTACCAGAATGCTTTCTTTAACACAGTCTGACATGAGGCCAATGAATGTCTAATCATGCTGACCATTTCATTGATGCTAGGGGAAAAATTGAAGCAGCAGTCTTCGTATTAAAGCCATAACTCTCCCTAGGGCACAGCTCAGCGACAGGCCAAGAAGACTTATTCTTTTCTCACATTTAAACAGATCAACCAGCAAAATAATAACCTCTCATGTCAATGCTGACTGCAGCGTAACTTCATCAATGCATTGGCAATCCAACCACTGATAAGAGACTTCAAACTCACATGCAGACCATTTCAGGGAATTCTTATTAGCCATTTTTTTTTCCATCTTGACCTTTTAGCCATGTGAACTCACATCACCCATGAGTAGGCTAGTAGGCCGCAGCCCTGAGTGAATGTTATGGCTAACTCAGGAGATCATTCTGTGTGGATTCTGCAAGTTCTTTCCATGTGGAGTGGGTTGTCTGAGTACTTAAATTTCCTCCACAATCCAAAGACCCACAGGTTATCTGTCTGTGTATTTTAGCCCTGTGATGGACAGTCCGTTTTCTTGCTTTCAGCTTTTGGGATAGAGTCCCGCATTCCTGTGACCCTACATAGCCGAAGCAATACAGAGATAAAGAATTTATAACTGAATGGACGTCAGTACATGGTTATGGTCTGTGCTTTTGCTGAATAAGGCATTCTACTGGATTAACATCGCTGTTGGTCCTGGAATAATATCAGATTTAAGTGATGTAGGATTAGGGTTGGGATTTAGGACTAGGATTAGGTTAAGGGCTGAGGACCATTCTGATCGACCAATCACTGCAATTTAATTTTACTTGTCATTGCCCCTTGAGTTAGTTAATATTATGGTCAGTGAAAGTACTATAGCACGCCAATGAAAGCTAATTAATATATAATGCATTCTAACTGAGATTAAAATCACACATTTTATGAGTACTTCATTGTTCTGCTTTGATCTGTGAATTTTGTAAGACACTCTCACAATTAGTAGCAAAATTAGAGATCCAGGTTTTAGCCACAACATCTTTAATAAATATATTCAAAATACTTCAAATACCACAGGAATGTTCTCATTCCAACAAGATCTCCATTTTGGTTTTGTTGAAAGTGTTTTTCTTTTTTGTTGTTGTTGTTTTTTTGTTTTGTTTTTTAAGACAAGCTCTCCCAGATCAATTTCCAGGCCTTCAGGCAGTTTGATTCATGCTGTGCCCACAAATTAATTTTCCATAGGTCTCAGTTTTAGCACTCCCTTGCTACCTGTCAGCATAGACAGCAAGAGAACAAGCTGACATGTTTTCCATCCCCTGGGGGTAGCAGGTTGTGACTGATGTTGGGCTGTTCTGAGTGGTTTGGGGTCCAGCAGCTATGCTTGTAAGGTGCTATTTGGCATAGCCCTCTGACTCCCCACCCTTGCAGGCCACCCCAGGGTCCAAGAAGTAAGAGGTGTGCAATCATATTTTATCCATAGATGGATTGAGTTTATCCAGGCATGGATGGTAGAGCAATCTCACGCTTAATTAATGATGGGACTCCTGGGAGAGGTCTTGCCTCACACTTGATCTCTGGTAGAAGAGGGCGACTCTAGTGTGAGCATGCATATCCATTCATCTCCAGCAAGGGCTGTTCACTGTGCCCCGGGCTGCAGTCTGCTCAATGATGCTTCTACACACTAGGGAACAACAAAAGCAAAAGGCATTGTAGAAATGCTGACATGACTGAAGACCACACTGAGCATGTTAACAGATACATACACAACCATTTTTATTTATTTAGAGAGGGTGCAATCACGCCCTTGATGAAACAATAATAGGAGCATCAATTTTTCTCAACCTGGGTGTCTCAGGGACAGATTTGTCTGAAGGTAAATGGTACATTCCCTCTGTTAGCACTCCTTTACTGGGGGTTTTGTTTTGGAATTGTATTGTAGTCGCTCAATTGTGACCCCTTGTCAAGTGTGAACATGAATGCTTCTTCGGTAGCTGTTCGGGTACGGTACAGATTAGAGGAAGCTCTGATGGAGCAATGGATAGGACAGAGCAAGGTGCATCTTGATAGAGTAGAAACAGATAATACAGTGAATTGAATTTGATCACAACTGAACCTGCTTCTCATCTATCAATGGATGTCTGTGTCTCAGTTTGTTTGAAAAAAAGTTGCAAACATCAGAATGCCAACCCTAGTGTTTTGTTATCTTTGTAGTGCACCATCCTCATTGAAATCAATGATTTTGTGGTATTCTCTAATACAACACAATTTCTGATGTGTAGGTGCTCTTAATCTGTGCAGTCGGACACCTGCTGACAGTTATGAAACAGATGATGGTCTTTATCTGGTGTTGCATTATGCCAGATTCCAGCTCTAAGCATTCAATTCGTTTAGCTGTCTACGTCACCTCTCATCATCCGCCTCCAAACTGAATGACTAATTCCAGTGATTTCAGCAATGTGCTGTTTTAACGATGTGTGAGTCACGGCTAAACCTGGAAGCCTCACAAGCATTAGATACGCTAGACGACTACTCCATCACCACTGCATCAAATACATGCCTGTTGAGGATGTAGTCATTATCTGATTGTGCAAGTCTTGCACTTAAAGGAGAGTAGCAGTGGGGAATTCTCATTTCCACTGAACAGAAAAAAAAAAGACTACGGCTTCCAACGCACTCAGTTACTGTAGTTAATGTAGCTGACAGGACACGGCTTGATTGTTTGCTGTTTAAGTATGGAGGATGAGAGAAAAAGGCAGAAAGAAAAAAGCAACAAAGAGGCAGTTTGTGTGGAGTGATGACGGGAAAGTAAAAAAAAGAGGTGAGAGAAATAGTGTGAAAATGGAAACAACACAGTAATTTCTGGATTTTCCATTGTCATTTAGTGGCTCAGCTGTCTTCTGAATACTGTAGCAAGCTTTTCCAGTAACAATCTGTGAATCAAACATGCTTGCCTAAATTATTCACTCTTAAATATGTACCTTTTTCAAGTGTGATTCATTCTAGTGAGGGTGGTTCATGTGCGGTTCATTGAGACAGTTTGTGTAAAAGAACAGATTTGAGTTCTTGCATGGCATTGTAGGCATTCTCTTTTTATAATGGAATATGTACTTAAATGCTATCAACTGAAATCATGTTGAATTTAATGCAAATTGTATTTGTGCCAAATAGACTATTCCATTCAAAATAACATTGTTGCATTGTCATGTATTTAAAAAGATATTGTTCCTGTTCTTCTGTAACACTTTAGATTAGAGAATACTATTTACTATTAGCTAGCTATTTGCTTATTAGCATGCATATTACTAGCATATTGGCCGTTTATTAGTACTTATACAGAACTATAATTAATGCCTTTTTCTGCATGACCATATTCTAGATCTCTTAACCGTACCACATGTTTAAACAACTATTACAACCACCTTACTTAATATCAATACACAGGAATTAGGAGCTTATTGAGGGACAACATTTACTTAATAGTGAATATGTATTTCCTAATCTGAAGTGTAGTGTGGATGTTTAATTATAAATGCACAACCACCATTTTAGCAGGTTTTGTCAGAATCCTAAAAAAGGTTTGTTAAGTGTTGATTTCCTTGATCAAATTAAATTTAGCCCACAGGATGCAGAATCAGAATTTGAATATGAATGACAGGATTGCCACAGTATATAGTATATTGCATTTCAGATAAATTAAACAGCCACCCAGCAGAGGAAAGGTTATATCGTATTCTCTAATATGTAAAATATTTTTATAAAACTGAAAACTGACATATGTCATTTGCCATACAGTACCAGGTGATACATCCCCTGCATGATAAATATCTGTGTTAATATGTGTTCTGAATGCTGCACAGCCCTGTCCTACTGTAGGGGAATTTTATTTACACCACTGCAATAACCACCAGTCTTGCAGTAGACGCTACGTTTAATGTAAATGTGGTTGTCATTATCTTTTTTGAAGAGCTGCAGTATGTACTGTAGATGGCCAAAAATATTGATTTGTGAGCCATAAAGATTATGGCTGTTACTTCACACAGGTAGATCAGTGCATTTTCCTGCATGATGAAACCCCTAGTGCACGTCTTATTCATTTGAATTCTCACAGACAGCTTTCACTTCAGAGCATTCTCATTCCTCCGCAATTCTTGTGCCATTTTATAATCTTAGCATCAAGCTGATTTATAGCAGTTCACTTGGACAGCAGTATCTATATGTTGTCCCATCAGCCTGAACTTCACTACTCTATAACTCCTCAGTGGTTGCCTGCAGATGGGCACAGAGCACGTGTACATTAGAACCATGTAAAGGTCAGCAGCAACAATGTACTTGTTTGCAATCCACATGGTAATTTCACTTCACTCGCCTTTTCTCATGCTGCACACAGAGAGATGGATGCTGGGTGCCTTGGGACAGCTTGGTGGTCCCAATTATGTGAAGGTGGCAGATGGATGGGGGACTTCCAGGGTGAAGGGCTCATTAGAAAAAAAGCATGCAGGGGATGTGTGCAAACATGTGGCCCAGGGAAGCAACAATACTCTGCTCTGCATGAGTGTACACAATCACCTCAATCTGTCTCAGCTCCCCTGACACTGAAAAGCTAAAGGTGTTACAAAAACAAATAGCGGCATTAATGTATGCATGTAACACAAAGCCCCGTACAACAGCTTGTGTAAAAAGTCTTCGTAAAGTAACGATGATACTGTAGCTTGTCAGGCTATTCATGATTAAAAGTAGTTCAACTGTCAAGGTACACACATTCTACAAATGTAGTCATCTTAACTAAAATCTGCTAATAAAAAGTATCTCCTCTGAACCTAGAGTCCCCAGAATTAAATGTATAATATTGGTCCCTAGTAATTAAGTAAGATCTGTAGTTCCATTACAGTATATAAATAAAGGTACAGTTTACATTCTTAGATACATTATTGCCAGTTGTTTGCTCGGTCAACAAAACCATTCCAAACAAAACAACACTGCTGAATGAATCAGTTTTTAAATTAAATAAGTTCCTGTGCATGCAGTACTGTATATCAGCACTTGGAATGTAGGTATATATAATAACTATAATAATAACTATAATTATTATTTATGTAATTAACAGCAAAAAAAAAAAAAAAAATGATCCAAATGAATTGGTGAGATCAGAATTTATCAACATTTTGTGGACATTTTAGTTTTATTATTATGATTTTATTATATGCTCAGCATGGGTGTTCATACTTGATTTTATGATGAATGGAATAATCATTATTGACAATGTCCCTCAGTGTCAGTATAGGTCTTTTTGTGGCTCAGCTGGAGTAGATGTGAATGGCAGCCGTTGAGGGCTAAATCCCACATTGTGCTCACTGAAAGTCCCTTTGAGCTCAGACTCCCTGCAAGATCAGTATTCAAATCAGCACCGCTAACATTTAACCTCTCTAGCAAGCAAGAGGATGACAGTGAGTATATAAGCACAGGGTAAACACACTGTCATCTCTTACTGATGTTGTAATGAAACATCTCAAGAGTAGTTTATTGTCTGAGTCTGGCTGCTGTCTGGACGGTGGTTTGGAAGTTCATGGATGTCATCTTAAATAAGCTAATGAAATAGACACTTTTAGAAGAACTAAAAGAGCATTTACATTCATATCCAGCTTTACAGGTTGATAGTTTGTTAAAGATTTGATAGTTTGTCTTGACGTAGGAACGTATAGATTTTGATGAAAATATAAGTACATAATTATAATAATTGTATATAGGCTATAATATATATATATATATATATATATTACAGCCTATATACAATTAATTGTAATTATATATGTAATTAAATTTTAATTAAAGTATAATTATATCTATAATTAAAATATATATAATAAAGTAATTATCTATATTATTGCTTATATAATTGTATAATTTTAAAAGTGCTTTATAAATAAACTTTGATTTTGAATTATATAAGCAATAATTAATTGCTTTCCACAAAGGCAGTGCCATGATGGCTTTAAAAGCAAGAGGAACTGTCAGTTGGTCTACTTTTATGGTTTGATGGAGTTCATTTTAATTGTTTAGAAAAGAGCATCTCTTATCTTACACACCGGTAATATAGGTTTGGAATGAAATGAGGCAGAGTAAATAGTAAACTCTTCCTTTTCTAAATTTTCAGAAATTTGCCTCCATTCTTAAATTACCTAGAGTTCAGCATTAGCAGCGAAATTCTCTTCTTCTTGGATAACAGATTTGTCTATAATCTTTGTGGATTTCAATCCTCTGTGTCCTTTGCCGCTCTATGCCTTTTTCTGTCCTGTGGGTCTCTGGCCAGATTTCCCTTTCCTTCTGCATCTCCATTACACACAGAGCCACACGCAGTAACTGAACGCTTCATTTTTTCCTGTCCTGATCTCAGGCTGTAATTGAAACATCCTGTTGGGCCCGTGTCGCTCTCTAATTTTAGTCAGCGAGTCTCAGCGCGACGAGGGCAGTTCTGTACGACTGTTTGTCACCACTTCTCTGATGACCTTGCACACTGCGGCAGGGGAGTGATTAAAGATCAAGGCCAAAGACCATTTCCTTTGCCCTGGAAGATAAATGGCCCTGTTTGAAACTGCCTGCTATGGCTTGGAACAATTAGAGTGTGCTGAGGGGAGTCACAGGCGTGTACTGTGTATGAAAGAAGGTGAAAAAATACACTTCACATCCTTAAAATCAAATATTTATTTTATTTTTTACATTGCTCTACTATTTAGAAGATGATGCAAATGTTGCATTTGCAATTGATATGCCTGTTTTTGTACATTTAAGTATAATGTTTAATTGAAAAACTATTCATATTTAAATATATAATATTTCTAAATAGTAAAAAAAAAAACTGTTTGCCCAAGATGTTACAAAATAAGCTTACTTTAATATATATTTTCTAAAAACTAATCATAATATCTTTTGACATTTTAAGTTTTTTTGTTTTGTTTTGTTTTGTTTTTTAATAAAAAAGAGAAAGTCTTGATAAATCAGATTGTGCCTGTGTTTGTTTTTGTGCTTGAATTTCATTAACCTCCCCACTAAGGAAATTGCAGGTATTATTTTTCTATTGCTCTTCCATCAAGAAAGAAGAAAATAATGTTGACTTTAGAAGACCACACTCCACACATATCAATATTAGATCTTATCCAGACAAAAATATGTTTAGGGTTGGGGAATAAAGAATAAATCCTGTGATGCCAATGATGTTATAGTATACACTGTTTCGTTGGAAACAGGGAACACCGGCCAGGCTCCTAAAGGATATGATACAATGCTTTGTCACGTCTACCATGCAGTGTTACATATTCAAACTCCTGTAGGACACTCAGTGAAGGTGACATTAGCCAGACAACAATGCATATCATTCTGATCTTGCTTTTTCTTCTGAACGTCCCAGAAGACAGGCTTGAGCAAAAAGACTTGTGGCAGGCCTTTGACAGGGATACGGCCTGATGGCATCAATTCTTTGTAATACAAGCTTTTCTCGTGTCCGTCTGTCAAAGCCAAGATCTGACATGATAATGCAGATCAGAAGTGACCCAATCGAAACAAGTGCTTCCGGCACTGAGATGGCTATCTTGTTGGGAAGGACAAAGCAGTAGAGTGAGAGTGGATATTTGTTTCTTGAAGTTTTCAGATTGTAGAGGTGAAAGTGAACATTTGAAACAGACATTCTGCAGTCTGAATGAGTCAAGAAAACGAGGCACAAGAGTGTCTGGCTACTCAGTGCTTTATCCTCCACCCATTCATCTTCCTGGGCTTTGGCTTCTAGTAGACAGTGGCATTTGAGAAAAAGCTGAATATTTTTGATGCGTTGCATTGATGACACTCTGCTCACCAGGGTGTTCCTATTACAGGCCATTACAGTTATTAAATATGACATGACCTCATAGCCATGGCACTGTACAATCTCTATCACTTCAGCACTCTGAACATTCTAGAGCACCTCACGTCTAGTCCCTCACGACTTCATGTGTTCTGTGAGAGAATAGGGAAATGAAGAATGGAGAGTGATTTCCACACAAAATGAGGAATATTTTGCTCCCAAAATAAGTTTTTGAATACATGGCATGGAGATTTTGTGACAAAATTGGATTTAGCCAGCTGTGAAATAGTTTTTTTGTAAAGTACGTCAGCTAGGGACAGTAGATTTGATGTGCCTGTGAAAATAGGCTCATCATTGTCAAACATGCTGTAAATTTGGTGCTATTTCCCAATACCTTCCCATTTCATTTTCTTTTTGAAAGAACTTTCATGTATGTCATATATTTCACTTTGTCATATATGTGAGTACTGCAGGTGCTCTGAATTTAGTTTGCTTTATGTCCTCGAAGCAGTTCCCTTTACATGCATTTTGAATGCAAAACCACCATCACTGATATTATACTATAAGTGTATCTACTGAAAAACATTTCAATTTAATGGCATTTTAATTAGATTTTTTTTAAAAGTATGTCAAGATTTTGATACACCATCTGTGTGACATGTGGTCATAATGGGGAGAAGACATCCCTTTTGTAATACACGTTTCATGAACACCCTTATCTGGTAACTTTATTTTACGGTTTCTTAACTACTTGCTTATTAGCATGCATATTACTAGAATATTAGCCATTTATTAGTATTAATTTAGTGTTACCTTTTAACTCTCACTCAAGTCATTATTAACATTATTACTTTTACCTCTGCTTGAGTAAGTATTTCTATCCATTTGTGTACTTTAATGATGTAAACATATTGCTGCCTATGTTTCAAATTAGTCACTTATAACGTACCATTTCAGCTAAGATACTGCAGAGTAGACAGCAAAGCATTGCAAATGTTTGAGAGCCATTATCTGATGCTTGTTCTGCTAACACAAGATGTGTTATTGTTAAGTCTACCCTTTACTTAAACAGAATACACTTTGAAGCTGAGTAGTTAATTCTAGGCAGTCTGGAATTGCTTTTGTATTGGCCTCATATTTTAGCTGTGGTCACAGACAGTAAATAGGACGTTAGTGGCGTCTCTGTGGTGCTCTGTGCGGACAGAAAGTCATTTCTGAGCTGTTATGGTCTGGACTAGCCTGTCCTCTGACACCACTTCTGCGACTCGTCATGCACGAACACATCTGTCAAATCTCTGCTGTGATTTCACACTCTGGGAAACTGTAGTGAACAGCAGTAAGGAACTATGGGAGGTGAGGACCCTCTGATCTCAAGGAGGTTTGTCAATGCCACATCTGTAATGTGACAGAATCATGTCTGAATTAACTGTCATTTGTCTGGGTCAGTATCCTGTTATATAGCACCATTATAACAGCACCATTACAGTTCCTTTGAGAATGAATTTCCATGCTGATCCTGGCTGGTCTAGCTTTTGACATTTTACTAACCTGCAAAAAATTGCTGAATTAAGCACATTTTGAGAATCTGCTGATTAAGATGCCATGTGGCATAATTTTGTCAAAAGTGTTTTCAAATAATCAGTGGTCAAACCCTAAATTTAACATCAGACAGTAATGTAATCCCCCTTAGATTAGATTACAGTAAGGCGATAATGGGAATACTAGCATACCAAAGATTCCAAACTATATTCAGTATTTTGGTGGTGAGTGTCAAACTGTGAGCAGATTAGTACAAATGTTCCTCCCGACAGCATCTTCTCTATCCTAGTACGCGGGCTCTCTTCCAGGTTCCAGACGAATTCTGTTTCATTAGCCTGTCAAACTCAATAATAGTTAGAGCCCGTCCTCTCACCGAGCACTGCAAACTCAATCAGTGCTATGATTTCATAACCCTTGCTTTGTGACAGGGCTTATTTTATCGAGGCACCGATCCACTCTGATTAACAGGCTGTGCGTGCATGTGGGGTGAAATACAACACTGCCAGAGTGTCCAGGCTGGGAGAGAATGAGAAGGTGGGAACAAGTGTGTTCATAAATCAGAATTGTGGGATAGAGGAAGGTGCTGATGAGCAAGCAGAAGGCAAGCGTCCAGAGACAGTGATGATCTGTGACGGCCCATGAGAAGCTGGAGATGGTAGGAAATATATGAAGAGTCAGCCACCATAAATAAACCCAAATAGAAAAACAAACCTGACATTTCAGTCCCCGGTCTGCTGCCCTTGAGAAATAAGGGAGAGAAGTAAAATAATGCTTGCTGCAATGATGTGCTTTCATTGTTTTTACCCATGATCCTCTTTGAATTGGTAGATTTGGCTTCACTTAAACCTTTGTTCTTTTTGTTATGTCTCCACACGCCTCTGGCTGAACAAGCAGACGACGGATGACATTGTGTCCTCTGCAGAATGTTCCAGTGACGACGAGGATCTGGAGGAGTGTGATGGGGGACACACAGGTGGGATGGATGTGTTACGGTTGTGCTTGCTTAAACTTGGTCTTTCAATCTCTTCAATTTGAGTTCTCCCTCTCAAAGCATCACCCCCATGAAACCCCAGTGTAACTTCAAAAGTGACTTTAAAAGCCATTTTTCAAGCTCAAAAACCATAGCAATAAAAACATACATCTATAGTAATATACAGTGGTATATCACTGATATACAATAGTATTTGGACACTTAAGTCACAATAAAAGGGTGTTACTGTAATCCGCTTGTTAAGTGGTGACGTAAAGCGTCCAACAAACGCACCAACGAATGCTGTTTCCGGATCCAATCCCAAACTCATTTCACTTGAGAATACTATCTCAGCAGCTATTTATGAGCACTGTTTATTCATAATAAACATTTAAGCTAAACATTTTTAAATTTTTATATTTATTAATTTATATTTTCATTGTCTGGCTATCTGGGATTTTGGTATGGAGTTAAGGGATAGGATTATAGTTTTTTAGCAGTATTATATCACATTTTGAGTGTATAATTATACACTATATAGCACCGTTTGTTGTTTTCTCGTGTCATCTGACAAGAGAAAACAAATTAGTGAGTAGTAAGACCCGAAATTCACGGAAGAGGTGATGCGTGACGTCAAACTTAACAAGCTAATAGAATATAAAATATCAAACCAAATGGCATATAGAATAATAAATAAAATAAATAAATGTCACTAGCTTTGATATTTTGTGAACTATTGTGCAGTGACATTGATACATTTTAAGATGTGATTTACATGTCCAAATTCTGTTCTATTTAATTCTGTTATATTTGAAATCTGTGGACTGATTTCTCTAAATCAGTTCAGTGATGAAATAAAATGACTCAGGAAGCGTTGGGTAGTTTCAGAGTTACACTTGATTATGGGGCCGAACATCATTAACATGGTTGTGTGTTTATACTAATTTTGTCCTCTCAGCAATCAACAGAGAGTCAAACTTTACGATAAAAGTACAAAATTAGTATCAAACTCCATGTGGTTCACTCTGATGCTTCAAAATGTATCAGTCCTGTACACAATGGATTTCTTGCAGTGCGTGTGTGTGTGCGTCTTTGACAGATGATACATTTTGAGTTGTTTACAAATCAAATGAGAATAATGCTTTGAGCATAGAGATTTCTGATGTGTAGCGGACTAACTGCAACAGAAACAACTCCTTCCTGTTTGTTCCTTTGTTTCCTCACATTGAAGGCTTGCCTTATGTTAAAACATCTAATAGAGAACAGATATCTTCGAATTTCTGTGCTCACCTTTCTCCACACATAGCTTCTGTTTCCTCAAGGTTAAAAACAAACGTTTTTGCACAGTATGACTATGACATATTAGTTGGTATGGTTAAGATAAAACATTATTTTCAGAGAACTTTGGATTCGCTGTAATTGTCAGCCATCGCAGTATATGAAACCGTGCTGTTGATTTTAGTGTTTACAAGGCCATTATGGATGCAAAGCTTGTTTGGTTTATGAATGGTCTGCCTGCCGCACTGTACTGGTACCTCTCAACCAAAGGGCCTTTAATTGCTTCTAAATGTCATCAGAACACTAATTAAGGCCCTTGAATTTACCTCAAACCACACCATGCGTTATACAAAACATATGTTCTGCGTTGACTATTTTTTTTTAACCTTTCACTCCTAAATACACCAATTAGCTGGCATCACGCTTTCTTTGTGTAATCTTCAGTTGTAAAAATGACTTCCAGCTAAAACAGTGTTTTGTTTTCATCGTCTTTAAAGCGTGTCATAACCGTTTGCCTGGCAAGCTAGTATCCATATGGTCTGTCATTACCTTTGACTTTACAGATGGCCCCTATTTATTTGTTTGTTAATTTTACCGCATATTTTTGTCAAACTTACAAGGTCACTCTGCTCATTATACAAAGATTTACTCTGTGCTAGTTTTAAAACCTGATGGCAGAAAGTTGTGCTTTGGATAAATTCACCCTTTGTTAAATCTAATACCATCACCAAGTCCTCTTAAATTCAATGGCAACAGGAAGTATGCTAAGGGACAGTTCCAGTTTTACCTTTCATTTCTTGTCATCTGACATTCAATACGAGTACACTTAGCCACAAACCACCACACTCATACGATTTCATGTTGACACAGAAATTCACATCATCAGTCTGACCTTCGTTTCAAATTTCTTGGACAGTTTGCATGACACTTTGTTCTGTTTTGGTTTAACCTTTTCATGTGGAAAAACATCTTCCTACTGTATCTACTCTGACATTTCATTCATGTGATTTGGATTTATTTGCTGTATTTCCAAGAATTCTTTTTTTTATTATTATTTTAATATATATTTTACCCTCTTGGGGGGCTTTTTCTTTGATGTCCTCATCCTTCCATTTTCCAGGATTAAAGTTGATCCTCTTGTTTCGTCTCATCTTGTGCCGCATGGAATTTTGGTGGTTGGAAAAAAAAAAACTCTTCCTCATTTTTATGTTTTGTGCCATTAGGCTAAAATTAAACATCCCCACATTCTATACAACAGGAAATAAAAGGCAACAAAATCTTTTCTTGCCATCATATGTTTTATTTATTATTTTTGCCTTGTGCAGGCAACCCCATTCTGTCTCAAGAAAGTTGTGTGTGAAAGAATGACCACACCCCCCCACCCCTCCATCCCTGATCTCATCTTTATTTCTGTGCCTTTCTGCATAGACATGTCTGTTTGAATGCAGATGGCATAAAAAGACTTTTATTGCCACAAAGTATATCTGTTTTTCTATTTGTTGCTACTGATCAGTCACATTTGACGCATGCATTGATTGCATACTAACTGATCCCCAGTGGGAGATCTCCATCATGACTCTTGCATGGATGTTATTGGCTCCATCTTGAGTGCTTCTCCATCCATGAGTTTGCTAACAGGCTGACCATGTGTGCTATTGTGCATATCGTATGTCTGTGTGCTGATGTTTTTGTCTTTGAGCCTTGATTGTTCTGTCTGATGTCTTGCTGATGTTGTTGTCTCCTGTATCTTTGCTCTGTGTTCTGTGAAACACATTTGAACTAATGGGAATTCCACAAGAAGGCTAATGAAACCGGTATATCAAGAACAGGGATTACATTGGAATTTTGAAAATGGGAAAACCCTAAAATTTTGTAGTGATTCTAGTGTGGTGATACAGGCCATGAGGTGACATAAAATGAAATAAACAAATTATCAGTTTGTCAAATCTAATGGCTTGTCAGGATGTGGAAAAATGTGCCTGTGGTGACATTTCTGCAAAACAATATTTTGTTGCTTCTTCCAAGTGCAGTGCTGTACCGGGTTAGCTACCGAATAAGTGTACTACAACAGAAAAGCCACACATATAATGCTAATTATGTGGTGCAGAAATCAAAATGTGTTGGTTTACAAATCATTCACTATGATAAAAGTTTTTTTTTTTTTTGTTTATAACATAGTATTGTGGTTTATTAATTGATAATCTGTCCCTGTAATCAAAATTTGTGTGAAAAGGAATAAAAGTTGTGGTGTATATTTACTGCAGCTAGTGTTTATTTTAACTGGAAACTACAGTGAATTGTGTCTATACAGTAGGTGCATTTTTGGAGTTAGAAGTATGTTTTTCCAGTGAGCCTCCATGTATGTTGATAGAAACACAGTCACAGTGTATGGAAAGAAATCACCTATACATGGTTTAACATGATTCACATATCCACACCTCAGCTTTAAGATAACCAATAAATAAATGAAGTGTATGTTCTGAATAGATCATAGGCGTGAACTTTCCCTGAAGACTAAAAATAAACTCAGTCAAATCATGCACAAAGACAACTGACACAATTCCAAATACTTGATGTTTGAGTCAAACTGGGGGAAAAGCTGGCACCAGTGTAGTTCAAGAAGGAAGAGTCTTTTAAAGTAAAACTGATGTTGTTCTGTAAGATCCCTAAGGTTTCATCGTGCTGTCATTGGCTCGGTTGATTAAGATGGAAAAACAGTCTTCAAAGCAAGACATCAATCAGGAGAGGTGCACAGAGAACATGAGACCCTGAGGAATGGGTCAACGAACTGCAGACACGGGCTGAATTTTGGTGTAGTCAGGCCCCGTTGGGCCGGCTGTCACTTTGAAGCAGCTCTTAGATCAGTTAAAGGTTGTTTAGTTGACACATTTAGCTTAATGGCCATACAACAAATTGAGCAGCAGACGGTGGTTACATGCTTCTGGCTGAGGATATTAATTTAACACCTTGGGTCACATCAAGATGATATGATGAAGTTGTGACACTGTGATCCCTTGGAGAGAGATTTAAAAAGACAAACTAGAGAAAATAAAACCACAGCACCTAAACATCACAACTGGGAAGGCCAAACTAATTGACTCTACCCTTACCAAAAGTAGTATACTTAAAGGTTATTTTATTAAGTATACTTAAGTAAAGTTCAAGTATATTTTTAGTGTACTTCATGTAGTAAGTATACACATATCAATATACTAGTAGTATACTTGTAAGTGTACTATTTCAGTAGTCCTTGGGACCGAATTGGCCCACTTTCTAGTATATAAAAGTATGCTTTTATACTGCAAATATACTCGTAAGTTTTCTTTAAGTGAACTTTACATCATACTTTGAGTATACTACTATGTCCCTATCTAGGTATTAATTTGTATATATTTGGTTATATGAATATCTGAACATACAAAACATCAAAAGAAAGAACAGGATATCTGCTTGTTCATAAATAAAAAATGAAGAAATAAACAACATTTTGAACAAAAAGCTGAAAACAAGAACATGAGTTGGATTCAGAAAGATATAATGAAAATGTAGATAGAGTTGATCAGCACCCCAAAGCTTGACAGTCATTATTACCTCTTCATTGGTCGACATTTTATTCCACAATGTTACACAGTTTTGATGCTGTTTTATGTTTGATGATTGTGTTAAATTACTTGTGGAAGCATCTGTTGTTTCAGTTTCTTCTTCGCTTGTGTTTTGTAAATCCTGTACAGAAGATGTGTACTAGTGCGCCCTACCGTAAAACAATGAGAAAACAGATTCTAGGAGCACAAGTATAGCTCAAATATATTTAGACTTTTTCTAAGTATAAGTCAAGAATACTTATACATTTTAAGTATTTTTCTTAGAAGTACATAAAGCCCATTTCTGAGAAGTACATAAAAAGTAGACTAAAAGTATACTTTCCTATTTTTAGTTTAACATAAGTATTCTAATAGCACACTTGAATAAGCTTCTTTTTCGTAAGGGTATCCTAAGCCCCACCTTAAAAAAAAATTAAATTACTAAAAGTTCTTTAGGTACAATTAACCTTGAACAATAATTCATTTTCACATGAAAAAGTAATATGAGCTTACAATACCGAGTTCAAAATACTGAGTTACAGTACTGAACATAAAAAATACCAGCATTTAATTCATACATGATTAAATGTAATCAAGGAAGGCAGAGCTTAGCCATTGCCCAATCTGATGCTTTGAGGAAATGTTATAAAAGCTAGTTTTTGTATCTCAAGCTCTGTGCAGGGATGCCCTGCTGCTATTTGCCTCAGCACTTATGCAGACTTCCCATTTACCACATTTTCAGTTTTTATACTGGTGATGAGTTAGCAGAGGCTGAGGTGATGGAGAACCTCAATAGTCACAGGTTAAGCACAATGCATGGCTGACACAAAAGGATTTGACTGTGGCGAGCTTTCTAAACCACAGGGGCCTGCTCACACAGAGTCTTCTTTTAGGGGATCAGGCAGGTTTAGCCCCACACACCTGCGGCATTCATCACTGTTTGGTAAGACTCAGCAAAAGCAAGATGGTCACGGAGTTTAGACACGGATATCTGTACCGAGGACACTCAGATTTGGTTGGGGGCACAGGAGAGAGAGCACTACTGTGAATGTCAGCTGTTATGGTTAATTTGTTTCGTTTCGCGTTCTCTCTGCTCTGAAAGTTCTGCAGTGAAGACCTTTTTTTTTTTGCTGAGAAAGAGGGTGGCCCATCAGATTTGTTTACAAGAATTAACTCCTGTAAGCAAATGCAGAGAGCGCTGCAATCTATCTGAGCTGGAGGCTTAATGCAGTGTAAAAGTGTTTGCTTTGTAATGGAGCTTAGCCCAAAGAACATTTTCTCCTATCTCCACTCTGCAAAACAAATATTGTCCCCTAAGACAAGCACACAATGTTCGCGCTGAATTAAAACACTGTGAAAATTATCATTGCTTGTTGAAGTGCTAATGTAAGATTAAAGTATTTACTGAGACATGTGGGGGTCCACTGTGGCGCTGTCTTTGTGTCTGTGGTTTTAGTAGATGCTTTCATCTTGATGAAAACATCTGAAGCAGCCAATAAAATCAGCAGTCAATAAATTCATTTAGCACAGAATGGCCTAGGGAATCAGTAAACAAGGCTTTGATAAGGCAACCTTTTTGGCAGTTATTATTCTTGTTACAATTTATTAACTAATTTATGCTAAGTTTTCATGGGTTTTGTAAATATTGTCCAATTTTGCAGTCAGTAAATTGTATGCCACCCAGCTCACCAGATAATCAATACCAGCATTAACCATTAAAAAAAAAAACACACCGGTCAACCACACAAGATATTAATCTCTCTCATGTCCTACATACATAAAACATAAATATATATTTATTTAAATGTTTGTTCAATGTGCCTGCAAAAGTCATCTCACACAGATGTTTTCTGTCTTATAAGGGCCATTTTGTGGAATTCCCAGTCTTTATTGTCATTAATTTTGAGCGAACGGCTGTAGGTTATACAGTAATTTCTGCCAAATATTTCTCTTCTAAATTGTCCTGACATATTGAGGATTAACATAATGGTCATAGGTCTTTATAGGTCTTTATTTCTGCATTGAGATCAAGATTTTGTTGATTCACTCGTATGATTCAAGTTGGTACAGGTGTATACGGTATCCCACAGCCTTTTGCCCATGAGTTTCTCAATATCCTATAACCCTGTTCTGATCCCAGCTTGCAGTGCTGTGATTCTACTTTCCCTAAATGCAACTTGTTAAAAAGCATGGTTTCACCTTGCAGTGAAAATCTAAAATAACAATTTTCCTCCTTTTCCTGAATATACCCCTGCTTTGTGCTGTCAAGCTAACAAGATATTTACAAAAGAAAACTAATAATGACATTATTAGTTGCGAAGGTGGTCACAGTACAGTGTCCCTCTTCCCTTTGACTTTACTATGTGCTTTCTGATTATTTTAGTCTTGATAGTGTGAGAGAATTTTCATTTTTTTTCTCTGTTTTTATTGCTTTTTTGCTTATACATGTATACATATATATCCTCTGGTTTGTGTATATTTATACATCTATTTACTGCATATATATGTAAATGTTTATGTATAAAATCATTCAAAAGAGAATTCAATCCAAAATGCATATAGTTTTCATGCATCAGTATGCTGACTAGAGGCATTTGGAACATTTTGTGCTTGATGAGAAGATGATGGTAATAATAATAATAAAACTCTTGGATTTGAAAGTCAATTCAGTGTATTTATTATACAAACCTACAATTAAGTAGTAATAAACAATGACCATGATCTGTCTAACTATGAAGTGGTCCAGATGTTTGGCTCTCAGCATCTTTGGCGATTGTTTTTGGATGGAATTCTCCTTCAAAGTTCAAATAACAATACATTGGTATATATTTTTTATGATTTCTATACTGATTTTTGTTTAGTTTCTACTATATACTTGTATATGCATAATTTTTATCAAGAAAAAATATGCTAAAACGATGCTAATTCCTCACCACTATCTACTCCAAATGTACAAAGTCAGTTAAATATTTGTCAACACTTTCCCCAGTTGAAATCTGACTTCTAAATTGCTGAAATCTAAATTCCATAATGGAAACTGCATGGGACAGAAGTTGCAGCTTAGGGTCTGTAAGAGTGTCAGTCTTGAGAGTGCTATATGATCTGGTAGATGGGCATGTATATGCTCATTGTTTGTATATCCCCATCCCTTCCTTACAGCCCAAAGCTCTATTGCCGCCCGACCGCTTCGTACCGCCCTTACATGGACATGGCAACTGACGTACACGTTCACTTCCATCTATGTCATTTCCTACCTAGTCTGTTCATAGGCCTCCCTCTCCCTCTCTCTCTTTCTCCCTCCCTCTCTCTCTTTTGACCCCCCAGCAACGGTACAGTATGTACAGTCATTCAATTGTTTAAGAATTAACTTTTAAAAAAGAACAAAGAAAATATGTATCTGTAGATACTTCAAAGCAAAATTATCTTAAAAAAGAAAATGTACAGTTTTCTTTTGTAGAGAAAAGGCTTTATTTATCAAAAGAATGAACAAATGAGCAGAATGGTGAAGTTATTTTTCATGTCATGGTGTGAATGTATGTGTCGTTGCCTCCCTGTATCATCTTGTCTAAGAAAAAATTGTGATATATAAAATCAGAGGATAAATTGATTGCCTAATTAAATCTTTACAGATTAACCATACTTATCCCCAAGCATTCTTACACAACTTTCTTAATTTTTTGTAAATTTTTTCTTCCTGCCAAAATCATGCGGGCAATTTGTTGATGTAAGTCACAGAACTGATGGTATGCTTCCACCTTTTGATGAATTGTTTTATGGGCATATTATTTTTTTTAGACTAATTTTCTTTTTATGTACTTTACTACTCTCTTTTTGACTCTCTGTGCATTTGGTTTGCGAATGTTTCTAGTGCTTTGCTCTAACCATTAACCATTGTTTGCATTGTTTTTTTTTTTCTTTCCTCTCCTTTTATTTCTTTTGGTTCATTGTTTGAGACCTGTGTTGCCTTATAGTGCCCTATGTTTGTAACAAGCAAAGCCATCTTGGTATAAGTTTGTGCAGATTCAACTACCATCTGAATGTGTAAATTCTAACAAACAAAAAAAAAAAAAAAAAAAAAAAAAAAAAAAAAAAAAAAACGGAAAAAATGATTATAATTTATAATAGACCTCCTTCATTAAAGACAACCAGAACAAGTTTCTATGTAATTTATATGTAATTTGATCATAAAAACACATTTATTCATTAAATAAGGCTAAATGCAAGAGTTTACCTAAAATGGTTTTACATTTTAATTAAAATTCAGTCTGTTGTGGTGAAGCCCAATGTGTATGTTATTCTCAACATTAAAAATGCCATCTTCAAATTGAGTGATGTGAATCATGTAATCTATGGTATAACACTGTTCACATACGAGAATAAGCGCATTCAGGTGTTGGTGAACTGTTATGTGACTTGTGCCATTGTGGCAATTTCCTAAGAACTGTCAAAAGGCAATTGGCTTTCATCTCAAGTATGACAGACTTGAAAGAGAAAAGAACTAAAGTCATTTTTTTCTACAGTCTTGATAAGCCCCTCAGAAAATTAGAAGTCTCAATACAATAATTGTATCTTTTAGGAGTGTTCCATATTTTACACTCTTCGTTGGTCTTATGTTTATTGGTCCAACAGAATGCTTAGACATAAATTTCCTAAATTAATTCACAATGTGAGCAGTTGCTCAAATCGGATCTGCTCAGTTTTGTACTTTCACCACTGTACACAAATCTACATATAGCAAAATAAAGATGTTCAAGGTTCACTTGTTTCAGACACTCTAAGTTGCAGAGGTGCAATAATTGTGAGTGATAGGTGTTCTATGTAGAGGTCAGTTAAATAGAGTATGACAAAAAGAAAGCTCAAAACCCTGCATGTCCCTTCAAGCCTTTTGATAAATTTACCTCATGTTTTTACATTTCTGTTCTCTCTTTCAGCTCTTTCTTGGTTTGTTTTGGCCATTGGTTTAGACAAGTGTTTTTTTTTTTTTTTTTTTGGTTGTTTGTTTTCTGTCATATTTCTTTCCAAATGTTCTTGCTTTGCTTTAATTGGTCATATACAGTTGCCTGTTTGCAAGCAGCCAGACTTGAATGGATACTAATTTCCTTTTTTTTTCTGCTTGCCAGGAGGGGAGTTAGTTATCCCTGTTCTAGTTGAGGATCCCATAGACATCCCCCCTGTTTCCACTCGAGCCCCTTTCATCCCCCTTCCCCCGACCCTTCACCCCGTCCTCACCATTATTGAGACCACCAAAGAGTCCCTGTCAATTGCCACCGAGGCGGGGGTACCTTGCTTGTCGGACCAAGGCAGCGATGATTGTGATGATGATGATGGTGATGATGATGATGGTGATGGCTTGGTGATATCGGGGTTTGGCTCTGGGGAGGCCTTCGACTCTAGCCTCCCCCCTACTGACGATGAAGATTTTTACACCACCTTCTCCCTGGTAACAGATAAGATCTTGACCACATCGACCTATGAAGGTGGCTACAAAGCTCTCGCGCCCAAGTGGGAAGTAAAGGACTTTAAACCTAGCAAGGCCTCTGAGGCAGGCAGGACTACGGCCATCCCGCCTCTGCCTGACTTCAGGAGCTCAGCAGCATCACCTGTCACGCCTGAGACCGCTCCTAAAATCCCAGCTGGGAAAATGAATAACCGTGAGATCAAACCCCAACCGGACATAGTGCTACTACCACTCCCCACGTCTTTCGACATGGACGGCACCAAACCGAGGGGGCCGTACATCACCCAACCCATGTTGCGCACCATCCCCAGCGCCCTGCCCACCGTGCCAGGTATCAGGAGAGTGCCTCCTGGTGCCTCTGAAGTAATACGTGAGTCCAGCAGCACTACGGGTATGGTGGTGGGTATTGTCTCTGCTGCCGCCCTGTGCATCCTCATCCTTCTCTATGCCATGTACAAATACAGAAACAGGGACGAGGGCTCCTATCAGGTAGATGAAACACGGAACTACATTAGCAATTCCGCACAGAATAATGGCACAGTAGTCAAAGACAAACAGCCCAGCACCAAGGGTGCCAGCAACAAGAGACCAAAAGACAAGGACAAGGAATACTATGTATAAAACAAAATCTGAATGACAAAACACAGAGACAGAACAACATCTGAGAAATCTTGAACAGAAAACAGTGATTTTACACAGAAAATCCTTTAAGAACTCAAACAGATTGAATCAAACTGAACCCATTTCCAAGTTAAGTGATTTGAAGCACACTTAGGCATACGGTAAGCATTGGGAGAAGGGACTCTGGGGACCTTGATACCTTACTTTCTGTTTGGTAGTGGGACAATGCCAGTGTAAAATATTTCATTGTTACATTGTTATCCCTCAAGTGACTTTCTGAGGTACAAAATCCTTGGTGTAAAAAAAAGACGAAGGAAAAACAAACAAAAAAAAAAAACAAAGCAATCCTTGTCCATTGTAACCCTGTACAAATCAATGATGATCATGGGTAACGGTCATGATTTTGGACATGCATGTGATGTGTGTGATGTAGTACTGATATCTTTGCAAAGAGGAGAACTAGAGGATGTTGTTTTGGAAATGCAAAGTGGGAAAATTTGCCATAAAACAGTACTTTTCTAACCCACGATGGAGGAAGCGTTCCATTAAACAAATGGTATGTTTGTCTTTTTTTTATTGTGTTTTTGGAATATGTTTCAGGGGTTTACTGTAGAAAAAATGTTTTTTTTTTTTTAACCTTTGTTTCTGCTTTTAGTTTTCATCCTTTTCTTTTCCAGTGTCTGTCAAGGATTAACTTGCTTTAACATTCGTATTCTGACTGAGCTCTGTCATGTATAGCCAGATTCAACTAAAAAACATCCATCTTTTACAAATCGAAAATGAGACATTCAACATTAAATTCAGGAATCCCTCTTTCATTTTTGACTTCATTTGTTACAAACACAGTTCACATATGGATCAACTGTGAACGAAGCAATCTGATATCTGAAGGAGGGCTGAAGTATGAATTTATTTGAGGAGGACAAATTCAGTGCAAACAAGTGTATATTTCATGCTGTCACAGTCACCTGTGTCAAACAATAAATATGTTTACATATTTTATTACATCATAGATGCGGTACTTTGTAGCTTATTATTGTACACAACAGTTAATTTTGAAATGTTCATACTCTTTCTGTACAAACTGAGCAAACATCTAGTTCATTGTAGCTCATCCAGTGAAGTCCAAAAGTCTGAGCCCACATTGAAAATCTGAGATTTACAACCAAATAAAAAAACTGTGAATGAACAGAACATTTCAGGATTTGGGGAGAAAAAAAATGAAAGTAATGTTATGATAATGTAGAAGAAATATTTAAGGTTCTGCACTAATTTTAATGTTGCTAATCAGATAAGCTAATTTATCTGACAAAGGGGCAGATTCCCTTGCTTCCACATAAGCTGGTTTTGCACATGCAACCCAAAATCTTAACATTACATTCCAATTGCTTATGATATTGTGATTATTTTATTATGACAAATAAAATAAAATAAAATAAAATAAAATAAAATAAAATGCAAATAAAAACGGTAAACGCAAAATTCAATAAAACGGTAAACGCAAAATAAAAAAAAATTACCTCTGTGGTCGCAGATGTTTGAACCGCACTGTACTTGTATACAGTGTTATGGAAGAGTATTGTATGTTGATCTGTCTCGATGGTGTTTTTGAGTCAGATGTGCAAAAACCATAAGATATCAACTGGTAGAAATCACTCTCCGCACAATCAAAGTTCCATGTACTGGTTATTTTATAAGTGGTTCTTGTTTTCTATTTAAATAAGTTTACAAGAGCTCATAAAATAAAGGTGGATGATGAATTGGATTCATACTGCCACCACATTACTAAAGTTCACAATTATTTATTTTTAAGTCTGTGTCTCATTTGTGTATTTATGATTTTCACCATGTTGCGCTGTTGTCGTGAAGTCTTTTAGGTTTGTTGGATTATGACCATTCTTGCTGGCAGTAGTTGCAATTCCTCTTTTTTCTCATGTATATTCATTCTTTTTTTGTTATCATCACAGCACTCAGAGTTGTGTGCTGTAATTTTGATTTTGTGTTCTTTTTTTTCAGTTATTGTTTTCACTCTTGACAACTATGTCCAGCAATAAAACGTTCCCAGTTGTTTTCAAGGCAAGTGTGAAATGTGTTTCTTATCCCAAGTTTCTGACATTCCACTGGATTATGACATCACAATTATTCATGCCTTGATTCTTTAATACTTTTTATAAACTGAACTTTTATGGTAAACATTTTTGAAGAATTTCAGCATATGGAGAAAAATGCTTATGAAGAAAATTGAATTGAAAACTGAACTAAGTCTGCTAAAAATGTGGATGTGTACTGTTTAATATTTTAGCTCTTTCCTGCAGAGCATCTACTAAAGGTCTACAGTCCTACAGTCTACAGGTACTCTCTCTCTCTCTATATATATATCTATCAACTGGTTAGTAACTCTGACCACAATAATAATAGGATACCATAGAGTAGACCAATAATTAATAATACAATCAGTGTCTATATTAGAGATTCAAAGTCTTAAGTGACTTTGAAAAACAGATTAATGATCACACACTGTCATCTAGAAATCTAACACTTCCCAAGTGGAAATGTGGCATTGGGCAATTATATTCTTCCTCCTTTCATTATCTCCTGATTTATTTGACAGTCCCTCTGCATTATTAAATGATACATGGCCAGTGCATCATGTGAACTCAGTTATATCTGATCAGTGTTGTGGCTAATGCTGATGAATGAAATGAGAGCATGCAATCATCTTTCCTCATCATACTGCAGCTGGAGCCCAAACAGAGCATTTGATAAGCTCTCATCACCACTAATAAATGTCCGCTTCGCAAGCGTTAGCCAAAATTGAGGAAAGCTGCAATTATGAACACTAGAGAAATAGTTCACCCCAGAATTAAAATTTCGTTATTATTTAATCACCCTCATGTCATTTTATACTTGCATGCTGCTATTTTTATATGAAACACAAAAAAGTAATAATCTTCATACATTTTCCCTATCAAGTTAATTGTCTTTAAGCTCAAACAAGCACTATGAAAATATAACATTTGACTATGCACTATACTGTATATTTTAAGTGCCACAAGGGCATATGAAAGACATTTTTGTTTTCTTTGTATGACTGAAAAGTTATTATTGTGTGTTGTCAAAAGACCTTCGCTATGGGTCCAGTATATGGGTCCAGTATGGAAATACTGACTAAATTTGCATTTGGGTATCATCCCTTTTTTCATGAAACATGAAAGAGTAAAAAGGATGTGGAGAAGATGGAGAAAAATCTAGCAATTCAAGGCACAGCTCTAGGACTGACAGTTATATATTTTGTTCAGGGGGGCTGCTGTTTTGCATTCTGTAGTGTGATTGAAACCAATGAGAATCCCAATGAAGCTGCAAGCATTGCAGCCAAACTCTGGCACTGAAATTACTCCCTGTTGATTTCGGCTTCGGCAGCGCAAATGCGTTATCACAGCAGGAGCCCACTGTAACAACGCGTCCACCCACTAGCATCAGCTTCTATACCGCTGCTTTCTATACATCTACAAGCTAAAGAACTGTGTCAATCCAACTACTTTACATGAGCAATAGTGGAGATTTTTCAAAATAAATAAGGTCTGAGTACAGCTGTTACAGCAGAATATGGACAGTAAATTTACCTGAGTCTTTGAGCATGTCTTTGTGTATAAAAGAAAAACATACTGATGTCTCCAGCATGGTCCCAGCTGAGTGAGCCAAAACGGACAACTGGAACGAGCTAAATACACTGAAGGATGAATGATAAAACAGCCTCTCACTGTGTTTTCACATTTTGTCAGTGTTTTGAATATGAACCCACTGTATGTCACTAAATCATAACTGAATGAATGAGGCATATAAACAGCGCTTTCCAGTGTTTCCCCTACCATTATATTAGAGGGGCAGTCCATTCATAAAAACAGATTTACTCTATAGGACGGAATGCCACAGAATTCATCGATTTTTGAATGAATAAATCAAAAGTAGGTCTGTCACTTAATTCAAATCGCGATATGGACTATTGTCTGTGAATATTAAAACGCAAAAAGACAGCTTAAATATGAATCCTCCATGTTCCGCTTGACTCTATATGAATTAATGGCAGAAACACGGTTTTGTTTACTACATAAATACTGAAGCACACGACGCTATTTTCGGCCGCTGCGTCTCATTGTATGACGACACAAACGTATGAACTTAATCTCCAGAGCTGCTGTGAGAGTCACTTCATGTGAATTATACCATTTCATTTGAGACAATTAGCATCATAGCATAGTGTATACATACAAAAACTAACCAGCAACCTGTCAAAATAAAAGTATGGTTTAATATGTAACAGAAATGTATTAGTCTTGTATTCATTTTGTACAGTATAATGTAGGTGTTTATATTCCTATTTCTGGCTAATTTAAATAAAACAATTACATGCAGAAATTATAATAATAACAGAAAAACCTCTGTTTGTTTGGCAACAAATAAAAATGTTCCTTTTAATTAAAAAAAAAAAAGTTTAATGCCTTAATTTGATTATCAGAAAAATTAAAACACACAAGAATTTTTATTGTTCAAAATGTTGAAATTGAGATTTTTCGACTTATTTTTTCACTGAAATAAATGTTTTTGTTATCACACAGAGAGTAATGTACTGAAAAACAGTACCATACAGTTGGTAACCCCCAATTAAAATTAATATTAATATTATCAATTTGTGATTAAAAGGCAGTGCTGACTTTCGTTATCTTGGCTGTTTACTTCAAGGTTACACTTCTTATTTTACCAGCAAAGCTTCTCACTTCACACCTCACTCATTAACCCTCTGGGGTCTGAGGAGGTTTTGGGGCCATGGAGAATTTTTGACATGCTCTGACATTTGTTTTTTTCAGTATCTTAACATATTAATGGCTGAAGTCTGATTACACTGTAATCAGCACAAACTGGGCTACAATAATATGTGAGCAGCATGAATGTACATGTTTGTGTTTTTGAGAAAACAATGTTTATGCGTGGTTAGTGAAAAACTACAATTTTTAAGTCACTGAAATAAGACCAGCAAAACATAGCATACCAGCATAACAATGTAATCAAAAGTTAGGTAAAAAATAATCACCACTTGATGCACAGATTTAAATCTTACTGTCTAATATGCAAAGTGATGAAAGCAGTGAAACATGCCAGTACACACTTGGGAAAGAGTAACAGCTACCAATATCCATGCTGTGTGTCATGTCCTATTACTGACAGCAAAGATTTCCCACTCTTCTGTCTTTGGCTCCTCTTATATTTTAATGTTCATCTAATATGAGTGCATTGTCTATTTGAAAACTTCCACTTTTTACACCTATTTTTGGAAAGATCTACAAAACAACCTGGTTTAAAACTAAGAAAACAACATTCTTTTCTGTTTACACCACATCACCTTATAATTATAAGGTTCTTATGATAATAACAAAAGGGCTCAGAATGCAGACAGAACCTTAGAATTATAAGGCAACGACTGACCATATACAGTGTATCTACACTGTATATTGTCTTAAATGTAAGAAATGTAAATGTCATGTGCATTTAATGTCACATTTTGAGACAAAGGATTACAGGAGTTTTGTAGCTGTACAGTGATCACATTTTAATTGGTTTGACATTCATTGAGGTGGGAGCCTCATATATTTAGTTGTTCCAGACTTATGCCCTTTAGTTGTTTTTCTTTCATTCATTTAATTCTTTCTTTCATTTCATTTATAACACAAAATGTATAAAAAAAAGCAAAAAAAAGTTACAAAAGGCACTGTAATTTAGCACAGTCAGATTTCATCAAAACTGATGTATAAAAATGTAAATGGTAGAAAACAAAAAACAAAACATTTAATCATAATTCAATTTACATACAGTACTACTTAACTAATGGTTGGTGTTACTAAGTTAAAGTGTTATCACAAAATGATAACAGTACATATTCAAAATTAAATGTTTTCAAAATATATAGATTCATAGAAACTAGTTTTCTTTAGTTAATACCACACTTTTAGGATCACTACATTCTAATCATCTTATAAAAATATACGGCATTACACAAAGTCATAACAAAATCAAAAGCAAAGACAACAGTTAAGCTTTGTATTAAATATTTGTAACTGAACTGTCATAAGACACTACATAGGAACTGTTCTGGTGAGAATCAGAGGTAGTCATGAATATTTACCACAAGTTTTTCATTACCGCCATAAACTTCAGCTGTATGCTACATGCTTGTGTGTTTAGAGTTTGCTCCGTTGAACGTAGAAAACTGCTCTTGGGTCAGACTGGATTCCAAATCTGGACTGGCAGGTGGCTTCTGTGGTGCTTTAAACAGAACAGAGAAAAAAAAAAAAAAAAAAAAATGTATGTAAGTGCAGGAAGATATATATAAAGAACAATTGTTGCCGTTTATTCACATTAGTATATTACTGAATACCAAGAACACAGCCATATTTTGGCTTCCAAAAATGGGACAGGTCTATAAATCTCAAGATAGTTGTTTTTAATTAAAGGAACACCTTCTTCAGGTTAAACTGCAATAATCAAAAACATGTCGACACATGACATTTAACAGCTGAGCCCAAGCCACTGTTACTTATTAGAAAACGTCACTTTAGAACTAGTAACGAAGGAACGTTGAGTTGCTTCATTAAAAGCTTATTGTAGTACTTATTAAAAGCAGTGTATGACTGTGCCGATAGCCTAGTGGGCAAGTGCACGACATACAGTGCCATTGCACTGCTGGCGTCCTGAATTCAAATTCCAGCTCGAGGACCTTTCCTGATCCTTCCCCCCTCTCTCTCCCACTTCTCTTCCTGTCTGCTCTCCACTGTTCTATCATAATAAAAGGGAAAAATGGATGATAGTACAAAGACAACTGAAAATTGTATTAGTACTAAAAGGCAAGTAAAAATGACAGAAAAAGCAAAGGAAGAAAAATTGCAAAGGCTTGTGCAATCAAGGAAAGCTAATTTAGCTCAGCTCACTAACAAGTCTAAAGAAATTGAACAACTTATGGAGTGAGACACAAGCCATAGAGCTGTATCATGGTCTACGAGCAATATGTTCCAAAGGAGGTTTTTTCCTGGTCAAGTGGACTAGCAACAGTCGTGCTGTGCTAGCAGCTATCCCGGAGAACAAACGGGTTGATGAAGTGAAAAACTTGGATCTTGATCAAGCTATACTACCAATGGACAGAGCATTAGGCATCCATTGGGATGTTGAGTCAGATGCATTTCAATTCAAAATAGTCATCAGAGATCGTAAATCAAAAGATCCACTCACTCGAAGAGGACTGCTTTCGATCGTCAGCTCCATCTATGACCCCTTGGGGTTTCTTGCACCTGTGGTTTTACCAGCAAAGATGATCCTGCACGATTTATGTAGACTGAAAATAGGATGGGATGATGATCTGCCAGAGCAAGTAAAACAAAGGTAGACAGACTGGCTCGATGGACTTTATCAGCTCGAACAGTTCAAGGTGAGCAGATGCATCAAACCAGCAGATTTCAGAGAAGTAGTGGCACAGCTACATCACTTATTATGGGGAAGGCCAGAGTTGCCCCTCTAAAAAGGCCTACAATTCCACAAATGGAACTGACAGCTGTGACAGTGGCCACAAAAATGGATCTGATGTTAAGAAAAGAACTACAGCTGGAACTTAAACCTTCAGTGTACTGGACGGATATCTCAGAAACGAAAGCACAAGATTCAGAACATTCATGGGGAACAGTCACAACAATTCTAAAGGGCTCGAACATCAAACAGTGAAACCACGTTGATACCACATCGAATACAGCGGATTGTGCCTCAAAAGGGCAGAAGGTCAACACTTTCCTGCAAAATGAAAAATGGATCTCAGGCCCAGAATTTCTTTACCAATCCCCACATGAGTGGCCAAAGAACATGGACCAAATGATGATAGCTGCAGATAATCCAGAGATCAATAGGTCAGTGTTGGTCAATTCAGTACAGACCCAACACAGCAACAATTTGGTTAGACAACTGATGAATCACTTTTCCTCCTGGATAAAGCTTCAGCGCATCGTAGTGTGGATTCTAAAGTTGAAATCTATGCTGCTGAAACTTGTGCAAAGGAGAAATAATTTTACTGCAGAGACTCCAGCTAACTCAACTAGAGTGGACAAAAGTATGACAGACATCAAAGCTAAATGGAAAGAAAGTCACATTTTGGTTAATGATTTGAAGCAGGCTGAGCTTGAAATAGTGCAGTTCTGTCAAAGAGAGAAGTTTGCTGAGGAGATATCAGCTTTGCAAAGTGGACAAGACATAAAAAAGGCAGTTCTACCTACAGGTTAAACCCTCAGTTGCACAATGAAGTTTTACACATCGGTGGAAGACTAAGCAATGCTGCTATGCCGGAAGAAGCCAAGCGGCCTATGATTATTCCGAAGGATCTTCATGTCACCAACTTGATCCTCCACAATGTTCATGAGAAAACAGGACACGGTGGCAGAAATCACATGATTTCTACACTGCAACAGAAATACTGGATACCAAGTGCCAAATCTGCGATCAGAAAAATGCTTGCATGTCGGCACTGGCAGCCTCGTGGGCAGTGCGTCGACATGCAGCGTCATTGCGCTTCGGGCGTCCCACGTTCAAATCCTGGCTCGTGGACCTTTCCCGGGCCTGCTCCGCCCCCTCTCTTCCACTTCATTTTCTGTCTCATTACTGTCCTATCTACAAAAGGCAAAAACAAAAAAGAAAAAAAGAAAAATGCTTGCAAGATGTGTCGTCGTTTACATACCTCCACAGGAAAACAAATGATGGCAGATTTACCATCAGACACGGTGACGCCTGATGAGCCACCTTGTACAGTAGGTGTAGATTACTTTGGACCAATTATGGTTAAACATGGAAGAAGCCTTGTCAAGAAATATGGAGTTATAATTATACACTTGCTTGGCTATTTGTGCGGTGCACATCGAGGTTACTTCTTTGTTGGACACCGATTCCTGCTTAAAGACTATACGTCGGTTTGTAGCCAGAAGGGGACAAGTGAAAGTTCTCAGGTCAGACAATGGGACCAATTTCGTAGCTGCTGAGCGTGAGTTAAGAAAATCCATTGAAAATTGGAACAACCAGAAGATTCAGGACCATCTCAGCCAACAAGGAATTAAGTGGGTTTTCAATCCTCCCACTGGGTCTCACCATGGCAGGGCATGGGAGAGACTGACACGCTCAATAAGAAAAATCCTTAATGCTACAGATAGAGAACAAGTTCTTGATGAGGAATGCCTTCAGACTATTTTTTTTTTGAGGCAGAAGCTATAATCAGCAGTTGTCCAATTACAGCGGCATCAAGTGACATAAATGATCTGGAAGCTCTGACTCTGAATCACTTGTTGTTACTTAAGACAAGGCCACCATAGCCCCCAGGACTGTTTGACAAAGACGACCTGTATTCTAAACGCAGATGGAAACAGGTGCAGTACATTACTGATTTGTTCTGGAAGCGTTGGTGTTGGGAATACTTGGCACAATTGCAACAGAGACTAAAGTGGAATAACCCAACAAGAAACTTCTCTGTTGAAGACATTGCTCTGGTAGTTGATGACTCTGCCCCTAGGAATTCATGGATCTTAGCAAGAGTCATTGAAATTATTCCTGACATTAAGACAAAGGCAAACATTTTGGAAAGACCCATAACAAAACTTACCTGTTACAGGAGGCAGAATGAGTATATGAAGGCAATATGTCTTTAGGAACCTAAATTTGTGTTGCTTTGGACTTCACCAAGGATTAAAATAATATGGCTCCTTATGTTTAAATTGAAGTAATTGTTTTAAAGAGTTTGAGAACAATTAGGGGGCGGTAATGCAGGTCCCTATTTGTGCTTAGGTTCCATAACAAATATGTTTTATTATGTAGTGCATGTCAGTTTTGTTTTGGATTGTTTGTATTTGTAAATGCATATTACTTATATGTAGAATTTAGAGAAATATTTTGTATTCTATGTTAAAAATATGTATTGTGTTAAAATTGTGCACTGGCTCTTTAAGAATCCCGTCTGATAAATCTGGCGGCAGTGCGTTTTTGGAATGCAGCGAAGTCACACAGTTTTCTTTACCGCATACGTGATATTTGAGAATTAGATTTACATTTTGTTTATTTGATTTTACTTGTTTTTTATGCTCAGTGAAGATTAAAAGGAAGATATGCTGTCACATCCAAGTCATCCCCTTTTTGAATCTGGACGGCACTACAGAGCCGCAAATACCAGGACAGCCAGACATAAGAATTGTTTCTTCCCTCAGGCAATCTACCTTACGAACAATTAAATGCTGTGCAATAAAAATATGTGCAATAACCTTGTATTTTTTTGTGTTAACACCTACGTCCCAGTACATCCCGGCATCTCATTCTATTCTATTTCTTTTCTATCATCTGTAGCACAACTGTATATACAATTTTTAACTTAAGCAGCACAAACAGTATATTTTTATGAATTGTTTGCATTTATTAAACAAATAAAACAAATTTTTAAATTAGTCATAAGTATATTGTATTTTTTGCAGTCCATGTTTTCATCTCATTTGATGCAAAAATAACTATATGTAAATGTAAAATATCCTATTAAAATATGTTGTGAAAATGTTGATGGAACAAACGAACATTCAATTAAAAAAAGTCAGTGTAATACAAACATTTTCGAGAAATAAGTCATTTGTACATTTACATAATTGGTAAGGGAAAAAGACATTGTGTAAGTATTTTTACACACCATGAGTTCGAGTCGACTTTCATTTTGTGAACAGTATGGATTACTGTCTCCTTCGCTGACCGGACCCAAACACAAGTTTCGAATGCCTCTGGACTAATTAACATAAAAAGTATAGTAATAATAGTAATGTAGACCTTAGTTGCCTTTTTTACGTAATATTATAAATCCAAAACATAAATAGAAGGTAATTTTTGGATTACTCCGGCTCTGAGAGGGGAGGTGAGTACTAAACTATTTTCCCGAGTTTTAGATAGCGTTTGCATGGGTGTGTTCACCTCTCGTAGGTGTTTTCTACCAGGAGTATTCTGCTCCCTGGAGACAGGAGCTAAAGGTGTCGTTGTTACTGAATCCTGGTCTATTAGCAGGTCGCTTACTGGACTCTGATAACAAGTCATTAGACTTTATCCCGGAGCCTCCTTGGTCATCAGTATAATGCTGCAACCTCAAAGAGGTTTTTTCATTGGGTCTTTCATTAAGGTTATTCTCAGGTTGAGCATGTTAGCTCTTGGAAGGGAATGCTTTGTGATATGCACCCTGATGTCCTGGCTGGGTGATTGCTTCGAGAAGCTGCCCTGACCAGGATGAGTAACTCTTCTCTCGACCCGGGAAGCTTCCTGAGATTGAGTTATCCACTCATTCATTCTGCACATATTCTGAGCTTCTCTCACTGAGGCGTTGAGTGGTTTCACTCTGCAACTCCACTTGTACATCCCTGTCATACTGCCCTTATGGTTAAACCAGTGAATCACCCCTCGTGGAGTGGGCTTGAGTACACTGTTTTCTCTGAGGTACGAATGAGATGCATTTCCTTCTCCAAGTAGGCCTTTGTTAAGTGTACTCACTCTGAAGAAAAGTAGTTTTGTGCATGATTGGATTGTTGGGTCCTGGTTTTCCTACAGGCTCTGTCGAGCTTGGCTAATGGGACCCATGCTCTCTCAAATAAGAGAGCATGAGACTGTGTACAGCTGTAATGCAGAAGACAAGCCTCTCATCAACGCCCTGTTAGACTGCGTCTAGTCCAGGGGTGGCAAAGTCTGGTCCTGGAGAGCCGCAGCCCTGCAGAGTTCAGCTCCAACCCAAATAAATCTCACCTGCCTTTAGCTTCCTGGTAACCCTTCAGACCTTGATTAGCTTGTTCAGGTGTGTTTGATTAGGGTTGAAGCAAAACTCTGCAGGGCGGCGACTCTCCAGTACCGACGTTCACCACCCCTATTCTAGTCTAACGCTGCCTTATGGTCAAGATAGGCAGTGCTCCCCTCACAGCGAGAGGTAGCCATGAGCCTGCTTCTCCCAGTATGAGTTGTGAGAGCTTGCCTCATTCTGAGGGCCGGAGGCATCGCTCCCAGGAACTCCATGTGTAGCCATACCGAGTCGTCAGACCTGTTGTCGCCTCCTTGGTCCTCGTTCCCAGTGCCCATCTGCGGTCAACCTGGTTCTCTAAGCATAGAAGTGCTCCCCTCACTGCGAGAGGGTCATTTATGAGCTTGCAGCTCCTAAGCAGAACATGTGAGTTCTCCCCCTCTCTCCGATGATTAGGAACTCAGCCCCAGGGCTATAGACTTATTCCAATTGAGCTGAGTTCTCCTCTCACTTCTGAGAGTCAAGTTCTCCACTCTCTGAGCTCCCTGAGGCAGCCATACCATGTTGTCAGGTCACCTTGCCTCCCTGTTAGGCAGCCCTTATGGGTGAGCATGGCATTGCTCCCCTCACTCTAGAGCAGGGGTGGGGAACCTTTATCCTGGTGTCCCTGCAGAGTTTCACTCCAACCCTGAAAAAAAATAGCAACCTGTATCCTGAAGACCTTGATTAGCTTGTTCAGGTGTGTTTGATTAGGTTTGGAGCTAAACTCTGCAGGGACATCGGCCCTCGAGGATCAACAGTCCTCACCCCTGCTCTAGAGGGTTACCGTTGTGCACGTCGCTCCTTAGGTGAGCATCTGAGTTCCTCTCTCATCCTGAGAATTGAGTCCTCCGCTCATTGGAACTCCATTGGGCAGCCACACCAGGTTGTTAGGCCACCTTCTGCCTCCCTGTTGGCCTGCTCTTTTGATCCCTGATGGACTGCTTTTTCGTTGAGCCCAGCAGTGCTCCTCTTGTCTTGAAGGGTCATCTATGAGCACTCTGCTTTTCCCTCCTGTACGGTGAGTTGAGTCTTCCGCTCTTTGGAGCTCCACTGAGCAGCTATATCAGGTTGTTAGGCTCCTTCTGCCTCCCTGCTGGGCTGCTCTTATGGTTGAGCTTAGCAGTGCTCCCCTCTTTCTTGAGGGTCACCTATGAGCACTCTGCTCTGAGTGCATTCCTTGGAACTCCCACTCCTTGGAATTGGGCCCTACACTCTCTGGAGCTCTGAACAGCAACCACATCAGTCTACCTTCTGCCTACCTGGTGGACTGCTCTTGTAGTTATGCCTAGCGGTGCTTCCCTTATTTTTGAGGGTCATCTTTCACAACTGTGCGTTCTCTTCTCATCGAGTCCTCCACTCCTCAGAGCTCCACTGAGCAGCCATGTCAGGTTGTTAGGCTACCTTCTGCCTCCCTGTTAGGCTGTCCTTATGGTTGAGCTTAGCAGTGCTCCCCGCGTTCTTGAGGGTCACCTTGAGCGTGCTGCTCCCAACTGAGCTGAGCTCTCCTCTTGGTTTGTGAGTCCTCTGCTCTTTAGAGCGTAGTCTAATAGTGGTGTTATGGTAAGTGCACATGTTGGGCACTCTGTGTACTTTTCTAAAATCCATGTTATGGTACGTGCGCACACTGAACGTTTTTTGTTTTTTTCTAAATTCTGTTATGGTAAGGGTGATGCAATACTAGCCTCGTTTCCTTTCTCTGAGTTGGCTCAGGCCACGGTTTTTACCTTTGGGCCCCACTCTGCTTGGTGATATCTTCATAGCTGAGCTTGGTAGCACTCCCCTCATTCCAAAGGGTCACCTGTGAGCACGCCACTCCCACAAGCTACTTAACTACCTGTACAATAAACTGTTTAATTCATCCAATCAATATTGAGTACTCATGCTACAGACAAACATGCTTAAGATATAACCTCCTGCACTCGTCCATCACCATCATTATAACCTTCACCTTCTTTCTGATTTAAGTGATCCACATATCTCTCACTCTAGCTAATTTGTTTAATGTGTTAATTTAATGCGTATTGACATCATATTCAAAACAGCAATGCAATTTATTCGTTCAACAATCACAGAACATTATAACAACTTATAACTGTAACTTTTAACTGCAACTTCCGTACTCCTGTACTTACAGGTATGGGTAGACAGAGTGGTACCAGACAGAAAACTGCTCTGACTGAGCAGAGATGATGTCAGACCAGTAAGTTGAAGACTTCGACAGGCTGTATCCAACTTCTCATCCTATAATCAGCAGCAAGAGATCAGTCTATAAGTTTCAAGAGTTGAGATCCAACCTTACAAAAAAGAAAACTGACCTGGGCCCTCATTTATCAACAATGCATAGAAAAGGTTCTATATTTTGTCCTACAAATAAAATTTAGAATTTGTGTAAGCACAAAAATATCTGTACTTATTAAATGTGCACACACAGTTATATTCATAAATGCCTCTAATGAACCATATACTGTATGGTGACATACCTCCCTTTATAAATCACGTGAATGTATATGTCCTTAACAAAATCATTGCAAAGAAAGCAATACTGACTGAGAAGACATTCTGTGCTCACACTAAACAGATCAGCACAGTCTTTAAAAACATATTCACAAAACACGTATGGTTTGCCGAATCTTCCAACAGGTGGGATCAGCCATGACACTATAGCTACATTTTAAATGACTTCCCAGCTATCTTTTATAGCTTTTCACACCAATTATGCAAATATGCAGCTTTAACTATGAAATTATTGAGTATTTATGCAATTAAAGGACACAGGAATCTAGGGCTAGGCGATGTTTCAGATTTTATTGATTAATTAAAATGTAATGTTTTGCAACAATTTTATTTTTTAGAAATTGAGGAATTGCGATTTTAAAAAGAAATATTACCAAACATTAGAATTAGACACTTCAATAATATGACAAAGATGACAGTAAAGAGAAAAGAATGATCCAACCGCATGTCGGCGCACATGATTAACTGCTCATGTATGACGCGCTCATATCATTAGATAGAATGTGCTTTTGTGTTGACAAAGATGCGACGTGGGCAGTGGAATAGGAAAAACATGCAAGGGTGTTTTTTTTTCATATCATTTCTTAACATATACACTGCCCTCCAAAAGTTTGGAAACATCCCTGGCAAAGTGTGGTTTTGGACATTATCAGCATAAATCCTTATTATTTTTTGGTGCAAATACATTAAGTAACATGACATTATCATTGAAGACGAGCAATAATAATTTTCATTTTGATTACATAATAATTGATGAATCGAAAATGTAAGTTTTTTCTATGTATAAACAGTTTATGCACCTATTTGACTTTTAATTACCTCAGGCGGGCCAGTCAAGGACAGCCAGAGGGCCGGATGTGGCCCGGGGGCCGTACAATGCCCAGGTCTGAGCTAGAGGGTTAATAAAAAAAAAAAAAAAATTACTTGAATCATCTTGTATTTACATTTTCAAGCTGAATAGTTAACCAAAAATAAAACCGATCAAACCTGAGGGAAAAAAAAAAAAAAAAAAAAAAAAAACGAGATTTTAATATTTTGCCATATCAGCCTGATAAATGAGGGCCTGGACTGTTCTCTCTAATTTTTGCCTCTTAAGTTTTCATACCCTGTATTCCTGAATCCTCTTCTTAGATTCCTCAAGCTGATGCTGGAGGTCACCAACTATCTCCTTATATTTGGCATAACGTTGCTCCACCATTTCTCTCTGCTTCTGAGACTCCTGAAACCACATAAGCCAACCATGATATCCGTTTCAAAGAGAAGTCAAATCTTAACCAAAACATCACGAATGATACAACCTCGAGATCCTTGAAGTTTTCCAGCAGACTCAGTTTCTCAGGAACAGATTCCAGATGATCCAGGGCCAGCCTGGTGCTCTAGAAAATAAGTATGGTGTTAACCCTGGAATTATTGTCTTTAAAAACTCATCTTACAGTAGCTCTGCCCTATTTCTGTGAGTCATCTGAATGAGTGCATCTCCCAGAAGTGGCAAGGGTCAATTCCTGACACCAGCATGTTGTGGTATCAGGCAATAATGATGTAAATAGACTGAGCGGTGAGTAAAGGCTAAAGCTTTTCAGGAGCTAATTAAATGTTCGTCAGCCAGCCGTAGCACGTAATGGTGATTGATGTGGTAGGTGTAAGCTATTTTATTTTTCAAACTGCATAAATTCTGCTGAGTCAATACAGACATCAATACTTTTAACAAACGGCGGCATATGTCTTAGCCAAGTAATGATTTGTAATTCAAACAATTAACAGAAATCATTATGCTTTTGCAAATAGTGTACTGAGGTGTGAAACATTTCAGCAATTTAACTTTGCAAACAGAATATTCTGTACTAAAACACAGAAAGGGTCTCTGTGAATCAGCCTCACAGTGTGGCTACTAGAAGACTACTATTTCAGGTCTAGTAAGTTTACGTATTAGGTTTTTATTTTTTGTAAATCAACTGCTTCATCAGAGCAACTCTTAAGACTTAGCATTAATCGTTTTATGTCTTTTAGCCCATGTCTGTTGGTCTTATAGTCATATGTATGTTAGTATAAGTTGGCAAATTAAATTTTTTTAGAAGCAGCATGCTTTTCTTTGAGTGTCAATAGTAAAATATAGGCGTCATTCTATATTTAGAAGTACATTTAATGTCAGCCAAAAAGTCAGAATCAGTAGTCTTTTTTGATAAAAAAAAAAAATAGGTATATATCCCCTTAAAGGGGTCATCGGATGCAAAACTCCTAAGCTTTTACATGTTGTTTGAACATAAATGTGTGCTGGCAGTATGTGTACACAACCACCCTATTATGATAAAAATCCACCCAGTGGATATAAGAAAATATCCCCTTTTTCAAATCAAGCCATTCTCAGCTTTTTGTCGGTGTGATGTCACACAGACAGAGGCCGCTCTCACGATAGTTGATTGGCATGACCGTCTTACCTTAGATCCTGACTGAGCTGTAACAGACTCTGACTGCAAGGGAACACAACAATGTCTCAGATTGAGCTATTGAGGTGTTCTGTAGTTGGATGTAATAATGAATACAATAAAATCATTTGTCATTTATTTTTTGTAAAAATAATATAATTTATATACTATTTAATGTCAAACACTCATCTTGTCTTACTCTGCCTGGACTGTTTTTTTTTTTTTTTTTCTTAAAAACTTAAAAATTGTCCTATATCACTGTTTTACCTTTTTTGGTTTTTGATCTTTTTTGCATGTTTACTTGCAAAGACTGTGTCGGGACTTTTGCAGCGATGTAGGATGTAGAAATGATTTTTGAAGTTGAGGGAGAAAATACGATTGGAGTTTTTCGACATACCCTAACTCTCCTGAGCCAGAATACACCGAGTTCAACAACAGCAAGGCAAGATGAGCGTTTGAGAATAAAAAGTATTTAAATTGTATTTTTTAAAGAAAATAACCGATCGTTTCACTAGATAAGACCCTTCTTCCTCCGCTGGGATCGTTTACAGCCACATTTGGGATTGTTTGAAGCTGCATTTAAACTGCATTTTGGAAGTTTAAAATCAGGGCACCATATCAGTCTATTATATGAAGAAAAATGCTGAAATGTTTTCTCTTAAAAAACAGAATTTCTTTACGACTGAAGAAAGAAAGATATGAACATCTTGGATGACAAGGGGGTGAGTACATTATATTTGAATCTTTGTTTTGGAAATGGACTGTTTTATAGGGAGTAACACTGCTGACACTGATTTCTCGGACATACACAAAATGGATGATTAGTGTAGATGCATGAGCAAAATACTTTTTAAAACACCCTTCTCATAATGATAATTTTGGACAAATATTTATAGGAAATATATACAGAAACATGTATTTTCTGTAGAGCTAATCTGAAGAGCAAAACCTCACATTTACCAAATCGGACAGCACAAAAACAGCAAATTCCAGTACAGAACATGCCATTATTGCAAGATAAAAGATGGGTATCTGTTGGATTTTTGTATTAGAAATGAATTAGAAATGTCCCCTGATATAGAAGTGATCATTGCTTGAAGTGAAAAGTTATTGAAAAATTATTACTGATAATCCATGGATCTGACATGTACCCCTGAGTATAGATTGACTCATAGATGGTTGAACAGTACAGTATACCAGTGCTATGGTACCATCAACATGCCTAAGCCTTACAACACTGGTGGTACCACAATATTTTCCAGTAGTAGTACTGTAGTAGCGTGACAACATGATAATATATTCAGTATATGCAGTGCTTAAACTTAAACTCAGTGGCGAGGTACGTCTGGTGTTGGTTTGTATTATTTGGGTCCAGTGGATCAGATGCTGATCACACAGAACATGAGGCACTGTAGACGACAACAACAACAACACACACGCACACATACACACACAAAAGTTACACAAAAAAATCCTACCGTTTCAAGATCTACAATCCGCTCCTGAAGAAAAAAAAAAAAAAAAAAAAAAAAAAAAGAAACAGAGGTGACTTTAACTGGACACAGAAAATTCTGTTCAAGAAAGTTCTACAGCTTTCTAATCCACCAGTCAAAAGTAGCACCTGGGAGAAATCCAGGGCCAAGTGTAATTACTGACGCTGTGTCCTATTGTCTGGCAGCATGCTGCTGGTTTCTTCTCAGCCCTATCCAGGGGATTGATGCATAATAGAGGCAGGATAGCAGGTGCATCTGTGGCACTGCAGATGTTCCAGAACCCAGTGGGTGAGGTTTGAAAGCATGCAGACAAGCAGGAGTAAGATGGTGTGATTACATGGCTATCACATGCTGGACAGCTGACATGCACGCAGGATTGCATGAAGGCTATGGAAGTACACCACCAACTACAGAGGAGATTGTGTGTGTATGCACCTGGTATTCCCTTATGTTATGACCAAAAGTACCCACAAGGATGTAATACCAGTCATATCTGAACTTGTGATGACATTTTTTGGCCCCCATGAGGAAAACCGCTTATAAATCAGACAGAATGATGTAGGTTTAGGGGAAGGGTTAGTGTAAGAGGATAGAAAATACAGTTTGTAATACGCTATAAAAACGATTACATCTATGAAATAAAACATGTAAACCGTGTGTGTGTGTGTGTGTGTATGCATCTAGCAGTGTAATATTTATACAAACTCCTTCACAATGACCTTAAGATTTCTTATCTCATCTTCCTTCTTGCGGCCCATTTCAAGAAGACCTGGAAGAAAATATCAATAAAATATTGAGTATTGTTACTGAAAATAATCATCAAATAAATCATTTACAGACACTCACACCAAACCTTTGTGACTTGTTTTATAGAGCTCAAAAGGAGAATACTTCATGAATTCATGCTGCATATTGATACATTGCATATTATTAATATTATTGGCACGTCCATTGCATGTACTTCTTATGAATTTCACCAGAGTTTATCCTACGCCAATGTCCTGCGTCCGCACAGTCAGACACCTGGCAGAAGCTAGAGATTATGGTTTATAAAAATGTAAATATGGATATTTTTCTTACAAAAATGCATCTATTTGCTTCAGGAGGCCTTTATTTACCCCCCAGAGCAGTGTAGGACACTTTTTATGATAGATGGATATGCTTTATTATACTTCTTTTGTATTACTGAAAAGCAAGACCCACTCAATTCTATTATAAAGCTGGCAACAACTCCATCAAGTCATATACACCAAGATGCCTTGATGGTGAGTAAATCATGGGGTAATTTTCAATTTTGGGTGAATTATCCATGTAAGACTTATGCAATAATTTTCTTCTCTAGCAAATGTATTGTTTTGTTTTCTTTTTTTTAGTCTTTTTCAGTTTTTACTAGAAATATTTAAATTCAATGTACATAACACCTTAAGAATATAAAGCATAGACATACTTGTAAAATTTTCTCACTCTGTTGGAAATTTGACAGTGTGCATACAAAAATAATTCAAGAAATTCTATAAAAAAAAAGTCTTAAACAGATTTGCTTAATATATAAATTATTAAATTATATTTTAGGAATACAACCTAAGACTTCATAGTGTTTTCGGTATAAATTAAATGTATATTAATGCTTGTTAAAGCTACAAAAGTTATTCAGACAAGAGCAGTGAGTGTTTTTCTTTCATTGTTTGATTAGTCTTTTGTTGTTGTTTGACATTAATGACACAAGGAGGTTAATTAGGCTGCTGTCACGTTAAGACCTAATGCACAGTATCTTGTATAAATGACACATCCATTTTTTTTTGTTTTTTACATTTATTTGAAACTGAGTGTGAAATGAAGGCACTCACCAAGATGGGTACTTTGACAATTTTATGTGTATTTTCCTGTTCAAGTGCAAGATGATGCGAAAGAGAAATCAATCTGGCATTCATGTCACTCACTGACACCAGACCAGCATGGCTGGGTGCAACATTATCCTGGAAGGAGTGTCGCCACCTACCCAAGGACGTCCAGGCTGGTATCTGATTCCACCTCTCTCTAGTGTTCGCTTAGATTCCTCCGGCAGACGAGGGCCTAGTTTTATCTAACCTTTTACAAAGACATTTTAAGACACACATTTTAACCCACTACATGGACAATGGCTGACAGTACCTATAAGGGACTAGTCTCTTCCCCGGGAGCCATAGACACTGTCACACAGAACACATGTTTTAACCTGTTCAATATATTATAATGATTTTATGTATATTTGAGTTTTAATGTTTTCATGTTGTCTTAGCCATTTTATTCATCTGAAACATTTTAATGTGTGCATGTCTTTAAGACACTCTGGGTCTGCCTGTCATGTGACTCCTATTTCCTGTCATCACAAGACAGGAAATAGGAAATGAACAGTATAAAGGAGGCAGCATGGCCAGCAGACAAGCCCTCATTTTACAAACGCTGGTGATTCTGGACTGTGGAGTTTTATTCGGACTCACCTTTCCAGATACAAGCACTTGGAACATCACTTGGATTGTATATACACTGTTGGACACTTTTGGGACATTCACTTTGGGACTACCAACACGCTTATGGACTGTTTTAGGGTATGGTGCAAATGAACTCCACGCTTTTAACAGCCTAAGTTATTCTAGTTTTATTGTGTTGTTTTAAGTTCCTTGTGAATATTGTAAATACACTGTATTTACTCATTGTACTTTTGTTGTTGTCTCATCTTTTTAAAACACTTATTTTATCTCACACAGTATAATCTGACCCCATTTTAACGACTGTAAATTCATAAGTAATACAATTACTTATGTATTGTAAGCCGAACGTTACAATACATATGTGATTTATACCAGATGTTTAAGGTAACAAACATAACTGATATGTACTTTGTCTGTTTCTGCCAAAACATTGTGTGTATTTGACTGTTTAAGCACAATAAGTTGCGAAGTAATACTCACAGAGTGCGCCATCTAACAGCCAGCTTTCTGTGCTCGTGCTTCGCATACGTGTGCTCAGAAAACTATATATCAGAAATCTTAACTGACATGGCTTTAAAGCTCATCCAAATAATAAACGTTCATGAACAAAGAACTGCAATGTCACTTTAAAGGACTGTTCTGGGGACACCTGAGACTTGTATTACAATTTGTAATATAGGGCATAATAGGTCCCCTTAAAGCACAAATAGGTGAAATGATACATTTTGTTGTAGTTGTGTATGGGACCCTGTTTCCACAATATGGAAAAGCAGAGCGTGAACATTCTGCCAAACATTTTTTAAATGAGAGAATTTTTAAGTCAACTGTTGGGATGATAGATCATGAATCCATTACCAGAACAACAATTCCGATTAGAAGACTTCTGCCTTTATTAATACACTTGAAAACAGTATTGGTTTTTAATGGTATTTAAGCAGTTTCTTTCTTTCTTTCTTTTTTTCTTTTTTTTTCAGAAACAACCATGGCCTAAATCTAACTTTTTGCCACACCTGTCAATGGCCGGTGACGTGATAAAATTTACCGGCCAAAATTTTTTTTAAACGGCCATGAAACGCTTTTTGCAAAAACGGGAAGTTATTACCACTACATTGACTAAACATATTTACAATGTTTTTAATTTGTCCTGCTACTGGTGTCTCTATGAAATGCATTTCCCCTCAATTTTACTTATTAATTATTTAACATTACAGTATAATTGAAAGCTATTGTTTCTTATTTTTAGGCTTTTAGAAAATATAACAACTTTTAACTTAAGTGATTTTAAAACAATCTTCACAAAACTCTATAATTTGTATATGCATAAACTGTACAGATTAATCTTTATTCAAGCTACAAAAAGTTAATTAGCGACTAATGAGTCGAGTGATGATTTCTCTTTTTCTTTTGTTTTTTGATTTACATCAATGACGGATTCAGCAGGTTTCACTTTGAAAGCAGTGCGCTCTCTTTAAAACCAGATGCAAATGACGCAGATCTGACACACATCCGATTTTCTCCAAACTCTTTACGGTCATTTAATACTTTATAACTCATTTAAGAATACGTTTACGAGGTAACTTGGCCAAAACTGTGCATTTTGTATGTGTTTTTGTCCGTTAAAACGCTACTGGTGCGCTCTCTGCAGCCGGTCAGTGTATGCGTACAGCCATGCAGCTTTTCAAACTATACTTCACTGCACCGTTTAGGTGGTATAACCCCAGGTATGTGTTGCCACATTCTCAGGTTATGAAGAATAAAGAAGGGAAAAGTTATTCTTCCGAAATCAAGCAGCAATATCATCTCAGGTAGAAGTTATTAAAACTGTGTCTAAGGACAAGCTGGCCATCACACTGCTCTGACCTTATCAGCCGCTTGTATTCCATTATTAGCTGACAGAACAGCTAATCACAATGATCTTGTCTTCGGAAAAGATTATTACGCTCACGTCAGAAACAGCGAATCTCTTTAAAAACTGGCTGTTGTTTTCACTACATTGCATTGTTTTATTTCATACCCACCAACTGACGACTGACACGGTTACATATACTCGCCAATGCCGATTTTTACTTGCATTTGGTGCTTGGTGAATGTTAATTTTATGCCCTGGAAACAAGTCAAGCAAAGGGAGAGTTCTGACTGGCGTTGTCAAAGACAAATCTACTGGAGCAGCAGGAAATATTAGCATAAGTTCAGTGACTGCAATCTCTCCTGATCCTGTTTCTATTTCCATTGTGGACTATGACCAGTATAATAGAGATGGTAAGATTTACCGATTTGCATTTGTGCATCAGCATGAAAGTTAACAATGTGATGCATCGATTTAAAAAGTGTGCATCACATAAAAGTTGGCATTTGTATCGAGACGCATCGTTTCTAACATATTTGCATCAGCATACTTTTATTATTTACAAAGTGACCAATTATTTGTGACCCATATTTTTTATGTAGATTGATCTCTCTTCTCTAAACTGTTTCTCAAGTGCATTCTTTCATCACCACTGCTGCTACGCGATTATGGCGTAACACAACACTATGGAGACCGTGGCATGTCCTAAGAGTCGTGCCGTGTCCACAGAACGCAGACTAACATGGCAGAACTGCATCTTCCCCCAAATAACTACAATGAACCAAAGAAATTAAAGCTAACTATCTGTACTAGGGATGTGCTCGAATAGTTAATCCGTATTTGTAAAGGCACAGAAAAAAAAATGTGTTCTATGGAGCCACTACATTAGCACTAGCACTACATAGCAGTAGCCTGTTACATTACAGTACATGTAAAATGTTTGGTAAGTACTGCTGCTCCCTAGTATACACTGAGTCCATGTGAATGCGAATCTCAAAAGTGAAAGAAAAAAAGCAAGTGCACATTCAAAAGTGATTTCAATGCCCCGCACATTAATATTGGCTTCCCGATGCCCATAATTTATATACAGTACAAATACCCAATAATATAATTGCGAGAGAAAGAATTCAATTTTTTTTTTTCTCCCATCTCGTATTTATTCCCTCTAGGGGTTCCATAGTACACACATAATTTCTTTTCTAAATACAGTATTCAGATTTGGGCACATTCTCAGTCTGTACCATATTAAAATTGTATAGAATCACTTTTTTTTCCATTGTATCGTATCGCATTGTGTTAAATCAAAATCGGATCGCACTGCATTGGTAGCTGCTTTATATAAATCTCTAATGTATCGTATCGTTGGCTATGCATCGAGAAGCATAACGCATTGGCCTCAGTCATTTTGATGCACATCCCTACAGTATAAGTAAAAATTAAGTCAGGTGTGCTAATTTCCAATTTTTTTACTGGCCTACATACGCTATAAAAGGGCTCATGCACTTAATTTTTAACTGGTGCTCAAAAGGGAACAATTCAGAGTTCTCAGCAGATCTATGGATAAAGGCCTGAGCATAACACTTTTTCTATGTTACGTTAAATCCCACACACAGCCATGTCTGACGCAGCTTTCAAAGTATACTCATCTGTGGATTAGTTTGGAGTGCAACACATGTGCAGCACCACCTAGTGAACTCATTCACTTCGCACCATCTGAACCATTATGAACAAATGCCATTTTTGTGTCTTGTTTTTAAACATTTTTGGAAGAGTAGTAACAATAACTGTATTTTGACAATAATTTTAAACTGTATTTAAACTATAATCACAATGGTGCATTTTTAAAAGGTGAAAAGTGCTTTGTAAATCGTTTTGATGAATAATAATAATAATAAAAAAAAACCTTGATTGGTTTGTTCATTAGATAACTGGATTATTGGAAGGTCATGTTTTGTGAATGTGATTAGCAAATTTTAAACTACAACAGGCCCCAGTTGCATAAACTTAGCCTCTATGTTAAGACAGTGTCTTAAGGACTAGTTTTACCAGCTAGCAGTTAACCAAAGGTAATCTGTCTTATTTTTTGGATTCAACTCAGACCAACCTACATACACAGAATTTTAAAATTATGACCAGTCTTAAAGAAAAAATTAGCTAACATTTTAAGACTAGTCTAAACCTTTTATGCAACCGGCCCTTGAAATCAGCTATAATAGAAGTCAGCCAGTATATATACAAATTTTATACAGTATATGCATAAGAATAATTGGATATGACTTCACATTACTACCTGTGCTGAACTGTCAGGCCCAATAAAATCTGAACTATTAATCATTTTTCTCTGAGGTGAATTAGTACCTTTCTTTTCTGATTGGATGTCTTTGAGGAGCCGATCCTGCAGGGTAATGCGGTCCAGGAGGCTCTGCAGTTCTGAGTCTCTCCTTTGCTTCAGTGCTTTCATCTGTTCCTTGTACTGCTGCAATGTCCTCCTCAACCTCCTCTCTCTGGACTCCCGCTCCTGCACCTCCTCACATAGCCACTGGAGTTTTGTCTGAACACACAAAGACATAGAGTAGGGACAATGAGTACACACATCTGTATCACAATAATATATACAACTGTATCAGAAGGGCCACTTTTCCATCATAGTGCCAAATAATTCCTGTTGTTTAAGCATTCCATTCCATCCCAATTCTACCAAGCTAGTATGGATATTATTTAATTTTCCTCTGCAATGTTTATAACAGAGCTTGTAATACAAATGCATCAGTTTCCTTGGTAACGCAAATGTAAGAGATGTAAACAGCGGCCACGACCGAATAGCAATGTCACTACACGCATTCTACCAGCAAGGTAGAATTCTAGGCCGAGAGCAGCATGTAATTGCGCCGTACTGAACCAAGCAAGTGGAAATGTAACTGTAACCATTCTATACCATTCTTAGAACCATTCAGCCCAATGGTGGAAAAGCTCAGGTCAAGTAAAAACTTCTGAAATAGGAGTATCTCTGGCAACTGTACAATTAAAAGGCTTTTTCTGTATTAAAATGGACCAAAAATTCACCTTGTCTAACAAAATGTATAGAAATAAGAATGACTAGCAATAGCAAGTTGCACATCATAGTTCTCAACTGTAATGTACACTACAGGGATTTTAAAATATTTAAAATATTTAATATATGGCTATTTAAAATGAGTGCCTTTATTGTCCCTACCTGATTCAATAAAAAAATAAAAATAAAATAAATAAATAATTAAATAAATAATGTACCACAGACAAATGAAAACTGCTTCTCAAGCCATTTCATTGGGTCTTTCAATACGATATGAGTGATGTAATACACTAGACACACAAACTCACAACCATCTACACATGCATTTAAATGTATTAAAATAAACATTATATAAATGTAAGACCTGATAAAACATGACATTAAGTTTCTGAGAGCTGAAGGATGTTTCCATTAGCCTATCTGAGACAGTAAAGCTGTGTTTAGATGCATGATATCAGCTAGAGAAATGAATATCAACAGCTGGACTCAACAATATACCTTAACCTCAGCAAGCCAACGATGGGAATCCTTCTGCACTCCTGGAGTCAAGGTAATGGCCTAGAACACCGAAAACACACATGGAGTAAAGTTGTTTTGCTATACAAATTATGCATGAGTCAAAAACAAAAAACAAAAAAAAAAGATGTCTCTGCAGAAGGAAAAATATTCTGAATCATTCAGGTTGATCTTCTGATCTGTTTTTACAAGACAGTGACAGTCTACTGGAGGGCCGTAAACATCAGAGATCTTGGGCTCTGTGGGAAAACCCCTCCACATAGATGAATCGCTTTGCAAAGCAAAAATGAGCAGATATACAAATTTCACATTTAGAGCGATATTGTACACGTTCAGAGTGAACGATCACGGGAGGTGAGTCTGTCACCTTTACAAAAGCAAGCCTGTGGAGGAGGATTGTGTTCCCCCGACAGCTTACCTATCACAGACAACAATGTTTGAACACCGCCAAGCCGGTTTAGACTGCTGACACAAATGCATGATGGGAAAGAAGGCCATTTTGTCTTTTTTTTTTCTTAAATCAAAGGGGGCTGCCGGCAGCAGATAAAAAGGTGTGAATGATGCAGAAAAATGTTAAAAACTGGAATATAACATGAATGTTGACAGCTTGAGCTGAGACAAAAGAAACTCTACTTAAAAAAGCCTTGAGAAACAAGTACAGACAACCTGCAAAAAGCAGGGAGTGCCTTCACAGTTTAGAGACAAGACTTCTGTTCATCTGGGAAAAACACTTGGAACTACGAGAATTCATTTTTACTATAACATATTTTTTTGTGTCCGAGTCCACCTCGTCTGGTCCAAGTTGAGTCCTATTTTTTGACCAATTGAGTGTGAGTTGGAGATGTTTTTTTATAACTTGATGGAAAGGTGATATAATACAAAGTATAGTGTTATAAATGTACATGCATATTTTTTTAAAATCAAAATATAAAAAACTTTAAAGGATTTATGATGATGATGACTGTTGAAACGCGTCATCACAGGCTTGTGAAAAGGGTCAGAATGAGAGTATAGTTCTTAGCCATATCGGCCTAGAAACTTTTTATTTTCCGTCGGTCTTAGTAGACGATGGAACTACAGAAGGATCAATTTTAAATAGGAAAAATATCTAAACTCTTTGGTCATTTTTGAGTGAGATTCTAACGGTCTAATCCAGGGGTGGCGAACATTGGGCCTGGAGAGCAGCAGCATGAAGGGTTAATAGAAAGCTACAGGCAGGTGAGTTTTAATAGGGTTGGAGCTGAACTCTGCAGGGCTGCGGCTCTCCAGGACCAGATTTCGCCACCCCTGGTCTAATCAGATTCAATGATCTATGTTAAGCTATGCTAAAAGTGCTACCGCCAGACTGTTTAACACTAAAGGAGTTGAAAAATTAGCCTATTTACAAAAAAAGTAGAGTGTTCCTTTAACTTTACTTTTTAAGTTAAGGACAGGGAGACGTCAATGGCAGAGACATGTTCAAAGTTGCAAATTTAACTTGGAATATCGCATACAACATTTGACTAAAGCACCATATATATATATATATATATATATATATGTATGTGTGTGTGTGTGTGTGTGTGTGTGTGTGTGTATGTATATATATATATATATATAAATAAATATGTATATATAAAATGGCTGTATATATAAAAGGGCAGAGTCAGAATCGAGTCCGAGTCCAAGGAAACACTACTATTTGTCATATCCTGACATTGTTTTAACCCAGGGGTACCCAGACTAAAAACTATTGCCGCAAAAATGTTAGAATTTTTTTTTTTTTGTTGCTTTAAAGCTAGAAACTGCCACCATGTTTAAAAATGAATAATAATTCCAATACAGCAAAAACTAATCAACTAATACAAGTAAAACATTTGGTTACTGAAGGCAAGTAAAGACTCCAAGTATTATTTACAAGCAAAAGGATAAATAAATATATACAGTAATCAACAATACAAAAGTGAAATGTTTAAATAAACAGAATCTTTTTTTGAAAATAGAATTTTAAAAAATAGACCTTTTTCAGATTACAGAAATAGTCTAATACAGACATTTCAGGAAGTAATAAAAGTAAAAATAAAACACTGCAAAATCTTCACTGTATACATTAAAAATGATTCTTATTAAAGTTAATAAGTGATTCAATCAAGAACAGTGAGAAATATTCTCTTTTTCTTTTGTTGTTTGATTAACATTTATAACACGGTTGGCGGCTGCAGGTTTACACTGCTGTCGCTTTAAGATCCGACATACATATTAAATAGTTTGACGCATCAGTATTTCTCCCAACTGTTCAGGTTTACTTAAGACAAAACCGACTGCATTTACATGAATAGTCTCCAAGACGAGCATGTGTGTAGCAAAAACAGAACCTAACAGAATGTAAGCAAAAGAAAACTCGGCATTCGCACACTGACCGAGAAGCACGTTCTGTGAGCACGCTTTGAGTGTGTGCGCGCACATAAACCCATCAGCTTTCAAGTAGCCTTCTGGACGAGACTTGAAAACACATGCAAATACTGAATATCACTTTCGTGATAATGCATCAACATTTCCGCCAACTGTCCCTGGACTCGTTTGGACTCAAGTCCGAGTAAAAATGCATCTGAGTCCATGCATTTTTAGAATGTATAAACATCTTTGCATATAAATATTTAAAAACACTTTCTCATCTGATCTACACAAATCTCGTAGGTGATCTATTTTGATCTCAAAAAGGCGAGTTCTTACTGAAAGGTGGGGAGTTTGCTGTACAGTACATACTCTGACAGCATATAAATTTGCATGCAGCTTTTACTATATTTCAGTGTATGTTTTCTGTAATGTTTGTAATGTACTGTAGTGTGTGTGGGTACTTCAAGCTTTGCGGCTGATTCTTTTGACAAGAGCTGGCAGGCTGAGTCAATCTGAGTCCCTACGGCATGGAGGATGGACTCCTGCTCTGTCTGGAGGCCCGTGACCCTCTCGTGCAGCTCTGCCATGGAGTGCTCTGCACTTTGTCTCCTCTCCTCCTCCTCCTCTGCTAGCTTCACCTACATAGAAGACATTAAGACACATCTGAGAGACTGAGATATGTGTGCAGGCATGACATTGGTCAACTACTGAGAGAACCATGTGTCCAGATTGATCTAAGCTTCAATTTAAAATATTGCAACATATTGGTACTTGAATGTATGTGTATTGTGGGTTTCAGTAATAAGTTTTTTTGTGGTTTGAATAAAGTTTACGCTTCTTATGAAATAGAACACTATACAGTAGATTAAACCGGATATCTTCCATCCATTCGCTTTTTAATTTAATTTAAAAAACAGAAAAATAAGAAAACTGTTCCTTTTTCTCTTTTTTTATTCAAACAAACAAACAAAATAAATAAATAAATAAATAAAAACAAGAATAGACAACTTCAATATTCTATCTCTGCTTGTGGGCGGGAATAAAACGCCCCTTTCCGCTGATTGGCCAACCAAACATTAAACTGCCATCATCAGTTGTTCCCCATTTCCATGCAGCAGAATAATAGTCCTGCTGCTACAGTATACATTCTTAATGCAACTATATTTCATCACATTCTCATCAAACAACCAGACTAACAAATGGATAACGAATAGCCCATACCGGGGCAAAGCCTAGAGGGGACCTACTTCTGTGTGGGCATAAATTCAGCAACCTGCACGAGAAATATTAGTTACTATTATCTCATTGCCTAAATATTCATTTATTTGCATGTGCACCCCTACAGTTACCCCCTAGCCTACACCTTTAACATATTGCCTGTTTTATTTAGCTAAATTTTGGACAGAGATAAAGTTAAAAGTATATAGATATGTAAAGATACAACAATATTTCATATCAGTGTAGTATATGGTCACATCTATTATAGTATTTTTATTTTACTATTTTAATTTTCATTGTTAAATTTTAGGGGTACTGTTAAATAGCCATTATAAAATATCATTTCTCAGTTAAAAGAATCAAACATTTGAGTATTGTTTATTTATTTATTTGCAATATGATCATTATTAGTTTTATTAGTAATTATTAGTCAATTAATGTAATAGTTTTTAAGTATGTATTGCTATAGGAGGCAGATGATTTTTACCTTTATATAGGCTTTTCTCTAATCTTATTAATTATGTATGTCATCTTTAATGTTCAATTTTTAAATTCAGTTATTTTAGAATAATATGACACTATAGGCTGTTACCAAATAAATCCGTATCAAACAAAGCCATATTTGCACAGGTGTATTTATGGGTTAATGTTTCCCAGAAGGCAGTAAATGCATTTACACACTACAACTGTATAATATAATGTGATTTTGAATACAGAAATATAAAATAAATGATATTAGGAATATAAAAAGGATTATCGCCAGTAGGTGGCAGCAAGTCATCGTGTTTATGAACGATTCATCCATTCAACCGATTCATTCAAAACGCTGATTTATTCTGGAATAAGAATCAAGTAGCTTTTTATACTACTGGGTCATTATAAATTACTCACACCACCGATGTGTTCAAAAAGTCACATTCACACCATTCTGTGCATTATGCTGGGAGTCAGTCGGTTCTGTGTCTTTACTTGGCAGAAAAAAATAAAACACCATTTTGTGAGATATCAATTAATACTGAATATTAATGAAATAAACTCAGCATATTGTTTAAAACAAGCTATGACAGTGTCTTATTTACACCTAAATCGATAGTGGTCTGCATGCCACTACAGTGCAAAATGCTTTGACTCCACATGCTGTCCAGTGCGTCGTGCAGCTTTGCCACACAGATTTTGTTAACTAAATAAAACAGCCGATGTGTCAAAGATGTAGGCTAGGGGGTAGTTTTATACGCAGATGCGAATAATTTAACATGAGAAAATAATAACTTGCATTTCTTGCGCATGTTACCGAATTTATGCCTAAACCAAAGTAAGACCTGTCTAGGCTCTGCCCCTGTACTGGCTATTCGTTAGCCTTTTGTTAGTCTGGTTGTTTGATGAGAAAGTGATGAAATATAGCAGCAATAAACACGTTAAGAATACATACAATTGTAGCAGCAGGACTGTTATTCTGCTGCACGAAACTGGGGAACAACTGATGATGGTACGGTTTAATGGAAAGGGGCATTTTATTCCCGCCCACATGCAGAGTTTGAATATTTAAGTCATTCATTCATTTTCTAACCCTGAATGTAAAAGCAGATAATAAAGCGGAATTCTTGTTTTTCTTGTTTTTTTTTTTCTTTTTTTAAATGGAAGAAAAGAAAAGAAAAATGAACCATTTTCTTATTTTTCTGTTTTAATGTTAAATTAATGGAAGATACTCTGATTTACCCTTTCTATTTAATTTTGCACTGACTTTTTTCACCCCCAAACAACTGAATTTGAACTCACTTGATGACACTTTGTCAATTCTTGAAGTGAACTTTTGCCTGTGTACTAGTAATGTGATTTACTTCTTTGATCTGAATGTGTCCAGAAGCCAATTTTCTGTCTACCAAAAATTGTTTTTACAAAACTATTACTGGGGCAAATCACCTTTTTAGAAAGAACTGATATGTACACTTACTTTCTTTCAAGAGACACTTTTGGTCCTAGCTTTTTAAACCGAATATATCCTGTATCGGCAGCAAAAATAGTAAATATTGAGAATGTATTTGTCTAAGATTGGAAACATCTCATCATGATGCTCAAATTATCCAGTCACAGTTTAATGATGCAAGGAGGCCTGCACGCACACGCAGTAAAAGGCAAATACAGTCATGGCCAAAAATATCGGCATCCTTGCAATTCTGTCAGAAAATGCAACACTTCTCTCAGAAAATTGTTCCAATTGCAAATGTTTGGTATTCACATGCTTATTGTGTTTGTTTGCACTGCACAACACAAAAAAACAGAAGAAAAGTCAAACTTGATCAAATTTCACACAGAATTTAAAAATAGACTGGACAAAATTATTGCCACCTTGTCAAAACTGTAAGAAATAATTGTTTTTCAAGCATGTGATGTTCCTGTAATTTGTATTTAGACACATCTGTGGCAAGTAACAGGTGAGGGCAATATAGTAATCACACTTGCAACCAGTTAAAATGGAGAAAAGTTGATGACCTTTGTGGTGTGTGTCACACTGAGCATGGAGAAAAGAAAGAAGTGTAAAGATGGATTTGAGAGAAAAAAATGTGGAAAAACATGGACAATCTCAAGGTGTCCACTGTGAGCAATATCATCAAGAGGTTTACAGCCCATGGCACTGTAGCTAACCTCCCTGGACATGGACTGAAGAGCAAAATTAATAAAAAATTAAAACAAAGGATTGTTCGAATGGTGGATAAAGAACCCAGATTAACTTCCAAACAAATTCAAGCTGATCTGCAGACACAGGGTACAACAGTGTCAGCTCACACTATATCCGTCGCCATCTGAATGAAAAGGGAGGCTATGGTAGGAGACCCAGGGGGACACCACTGCATAAAAAAGCAAGACTGGAGTGTGTCAAAACATATGTGACAAAACCACAATTCTTGTAGGAGAACGTATTGTGGACAGATGAGACAAACATAGAGCTTTTTTCTGTTTACAGAAAAAGAAATGAGGCCTTCAAAGAAAATAACACAGTCCCTACAGTCAAACATGGTGGAGGTTCAAAGATGTTTTGGGTTTGCTTTGCTGCTTCCGGCACTAGATGCCTTGACTGTGTGAACAGTATCATGAAATCTGATGATTACCAAAGAATTCTGGGGCGCAACATAGTGGCCAGTGTCAGAAAGCTGTGTCTCCACCAGAGGTCATGGGTCTTCCAGCAAGACAATGACCCGAAACACACTTCAAAAAGCCCTCAGAAATGGTTACAAACAAAGCGCTGGAGAGTTCTGAAATGGACAGCAATGAGTCCAGATCTGAATCCCACAGAACACCTGTGGAGAGATCTCTAACAGCGGTTAGGAGAAGGCATCCTTCAAATCTGAATGACCTGGATCAGTTTGCAAAAGAAGAGGGGTCCAAAATTCCAGTAGAGAGATGTAAGAAAATCATTCATGGTTACAGGAAGTGATTGATTTCAGTTACTTTTATTTCTAAAGGGGGGTGCTACCAAATATTAAGTTAACAGTGCCAATAATTTTGTCCAGTGCATTTTTTGGGTTCTGTGTGGAATTGTATCAGATTTGACTTTTCTTTTCTGTTTTTTTGTGTTGTTCCAATGCAAACAAAAAAAAAAAACATGTGAGTACCGAAACATTTGCAACTGCAACAATTTTCTGAGAGAAGGGTTGCATTTTCTGACAGAATTGCATAGGTGCCGATGTGTTTGGCCATGACTGTATGAAAGGCTGAGCAACATTGTGTGAGTCTTCACCAGGCTGGAGTCAAATAATGATGCGTGTGTGTATAATTTAAACTACTTAGTACTAACAATAGCTGTTAGCTTATTTTCAGTTTGCATACTGCTGCTTTTCTTCTAATCACTATTGAACTCTTCCCTCTCTTTAATAAAGCTCTAGGAAAAGAGTTGGCAAAAAGAGCAAAACAAACCCTTTGAAAACACAATCTAAAAAGTAGACATGGCAAAACTGCACCAGAGAACACATTTAAGCAATATAACTAATATTAATAATATGCTACAAAATTAAAAGAAAGTAAATTAAGAAGTAAGAATTTATTATGAATAGAATATTTCACTATAAAATATTTAGATAAATATATTATATATTATAAATATTATAAACTGATTAAAGTAAAACAATTACAGAAGATTTAAAAACAATTTAGAAACATTTATATAAATGTATTTATATAAATGTATAGTTTATTTATATAAAGCCATTTTTGTAGATTTTCAGAGTAACTACATATCACGTTTATTTATACAGCGCTTTTTTTAACAAAACCTACATAATTAACATATATAAATATACATTTTAACATATATAAATAACTATATTGTGAAATATATATCGTTAATGTGAAATAAAATTAGTCACAGCGTGAAATAGAATTTTGGTCATACCGCCCACCCCTAATTCCTAGTATTTAGAGTAATTTAAGTAAAGAATGTGGGGTGTTCAGATCTGTCTAGTTTGGTTTAGATTCCATGTCGGGGTTCGCAGTTCACAAGGGTTCTCATTGGATGTTCTTGTGTTGTTATGTCTTGTGAGAACACAGGGCTTTTTTTTGTGTTTCTCTCATTGTGCCATGTGTTCTCCTGTCTATTGCCTTAAACTTTACCTTCACATCCAGCTCTTTTTTGAGGGCGTGGTACTTGTAGAGGAGCTTAGCATGATTCTCCTCGTAAGTGCTTAGCTGCTCCGTCAGTTTATCACATTCAGTCCTTATTTTGTCCAGCTTCACCTGCAGAGCTCTCCTCAATTCACTATCAGTCACTGCCTCCGACTACACAAGAAAAGAATCATTATCACATTGGTTTCTTCATTTCTTCTTAGAAATAATTATAATTTTTAACTATTAATTTCTAAGATTCATTTGGGCATAATCTTGATCTCTACTAAAAAAACAAAACAAAACAAAACAAAAAATGAAACAAAACAAAAACCTTCTGATATTATCCTGTAGTGGCCATGAACGAGACAACGGGTTTAAATATTCAAGCCTACAGCAAGCTTCAGCCAAAATGCAACCCCTTGCATAAAGCAGGGTATCTAAAAATTGCTACATCTGAGCTATGGACAGCATCTGCCTATCTGGATCCCGTTAACCTAGAATGGAGAATGTACTTGTGGCTATTTATGTGAAATTAAGAGCAATTAAAGGAATAGTTCACTGAAAAAACATATACTTATCCTCATGTTGTTCCAAACCTGTATGCTAACATTTTTTTTTCCATTGGAACATAAAAAAAAGAAGAATTATTACACAGGTCCTTTTTTGCAATCAACCAATCAACATAAGATGCATGCTTCTTATTTTCAGTCAGCTTTTGAATATAAGCCACATTTACACTGCAGGTCTTGTTGACCAATTCCGATTTTGTAAATTTATCCGATTTTTTTGGACAATGTGCTTACATTGCTTTTAAAAGTGACCCGTATCCGATGTGTGCATTTTACACTGCACTTCGTAAAACAAACCAGAAATAGCATATATGACATTACAATCAATTTCAATAGTACATTGAGTTTAACTTACTGACATGGAATTTAGTGGAATAATCAGGTGGTAGATATTTCTTAAGCATGTCACATCTACTGGGTTTTTTTACTCATTAAAACCAAATGAGTTCATCAGTGATTGTAGGCTATATCAAGGCACATGTTTGTGTGCTTTTAATTTTGTGGTTTCAATGGAACAAATGGGTAGAGTCCTCACAACGGGACTAAAGCGCTCGTCTGTGCACGAACTGCTGTCACTGACAACAGCAGCAATGAGCACTGAACATGATTTCAAAAGCAACACATTTCAGCATCAGATTGCCTTTTATTAATAATACTCTGCTACTCAAGAAGAGATGTTTCATTTGTTACAGGTATGTCTTAACTGCAAAATGTTTAAAAAAAACAAAAAACAAAACTCACTTTCCAATGATTTAGGAGTCGCATTTACAGGGCAATATCCGATCTGTTCGCATACACGGCAGGAGCAAACGCACGTATCCGATTTATATCTGATTTATTTCCACATATGAATGAGGCCTGAAACCGATCAGAGAATATCGAAATCCATGTGACTTTTTTTCCTGCTTACACCGTCGTGGGCCATATCCGATCTGTGCCACAAGGGAGGAAAAAAGAACGGAATTGGGTCACTTAAACCATGCAGTGTAAATGTGGCCTTAGATTTATGCTGCCACGGTACCTTATTTAAAAAGCACAGGGTTTGTCCAGGTTTTTTTGTTTTGTTTTGTTTTGTTTTTTTTATAGTGTAAAGACAGCTGTACATTTGGGCAACCAAATTTGAAATCATAATTTCATTTATGTATTTGTTTGTTTTTGTTTGTCCTGTACCAGCAGACAACCAACTGTATTGATAATGTCACGCCCTGCGCAGAAAAAGATTACAACTTTACAGATTTGAAAGGACATAAGGGTGAGTAAACAATGAAAGAATTTTAATTTGGGGTAAACTATTCCTCTAATCACAAACAAACAGGTACATGCGCAGACTGTGATTAATATTCAAACCTTAAGGTCTCTGACGACAGCCTCCAGCTCTTCTCGTTCTCGCTGATATAATCTCAGCATGTCATGTACATCTCTTTCCTGTTGGGCTTTTCCTTCTTGCTGGGTCGTTCGGAGGTAGCTCATCTCCTTCTGGTGCACCTGCCTCTCCAGTTCCAGCTGTCGTGCAAAAGAGGAGCTCTCTTCCTGAGCTGCAGCGAGCTGTTTTTCTAGATCCCTCTTGGAGTTTTCCACCTCAGCCATTCTGGCAGCAAGATCAGCTCTTGCAGCGCTCAGGTTCTTGACTGCACCCTGGAGATCCAACAGAGTTCTCTGCTCCTCCTCTTTCCTCTGCTCCTGGAGTTCCACACGCTTCTGCAGCCTGACGTTCTCCTCTTTCATACGGACCTGCAAAGAGACCTGCTTCTGTGCCTCCTCTTCCAGGCCTCTCAAGGTTTCCCGAGCCTCTTGGAGCTCTAGTTCTGAAGTGACAAGCTGTGAACGAGCTTCAGTAAGATCCACATTACAGCGGCGTACATCCTCTTCACGCTGAGCGAGATGTCCGAGAGCATTAGCCAGCTGTTGGCGCGCACCCTCTAGCTGCTGGCTAAGAATGCCTTCTCTCTCTTTACTCTGAAGGACAGAACAAATCAATCTGATTTAGTTTGGTGCTCACACTGCACATAGTGTGACCCATTAAATATAACTATAAAAATAAAATAAATAATAATAGTAATAATAGTATTTTTGCAATTGATTCATTTAGTTTAGTTTTTCTTTTTTTTTGTTAACAACATTAAATAATAAACAATAAATAAAGTGTGATAACAGAATAGACAAAAGTGGGTATTAAATAAAAATACAATTACTTTTTTAGCACATTAAAGTCCATGTAAAGTAATATTAAATGTATTATTCTGAGTTTGTTAAATCACAGAAAAATGTGTTATTAACCACCCAGCCAAATTTGAATGATAAAAACCCCCAGGAAGTTAAGAAAATAAGGCATGAAAATCCTGAAAAAACAAGCAGTATTGTCCGCTCTCAAAAGCTGGGGGTATGTGCGCTGTCGGCACTGAAACCATGCCCACTCGCGGAAAGCTGCCTTCTCTAAATGGAAGCTCCCTTTAGCAGTTTCCTTTAAATAAGTTAATCATCGCAAACAGGTAATATGCATTTACGTGACGAAGGCATAGTTAGCAAGCAAACTGTACAATAATGACAGTAACTCGCGACTGAGCAGCGGACCACTGATGCTAATGTGCTCTAGTTATTAGCTGTGTTTGACTTGAAGCAGTACTACGCAGAATGACTATGATGACAAAGTACCGCAAGAGCAATTCAAAAGCATAAAGAGCTGTCTGCTCTCTATAGCACTGACTGTAACTTACTTTGACACACAACAAGTCTGTGCGGTCAGTGCTGCTTCAAGTCGAACACACTTTTTATACAGTGTTAGGGGAGGGTGCATGCTCCTTGACTCCGTTTCGTCATGATTTTAACCCCACCTAAAAAATCCTGAGCATGGTTCTCAGTCTTTGTAGCATGTTTCAGCAATGTATTTCTAACATTTACAATGCATTTCGAAACAATTCTCAGAATTTACTTTACACAGACTTTAAAGATGCTGTAAATGAATGTAAATGAATGTTGTGAATGTAAATGTTAATACTTACATTTTCATTTTCATTTTCTTTTCTTTTCTTTCCTTTTTACTTTTTAAATTTTTATCATTTTAAAATTTAAAATCATCAAGCTTTTTATTTTGGTGGGTTGCCAGCAAGTAAGCAACATATGTCCTGCCGGTTTTAGCGCTGCCAAATGAAGCGCATCAGTGAATTAAATGTTATAGTTTTACTCTGAAACCAGCACTGCATAGCCACGATTTATGCTTTCAGTTTGAATGGATATTTTATACAGCAGGGGTCACCACACTGGTGTCCTACAGAGTTTTGCTCCAACCATAATCAAACACACCTGAACCAGCTAATCAAGGTCTTAATGGGTATACTTCCAGGCAGGTGTGTTGAGGCAAGTTGGAGCTAAACTCTGCAGGACACCGGCCCTCCAGGATCAAGTTTGGTGACCTCTGTTATACAGTATGCATTAACAGCTGTCAGCCAGTAATACAAAGTTTTTTTTTTTTTTTTCATTTACCGATCATGGAATATGTGGCATAAAGCTAACTCTGGATCCCACCCACGTGTTGTGAAGTCTCACCCATTTATCTTTATCAGTGTCTTTTCTGCTCTTATCCTTTAGTTCATGAAGTTCTCGTTCCAGTTTCTTGCACTTAGTCTTCCATTGTCTGACTGCTTCCTGAGCTTTAGAGCGCAGCTCTTCTCTCCTTCTCTTGCCCTCAATCAGCTGAGCCTCCAGACGGCCACATTCTGACACATTTTCCTCTGAACGAGACTGGATCTCCTTCAGCTGGGCCAACATCTTCAACTGCTGCTGTTCACGTCGCTCCAGATCTGCAGAAAGAGCCTAGAGAGATGAAAGAAATGAACAAATCAACAACAAAGAACAAAACAAACAAAAGAAAGAATGAAGGAAAGACAGAATGGGAAAATGGAAATAAAAAGAATAAAAGAAAAATAATGATCAAAGCAGACATCAGACATTTTTGAATGCTGAATGGATAAATGATCATGTACAAGAAATTTATTCCAATATTTTGCTATTCAAAAATAAATATTTTTTTTCATCCATACTGGGGTTTATAGGCAGAGGACTGGAGGCCTGGGGCTCAACAGAGCGATCTGTGCTCTGGGACATAAACACAACTCCTCTATGCCTCCTCTCTCACTGCACTTTAATGAAACCATTTTGAAAAATGAAAGCTTACCACAGATGAAATTGAACTTGCATAAAACAAACAAACAAACAAAAAAACAATATCAAACACACAAACCTCGACCCGGAAAGCGAGCTGAGTTTTCTCTCTCTCCTTTCGCTCTACGCTTTTTTTCAGGTCTTCCACCTCACTAGAAACACTGATTCTACCCAACTGCACACGCAGGTCTTCAATTTCTCTCTCCAGCTCTGTGCGTCCTAGGGGAAACACACAAACAAATAGTGGTTAAACAGTATAAAATTCACAAAACACTTGAACATCACTCAACATATGTTACCGTTGTCAAGGCCTGTAACTCCTCTGTCCTGCTGTCTTCTTGCACTTCTCTGCTGAGACAGGCAAAAAGACAACTCCTTTTGCAAATCTAAACGCTCCTTCTCCATCCTCAGAAGCTGTGAACGCATGTCATCCATCTGCAGGCCAACGGCAGAAACCCACATAAAAAATGAAAACTGTCCACCATTCACTACTCCCTTATGTTGTTAAAAACCAACATTAATTTCTTCATTCGAAGACAAACAATTTTTAAGAACTGTGCTGTCCAATCTTTTCCATGCAATTAAGCCCCATTCAATATCCTAAGGTTAATAATGAAGCATCTAAAAGGCATAAAAATACATTAAAAAAAAGTCACAACCCTAATTTCAAACATATAAAGTATGCAAAAGAATGTTTTAAAAATATAGTCTATGCTACTAGTGTAAGTCTTGTGTGTTCAATGAAAGACGAAATCTTAAGATTTAGAATATCATGAAGGTGAGAATAACATGAGGATGACTAAATGACGACAATTTTTTTTAGGTGAACAATAAAAATATCGCTGCATCAGTATTGTAGCAAAACCTAAATTAATGGTAGAAGGGAAGAGACCACCTTCTGAAGAAGGGTGTCTCGTCCACCTTCTGATTGGTCCAGCTGCTCTCTGAGTTTCTCCAACTCCTGCTGCATCTGTAGAGGAATTCACAGTGACACAATTCTTGTTTTATGACTATATAAAGTCATAAAGTCTGCTCTAATTTCCATCTTATTTCTTATAAGAGAAACTACCACTTAAAGAGTTGTCTTACCACACTCAAAACAGCTCAGTTTTGGTTTTGGTCACATCTAGAGACTCAATTTGTTGAAATCTTGCACTTTTCTCACCAGACCTTGCCTGAAATTTCTCTCCAGACTATTATAACAGCTAATCAAAATAAAAAATAAGAGTACCATGCACATGCATGCATCTGTAGAGGAATTCACAGTGACACAATTCTCACTTTATGATGATGGGCATAAAGTCTGCTCTAATTTCCAGCTTATTTTATTAAGAAAAACACCCACTTAAGGAGTTGTCTCACCACACTCAAACAACTTGATTTTGGTTATGGTCACATCTATTGAATGTATTGTTATTATTTTTTAACAAATGGTGACATTGAGGAAAAGCTCAATGTCACCAATGTCTGCCTCCAATAACATCAGTCATGTTGGAAGTTGTGTTTGAGTCTGCAAAACCATTACTTCTGCAGGGAGTTGAGCGAATGGCCTGTTAATGCTTACCCTTGAGAGACTGCTCAGGCTGCCCACACCATCTCCCTCTGATTCCACTAGATCTTAAGAAGCTTATGACTGAAAATCAGCTAGTGAGATGCCAACAAGATGATGTTGTATGCTATAAAATTACTGAACATTTAGGGTTGGGTAAATCTCAAATCCACTAGAGGATTTCTTGTTAACTTGCCAAACGTCTCAAATAAATCTCTGGAATACCATTCGAAGATGAAAGTCTTCAGTTAGGGTCATTTGTGACAACTTAAATTACTCAAAATAAAAGTTCTTTAAAATATGTTTCATCTAGTTTAAAACATTTATCATACATTTCGGAATCAAGATCTGGTCATGGCCTTGATCAATCTCGAGTGAGTTTTGCTGTGCTGTGCGAGATGTATTTTTGATAATGTAGTGTAAATGGTAATGACATGATTATTGCAAAACAAGTGAGTTGTACTGGTTGTTTCAAGTGAAAACGTGTCTCATAATAAAGTGTTTTAAGCGGCCCAGTTCACAGTAAACACTTTTAAGGTGTTCCTAGTTTGGATTGCTTATAATGCACAACAAGCAGTGTTCCGCCAAAATGGTGCAGGTTAATTGTTGAGCTGTGCCACACAGAAGCAAGGAAATTAAGATACAACTATAAAAAATTATGGTTATTATTATCAGTGTTGAGGAGTAACTAGTTACATGCAACAGAATTACGTAATTTAATTACAAAATAAATGTAATTACTTACAGTTACTGAGTAAAAAATGTGTAATGAAATTAGTTACTTTTGAAAACACAGACTTTCATAAACTGCACTGACTGCTCTAAAATGAGACACCAATGTTTCGGGAGTTTAGGACACAGAACAGGAAACATGCTTATTCAATAACTGTTTTTATTTCTTATTTGAGTTTATGCATATATTTTGTTTTTTAAGCTTAATTGTTTTTTCCAAGGCATTGCTAGATGCCAATGTTTCCTATCTATACAAACATTTAATTTCAAAACCAGTATCATAGCTATTAAACTATTTTTTGTTATGATTTTAAATCTGTATTTAACTTCAGAATGATCTCAAAGTAAATAAGAGGTGCTTAAGTCTGAATTTGTGGTGTCTGTGCTTTAAATTAAATTATTACACGGCTCTGTGGAATGCTTTATTCTGATTGGTCAGTCATGACATGCCAAGGTATGTTATTCCTCAGTAACAACTGGTAAAAGCTAATAACACAGACTTATCCGGGCAACTTAAGTCAGTGCTACACGCTTGATAGTTTTTCTTGGTAGAAGATTTGCATTATGGTTAGCTAATAAAATATTAAAACTCAATTCAATATTATGTGCAAAATTTCTTAATTCTGTCCTCCTGGTATTGTGGACCTGCTCTATTGTTTCATACAAACGCAGCTGCTGCCATTTTGTTTTGTACACTGTAATGGATTTTAAGATAACTAACAATCTAGTACTGTAAGTACTGGTACTTAATTATATATGTGGTGAAATGTTGTGTAATAAAAGTGGTATAACTGTAATGTATCCCTTAAATGTCTGTCTAGTTTGAACTTGTCGCTTACTAGTAACTGGTTTCTTCATAGAAGCTTTGCGTTCAAATATTTCAACCTATATCAGTGTTTCGTGTCTAATTATTTACTCTTGTGGCAAGCAGCTGTGTAATAAGAGGGATAACGTACATCCAACCAGTTGTTATTGCAAAATAAATATGTATATTATCCCTTACTTATTATAATCTTAATTCAAGTGATAAAGGATTTTAAAAGTCTGACAGTAATCAGTGTAAGGTTAACTCTGCCTCGTTTAAATGTTTCAAAATGATTAACACAGTTGAAAATATAAGAAATTTAGAAATGCAATCAAAAAGTAATCAAATGTATAAGCTGCATTACTTCAATAAAATAATTGAAATGTTGCACTACTTATTACATTTTAAATAGAGTAACTTGTGATTTGTAACCTATTACATTTCCAAAGTAACCTTCCCAAAACTGATTATTATCACGTACATTTAGAACTTGAAAATAATCAAAATGATTGCTTGTTTGTTTTTTTGTTTTTTTTCTAAATGTGTTTTTTTTTTAGATTAAAATACTAGTAAACTTTCTAGAGTAAAGAAAAGTTTCTTAATTGAAGAATCACCTATATGCTTCTACACATGCATTTTATCAACAGTACATTACTACGGTCTAGCACTGCTATAGGATCCAAGATGCTACATGCACTGCTTGCATAATCTGAATACCATATGAGGCACTGAGATAAACCCTCTTTAGGTCAGCGGCAGCACAAATGCAGATTTGAATGTTCAAATCACACTGGTTGCACGCTGCACAGAGGAAAGGTTGAGAAATCAAACAGATGAATCGTAATTTAGGAACAGAATCATGTTGGTATTTGTGTTTGTGATCTTTAACGATATGTTAAATTAAAATGCTTTGTCATATTAGTGGTGACACATCTATTGCAACATATTTAGCTTATCACAAATAGTATAGGCTACTTTGCTTTTTCGACTTCTGATCACAAGTGTAGCCATACTTTGGAGCGCTATGCCCTTAGATTAGCGAGCAAGGTCCTGGCAGATCGCTAGGTCTGGAAATTTTAATTTCACAAGTAGTATCCGATTCCTGACCTTAAATATCCGACTCTGGAATCAGAATCGATTTTCAATACCCAAGCCTATTCCTGACTACATGTATGAAATCATGCAAAACAATTTGAAATGTATGTAATTTCATTACACCTAAATGACTCACAATGCCAGGATGTTTTTAATGTTCTATAAAATATAAAACCACAAGATATAAAAGTGGTATGAGTGTTTACACTGAATCTTAGAGTCTAAGAATGTTTGGCACAAAGGTGTGTTACTGTTCAAGTCTCAGTATTTAGATCAGTATGTCCAATCATGTGTCCTTGACCTTCACTGTGTATTTTTTGATTATTTTGTGATGTAAATAAAATACAAATGATCAAAACCCCCATTATTTTACTCTTCACATTCATTGTTACCTCATAGACACATTAAAGACTGATAGCTCATTATGGGAGGCCCATGGTGTGAAACACTAAATATTCATGGCCACTATCACTCCCTCGCATACAGCCTTTCCAACACAAATCATGTCTTACAAAGGTTAAATCAATATATGGTTTTCTATGGCTTTCTTTCTGTAGTAAAAACTCTAGTCTACCAAATCCGGTTCTCAAAAGTTTTGTGAACAGTTGTTCTGTATGTGTTTTATGGTCTTATTTCAGTGATTAAAAAAAAATTAGTTTTTCACTAACAATGCATAAACATTTTTCCTCAAAAACACAATTGAGGCCCAGTTTGTGCTGCTTACAGTGTAATCTGAATTTAGCTGTTAATATGTTTTTAAGATACTGAAAAAAACCCATAAAGGTCAGGGCATGTCAAAAGTTCTCCAGGGCCCCAAAACCCCCTCAGACCCCAGAGGGTTAATAATGTATTTATGCCATTTGTGCACATCAAGGCAATAGCAAAGACATACACACCTTGCTTCTCTCATTCTCTGATCTCTGCAGTCTATTTCTGAAGTTCTCATCAGCCTCCGGGGTATGGGCGCCATGTCTTCTCAAAGCCTTTGAGGACAAAGGGTATAGCAGAGATGGAAAAAAGATTAGTAGCCTTTCTGTTAACCTCCCCTACTCCAATAACTAGCACTACAATGGATGGGATGGATGGATAGATGGCTTTTCTCGATCCCTTGGAGAAAATTGAACACTGTGCTTTTCTGCCAGTACAATGCGGTTTAACTATAATACATTATAATACATTGCTTACTGACTCAATTTATCTTTTTGTATCAAGCATATGTATTGACATCGGCTGCAGGTTTGCAAATGTATTGCCATTTTCAGCACCACTTGAGGTTTAGCTGTAGTACATACGTAGGTATTCAGTGTTTCCCACAGACCTACACTCTGTGTGTGGTGGGGCTTCCCCGTAGGAATATATGTAGTAGTCAACATTTGAAATGGATCAAAAAAGTTATCAAAGTTGTCCTAAGACAAGAACCGGGTATTGTTTTGGTTTTAGGACAACTTTGATAAAAGGTTTTGATCCACTTCAAATGTTGACTACTATATACCGGTTTACATTTACAGCTCTGGGTGTTTGCTGTGTGATTTAGGCAATTTTCGCATTGCTCTGAATGAAAATGCAAATTCATTGTTTGCCAATAGGTGCCGCTTTTGGAGCGGTACAAACAGCTGTTTCCTCAGGTAACGGCTGTACACAAAGCAGCACTGCCCTTACAAACGATCAGGCATTACTGGCATGATGAAATGGAAATGAAATCGAAAAACAGTCGGTTTCCTTCAGATATACAGTAACATAAAAAAACACTAGCACCGCATTTTGATATGTGCAGTTCTCATATTTTGAAAAATCTGTAGTGGTTAGTTTTGATATTCTGGTGGTCCCCCACAAATAAATCAATGTATGGGAAACACTGGGTATTTGTCAATTAAATGCACATATACTTGTAAATTAAGTAGGTATGAAAGCATCTGCAAAGAATACGAGTGTTTTTTTTATTTTTTTATTTATTTAACCTGCTTATTCACCTTACGCTTCAACGTGGAAGTAAGCCTATGGGCAAGACTTCTGGCTCATTAGCCGCTATGGGAAAATAACGAGAAGCATAACAACGTGCAGTAAATGGTAAAACAGTTTGCATTACAAACCAGTGTGTTCATAATTAAGATAATATAAAAAATAATATGGTAAGACACACCAATTTGCAATATCAAGCAGCAAACAAGCTGTTTTGTACATGTACAAATAGCTGGACGCGGATGAGACCGGAAGCCAGACTTTGACATTTCCAAATGGCCACGCCCACTCAGAGATTGTCTTATTATAGGGAGATGTGAGGGTCTGTATTACTTACTATTGGAGAAAGCGTAACAGCTAGCTTGGATCACGTGTCCCTTAATAACCAATCTTTGTGCGACACTCAGTCGCCATTTACAGATACCATAGTATTATCTATGTAATCATAGAATGAGAAGTGCCGTAAGCTGAATCCCACCTGTCGCAAAAAGTCAGTAACTTCTCTTATAAAACAGCATGTTTTCGTGGTAAACTCTAAAAATAGTTAAATCCAAAAGTATTGTTTAGTGTAAAACATGTTGAAGAGTAGCAGGTATGCTGTCGATTCATTAAACGATAAGGCATTTCCTCTAAAAGCCTGTTTATTCAGTGCAGTACAGCCTCTCCTCCACCCAATCCAAAAAAAAAAAAAAAAAAAAAAAAAGGCCTTTGGTCTTATTTTCTACTTACTGCCAGACCGAAAGTGTTAGCTTTAGCCGTTACACTTTTTCGGCTATAAGAGTGGGTGCAAAGCCACTAGAAGGCAAGCCTGCAACCATCAGGCTTGCCTTCTATTGGCTTTGCACCCACTCTTATGGGGAAAATAAGGTGGATACTGTATTGACTGCCAGCAATTAAAGCCACAGGGTTTGTTCCGAAAAGCCATGTAGAGCTGATGTCATGCAGAGTTTAGCTCCAACCCTAATCAAACATATACCTTCCCAGTGATCTTAAAGACATTGACTAGTTTGTTCAGGTGTGTTTGATTAGGATAGGAACTAAGCTCTGCAGGACAGTGGCCCACCGGACCAAAGTTTCCCAGCCCTGCCATAACTTTTAGTATAAGCAGTTGTAATTATCATGCTTGCCTTAGAAAGCACCACTGATAGCATTCAGTAGACCACTGATTGCATATTAAGAAAATGTAATGCACTAGTTGAGTTAAACTTATACTAGAGTACATTTAATTCACTTTTTCAGATTTTAAAATAAAACTGTAATGGTAACTGACATATTCTGTGCCACATGCCATTTAATGTGAAAACCCAGCATGTGTGATTCCAGCATGCATATGGAGCACAAAATGAGAATAGGTTTTGTAAGAAACAGCTGGAATGCTATTTATCATCAGAATGAGAAACTATAAGTGAGATGCAGAATGGAAAACATAATTAATGATTCATTTTATCAAAGACAGACCACAGCTCAAATAATATCACATTAAGTTGTGCCCAGCCACAGACAATGTCTTTATGTTAGGTATGTGTTTTAAGGAAGCATTTCTTAGTTTAAAATCACTTTGTGAAATGCTGCAGTGACATCATTCACTGCCCTAACAGTGGTCTAGATTATATGGGTGTGTAAAAGAGCAGCACAATGTTTTTCTTAACAGCTCTTTGGTGACTAACTGTTTGTTTATCTGTCCTGATTTGCTTGTCTTGTTTGTTTCTCGTAATTTCGCAACAAATGCATTATTTCTTTAGGCCTAAGGCACACTGCCTTTTCATTAGCAAACTGCAATGGAGAGAAAATGCAAATGAGGTTCCATTCATCAGTCACCTCTCAAATAAATAGGGCAATTGTTAATGGACCGCAAACACAGGCAGATACTGCCCCCTGCTGGTAGGAGCACAGCATGAACTTGCTCTAAAGTTTGTCAGATCACTGGTTCTAAAACTGATTTCCCCCAATAACACATTAAGCTGGAATGCAGAAACAAATGACATCAAGTGAGTGCTGTGACAAAGATCCATCTTTGAGGCCATATTGTTTTTTTAGTTTGTTTGTTTGTTATTTTTTTGTTTTTTAGTCTTAATTTAGTTTTTTAAACTAAAACCTTCACTTCAAAAAGTCTGTATTTTGACATAATACCTCTTGAAATGAGAAACACTGCATTATGACATGCACTGTTTGTAACGGTTCCATCCTTCAACAGCATAATGCCGGGTATTCATGCTGAAATAGAGTGGGGGACTCTATAATAAATTAACCGCAGCCACCTATTCATTTTAAACAATGAGATTTTTCATAAACACTTAAAGAGTGACAGGTTCAGCACAAAGCCAGGAACAGTTTGGTGAATATTCGCACATATTATCATCAACAGTTCTGGAATAGTGTCTATTCTGCTTTATCTTTATTACCTGGAACAAGCTTTGATCACCCAACAAGATTAATGTAATTGATGGTAATATTAGCGATGGGCATTTTTCGAATTTGAATATTTGGGCTCATATAAAAACAAATATAAGAATAATCATTTATTCAAATGATTTCTAATGAGAAAGACTTTCTTTTTTTCATATCTGAACAGCTTATGATTAGGCATTATACACAACAGTGCTCTACAACAATGTTACGTTATATCTCAAGGTTTTTTTTACGTTAATGTTGAGAAAAAGAATAATATTCACACTCGGGTAAAAGTCGGCTCTTCAGTAACAACAAGAACATGTGCCGACACAGACATTCAAGATACACAATGATAACAGTGTGATAAGCAAAGTTCGTATGGCGCTTTGTGTTTTCTGTTGTTAAACCCCTCTCCCTCGAGGAAACTTCAAGGAAGCATATGTCTCATTATCATTTCGCAGATAAGCTCTCTTTCCAGCTCACTTGGGGTATAGCTGCACTTACCTGCAGCCATGAATGCAGAGATGGACAGTGGTCTTTTCTCAGTCTACTGGTGTTTGGATTTCATGTGATTTCTCATTGTGGTGGTGGTGATATTATGATAACTATCTGATAACTTTCACAGATTCATTTGATTTAAAGTAAATGTACTTTTAAATAATTTTTATCAAAGTAATTCCAATATTTGCGAGGCAGACGACGTCATTTTGTGCTCAAATACAGCTTGTTAATGGCCAGCAAAGCAACATTCGAATAATACTTTTATTTTTCTAATAATAATTACAGAGCGAATATTTAAATAATTAACTATTTGTGCATGCCCCTAGGTGATATACTAATGTATTTGGGCTTCCCACATTAAAAACTTGCAAAAGTTCTGATCAAGTTCTTGGTTCCATTAATGGTCGTTTTGGACTGAGGAGGGAGTTTTGAGATATGAAGTTACAGTATGCTTACAGGGTACAATCAAGTTAAATCTTTTAACTTAAAAGAAAATTTGATCTGTAATGATATGACCCCTTTAAAATAATAACAAATAAATGTGACCCTTGGAGCGTATTACAGAGAGTTTCTTATCTTAGGTCTTTCACATCTTTCACATCAAATTCTAACATTGTTTCAATTAATTCAGTTAGAATAATAAGATACGTTAAATTAGGATTTTTCGCAAATTTGTATTACAGAAGCAAACATCGTATCTTATTTCTAGTTAGGAAATCTTAAATTGCATAATCAAGTTCGACAATCCACTTTCAGGTCTGTTACCAAGCAACCAACACCGCGCGAGCGCTTGATGAGGTAAACAAAATGGATAAACAAAACCGGTGAGCTTTTAATTTCAGTGCTGTGGAATTGAAACGGATAAGTTTTGGTAAGTTTTCAACTTCGCTCAATCACAAAGACAAAGACAGGGAGCGGGCAAGCATTCATGTTGCGTGGCAGTCTGTAATTACTTATAAATCTTTTGTCATCAAAATATAACACATCTTCAGGGTGTTCCAGGAGTCGTTCTTCCATTAAACATCTCCATTCTCCATTTTCAATTATTAATAAACATAATGCCATTGTTGGACAGTGCAGTTGTAAGCGGTTTTTCCATTAGCTTTCAAATCATTTTGAAGCTAGGACAGCTGTGGGCTTGTAATACAGGGGGTATTACAGAAACCTCCTACCTTGACAAAAAATTCTAAAAAATGTTTTAACTCCCAGTTAAGATAACACACTTAGGAAATGCTGTTCTGTAATAGCCTTTGTCCTAAATGGGGTCCTAACTGAAATTACCATGGTTACCAAACACTTATAATAAGACTTTAAAGTCAGGATGTTTCTGTAATATGCCCCCTGGGCCACAAAACCAGTTATAAGGGTTTTTTGACACTGAGATTTATATATCATCTGAAAGCTGAATAAATAAGCTTTCCATTGATGTATGGTTTGTTAGGACAGGAATCTGAGGTTGCAAAAAACAAAAAACAAACAAAAAAAATATCAAAATATTGAGAAAATAACCTTTTATATTGTCCAGATGAAGTTCTTATAAATACATGTTATTAATCAAAAATTAAGTTTTGATATATTTACGGTAGGAAATTTTGACCCATACAATGTATTGTCGGCTATTGCTACAAATATACTTGTGCTACTTATGACTGGTTTTGTGGTCCAGGGTCACAAATAACAATATGCCGTTTGCATTAGTTACGTTTTACCTGCTGCAGTTCAAAAGACATGCTTTCTGGCTTCTCTTTGCGATGTCTCTCAGAAAGCACCTGATGCCCCGAGCGCATCTCATCCTCAATCTCCTGTAGACGTCTCTCCACCCGTAACGAGACCTAAGATACAATACACAATTCAAAACTGACTCAATGTGCTGCTGAACTTTCATTAAATCTTAAACCTTGCTCAGCTAGAGCAAGTTGCTGTTATTACATATATCATGTTCTGTACAGCAGGTCTCCTTAGAAACTGTACTCAACTTACAGCAAGACAAATGAGAGATCCTAATTTAAGCCCAGCACAACAACTGAATACAGGAAGCAAGAAAAGTGGTTGCTGACAGCAAGCAACTAAAAGAAATAAAAGTAAACACAACATGCTGTGTAACATTAGCAGTACTTACAGGTTCTTCTTTCTGTGTTGCCTTTATGTGACCTGCAAGATTCTCCAGTGTCTTCTTGGTTTCTATATCAGTCCTTTTAAAGGGCAGAAAACACAAAACATTGTGTGTATGAGTGTATTTTCACACAAGGTATTTATTATCAGCAATAAACAAAATGCTTACATTTGGAAAGGCAGAAACATTAAAGTACCTGTTTCTTCTCCTGATCTCTCTATCAATGTCATCACCCATCCGAAGCTGATCACTCCGCAGGTCTCTGAGGGACTGATGCAGTGAGTGAATCTGAGTAACACAAGGAATTAAGATTTTAATGTAAGTGGTGCTTGCTTGTGCTGGGGTGTTGTGGGTGCTTGCCATAGCGTTGCTATGGAGTTTCCAACTACACTGATACACTTATAAACGCAACACTTTTGTTTTTGCCCCAAAAACCAGTCTGGTGTGACCACCATTTGCCTCACGCAGTGCAACACATCTCCTTCGCATAGAGTTGATCAGGTTGCTAATTGTGGCCTGTGGAATGTTGGTCCACTCCTCTTTAATGGCTGTGCGAAGTTGCTGGATATTGGCAGGAACTGGAACACGCTGTCGTATACGCCGATCCAGAGCATCTCAAACATGCTCAATGGGTGACATGTCCGGTGAGTATGCTGGCTATGCGAGAACTGAGATGTTTTCAGCTTCCAAAAATTGTGTAAAGATCCTTGCAACATGGGGCCGAACACCATCATGCGGAAACACGAGGTGATGGTCGTGAATGAATGGCACAACAATGGGCCTCAGGATCTCGTTACTGTATCTCTGTGCATTCAAAATTCCATCAATAAAATGCACCTGTGTTCACTGTCCATAACATACGCCTGCCCATACCATAACCCCACCGGCCCAATGGGCCACTCGATCCACAGCATCGACATCAGTAAACGGCTCACTCAGACAACGCCATACACACTGTCTGCCATCTGCCCTGTACAGGGAAACCCGGGATTCATCCGTGAAGAGAACACCACTCCAAAGTGCCAGATGGCATCGAATTTGAGTATTTGCCCACTCAAGTTGGTTACAATGACGAACTGCAGTCAGGTCGAGACCCCGATGAGGATGACGAGCATGCAGATGAGCTTCTCTGAGACGGTTTCTGACAGTTTGTGCAGAAATTCTTTGGTTATGCAAACTGGGGCCGGTTGCATAAAAGGTTTAGACTAGTCTTAAAAATTTAGTCAGCTAATTTTTCTTTAAGACTGGTAATAATTTATTTAAAAACAGTTACTGAAAAATGTAAATTAGTCTAAGCTGAATCCAAAAATAATAATGATTACCCTTTGGTTAACTGCTAGTTAGTCAGACAAATAGTTAAGACACTGTCTTAACATCGAGGCTAAGTTTATGCAACTGGCCCCAGATCGTTGCAGCAGCTGTCCGGGTAGCTGGTCTCAGACGATCTTGGAGGTGAAGATGCTGGATGTGGAGGTCCTGGGCTGGCGTGGTTACGCGTTGTCTGCGGTTGTGAGGCCGGTTAGATGTACTGCCAAATTCTCTGAAGCGCCTTTGGAAAAAAGGGCTTATGGTAGAGAAATGATCATTCAATTCACGGGCAACAGCTCTGGTGGACATTCCTGCAGCGTGCCAACTGCACGTTCCCTCAAAACTTGCGACATCTGTGCATCTGTGGCATTGTGCTGTGTGATAAAACTGCACATTTTAGAGTGGCCTTTTATTGTGGCCAGCCTAAGGCACACCTGTGCAATAATCATGCTGTCTAATCAGCATCTTGATATGCCACACCTGTGAGGTGGATGGATTATCTCTGTAAAGGAGAAGTGCTCACTAACAAAGATTCAGAAAAATTTGTGAACAATAATTGAGAGAAATAGGCCTTTTGTGTACACAGAAAATGTCTTAGATCTTTGAGTTCAGCTCATGAAAAATGGGGGCAAAAACAAAAGTGTTGCGTTTATAATCTTGGTCAGTGTAGTTTTGAGTGGTTGGTAGAACACTACTATGAGGTTGTTGGAGTGCTCTGGTTGGTTGCTGAGGCACTGATAGCTAGACACTGGAGTTTTCCAAAGTAACAGTCATTATGAACAGTAAACCAAACACACAGAAGAGCACCAAGCACTGTGTTCACACAAACCACATAATGTGTTAACAGTAACCAAGCAATAAAGAGGGCTATATAAACAAAGTCTTTCACATCAAATTCTTAATTCAGTTAGAATAACAAGAAACTGTAGATTTGTTACCATTCAAATTAAATCAGTATCAACAAACTCCATCTTTCCATTGCAGAGGAAATAGAAGATGCAACTAAAGTAGCATTAGGGTGTGTTCACACTTGTCACGTTTGGTTCGATTAAACTCTGGGGCGGTTCAAATGATATATGAACGCAACATGGACCACATACTTCTAAACGAACCAAAAACAGGAAGTAATGACAAGATGTGATGCTATGCGACATGATTTCACGAAGGGAACAAGCGGTGTATCCAAAACAAAATGAGCAGAGGACAAACGTGGAGCAATGTGGCGGTAAAATGCCTTTTATGAGCTCTTTGTGAGTTTGAAAATAAAATTATATGCATGTAACAATGAGCGCACTTAGTCAAGCAGACGGCATTGCGTTTATTCGACTTAAAACAGCACTGAGCACACCGATCAGTGAATGGGTACTTTGACGTAATACACACTGAAAAATTGCATTGTATGCATAAATAATATAACTAGGGCTGGCAAATGATTAATCACAATTAATCGCATACAAAAAACTTTGCCTAATATATGTGTGTGTACTGTGTGTAATTACTAAATGTATAAATACAAGCACATTTATGTATATATTTTAGAAATATTTACAAGTATATGTATTTATTATAATTTTTATACAATTTATATTATATATAAACAAAAATATTTTGTACATTAAAAGATTATGTGTAATTTTAGACAGATGCATTTACATTGTGACTGTGCCCCAGATGCAATCAACAGGAACTGTCTCTGTAAAGGTGTGAACCAAATGGTCCATACATTTAGAATAACAAAGGAACAGCATTTCTCAGGAACTTCTTGTAGATTACAGGATCCCCAGCAGGGGGTCCTGACAGTATCTATTGTTTCTAGCCATTTGTCTTTAGGTATTAAGTTCTGTCTTAAAGACAGAACTATGAGAGAAGCTCTGCAGAAGCTAGGGAGAAGCTATGGAGAACTTTGGAAGAAACTAGGAAGACGCTTCGGACACTTACACGGGTTAAGATCTAGAAGACAGCTATGCTACAAGACTTTCTTCAATAAACTCTTTTCCCCTGAACTTTGGTCAGGCTTACTTATTTTATGTATTAGAGAAATCTAATACATATGACGAGCCACCCAAACCACTGGTCAGTCAAATACAGCAAAATCTAACAATTTGGCGAGCCAGCCAGGAGAGACAGATAAGAAGAGAACTCCCCAACTGCAACAAGAAGTGAACAGAAAAGTCTTTGAGATTCTACTACAATTTCTGTGTTGAAGAGCAACAGACTGCATCTGTGGACACAAATTATTTGAATCAACTGGATCCTGTCTCAAAGATTCTAATTTGGTGAGTAAAACTTATCAGCTCTCTAAAAGAACACTTTAAGAACACTCTTTCATAAGTAAGCAGATCATTTGATGTATGTAGTGTAGCCATAATAATCAGTGTACCACTGTTTAAGAATTTTTGGCTTGGGCCTTTCTCTTGAGTCTGTAGGAACCTTTTAAATGATTTAGTGTGTTCTCCTGAGACTGTAGGAGCTATTGAAATAGTGTTTATAGCTTGGTCCTGTTCTTTTGAGTCTGTAAGAATAATTTTAGAAAAACGTTTAGTCCTTTCTCATGAGTCTGTAGGAGCCATAAATATGCAATTCTGCGCTTAGTCCTGTTCTCCGGAGTCTGTAGGAATTGTTAAAGAAACAATTTGGTTCATTCATAAAGACACTGCAGAAGCAAAGGCTTGGTCCTTTCTCTTTTTGTCTGTAGGAATTGTGTAGGAAAAAAAAAAAACAATAATTTGGTCCATTCGTCCAGAGACTGTAGGAGCCGTAGAAAGCATTGGGACTGATGTTGCTGCAAGAATTGTGAATTCTTGACTGGGTGCTAATTCAGTAGCCACTTTTTTAGTTTTGAAAAGTAACTGGGTTAAAAGAAGATGATATAAAGCCATGAAACAAGTCCAAGGCCAGCCCATGTCCAATGAAAATCCAACATCTGACAGCCTTGTCCAAACGGATGAAAGACTCAGCCTGGCAGTACACAACGCCAAGAATCAAGTTTTAACACCTCCAAAGAGGGACCGTGGTATGGTAACAATTCAAAAAATTCAGAGGTCACTACAATGTAGGAAAGACCACTTCAAGATCTCTCAGTAACTGATGCAGCAGTTCAATTGCAGAGAAAAGATGAGTGGAATGACGTAAGCCACTGGGATTTAAAACATCTGCCTAGAGATGAGGGATAGATGGCAGTAGTGTTTTTCAGAGTCCAGATATAGCAGGACTAGGGTTTCTAGGCTCTAGCTTGTCGCTTGAGGACGAAGACATGAACATTCTACCACTGATAAACACTGTAGTGTTTAACAACATAACATATTTCTTTCAAATATATACATTAATTTATACATTATTATATATACATTAATATATACACATAATTACACATAGTACACACACATATATCAAACTTTTATTTTGTATGCGATTAATCGGATTGTTTGCCAGCCCTAAATATAACAAGATTAATGTTTGAAATATTTTTAAACATACAAATAACAAATTTTGGTAAAACTTCAATGATATATTAAACATGAAACCAAACCACCAACATGTGGCGGCAAATAACTGTTTTACTGAGTGAATCATAGTCATTCATTCAACCGATTCGTTCAAATGCCTGATTCATTCAGAAAAGAGGCAATGACTGTCTTTTATGACTGGGTTACTGAAGCATTGACGATTCGTTCAAAAACAAAACACCACTGTGTTTCTTGCTCTGAGACACATTGCTTGGCTGTGGCTTTGATTTGGTGCGAAATTGAAAAAAACAAACAAAAAAAAAACCATGTAGGTAATTTTAAGTAGGGCTGTAGGGTTATTTTAATAATCGAGTATTCTACCGATTATTCTATCGATTAATCGGATAACAAGTCATTTTTATGAGCAATACTACATATACAAGAGAAAATAAAATAGGCTACTTAAAATAAACAACTACTTTGTTTCCTTTTTAGAAAAAGTAATATTTGTATTGCTGAAATTGCATACATTTATAACCATGAAAACTAAACCCATTTAATGCATTTTTTTTGCCAAATTACCTTCAAAATGCAAATGCAAATACATATACATATATACACACCCATACTTTTTCTAAAGTAATGTGAAATTTTTCTTCATTTGTTTTATATATATGAATAAAAATACAAAAATCAATTTCACATCACTTTAGAAAAATGTAAACATTATAACCTAAAACAAATGCATAAATCAAGAAATTGAGGCATTTAGATGTAGGCCTATTTACCCACTATTTAATTCAGCTCAGAGGGACATGAATGCATTTAACTTGCAGTTACAAATGCATAAATAATATTTTGTTATTTTAAACAAAACACTGAATACTGATATTTACATGTATAGGTGCATCTCAATAAATTAGAATGTCATGGAAAAGTTCATTTATTTCAGTAATTCAACTCAAACTGTAAAACTTGTGTATTAAATAAATTCAGTGCACACAGACTGAAGTAGTTTAAGTCTTTGGTTCTTTTAATTGTGATGATTTTGGCTCACATTTAACAAAAACCCACCAATTCACCCACATTTCAACAAATTAGACTACTTCATAAGACTAATAAAAAAAACATTTTTTGTGAATTGTTGGCCTTCTAGAAAGTATGTTAATTTACTGTATATGTACTGAATACTTGGTAGGGGCTCCTTTTGCTTTAATTACTGCCTCAATTCGGCGTGGCATGGAGGTGATCAGTCTGTGGCACTGCTGAGGTGGTATGGAAGACCAGGTTTCTTTGACAGTGGCCTTCAGCTCATCTGCATTTTTTTTGGTCTCTTGTTTCTCATTTTCCTCTTGACAATACCCCATATATTCTTTATGGGTTTCAGGTCTGGTGAGTTTGCTGGCCAGTCAAGCACACCAACACCATGGTCATTTAACCAACTTTTGGTGCTTTTGGTAGTGTGGGCAGGTGCCAAATCCTGCTGGAAAATGAAATCAGCATCTTTAAAAAGCTGGTCAGCAGAAGGAAGCATGAAGTGCTCTAAAATTTCTTGGTAAACTGGTGCAGTGACTTTGGTTTTTAAAAAACAGCGGACCAATACCAGCAGATGACACTGTACCCCAAATCATCACAGACTGTGGAAACTTAACACTGGATATCAAGCAACTTGGGCTATGAGCTTCTCCACCCTTCCTCCAGACTCTAGGACCTTGGTTTCCAAAAGAAATACAGAACGTGCTCTCATCTGAAAAGAGGACTTTGGACCACTAGGTAACAGTCCATTTCTTCTTCTACTTAGCCCAGGTAAGACGCCTCTGACGTTGTCTGTGGTTCAGGAGTGGCTTAACAAGAGGAATACGACAACTGTAGCCAAATTCCTTGACACGTCTGTGTGTGGTGGCTCTTGATGCCTTGACCCCAGCCTCAGTCCATTCCTTGTGAAGTTCACCCAAATTCTTGAATCGATTTTGCTTGACAAGCCTCTCAAGGCTGCGGTTCTCTCGGTTAGTTGTGCATCTTTTTCTTCCACACATTTTCCTTCCACTCAACTTTCTGTTAACATGCTTGGACACAGCACTCTGTAAACAGCCAGCTTCTTTGGCAATGAATGTTTGTGGCTTATCCTCCTTGTGAAGGGTGTCAATGATTGTCTTCTGGACAACTGTCAGATCAGCAGTCTTCCCCATGATTGTGTAGCCTAGTGAACCAAACTGAGAGACCATTTTGAAGGCTCAGGAAACCTTTGCAGGTGTTTTGAGTTGATTAGCTGATTGGCATATTACCATATTCTAATTTGTTGAGATTTTTGTTGGTGGGTTTTTGTTAAATGTGAGCCAAAATCATCACAATTAAAAGAACCAAAGACTTAAACTACTTCAGTCTGTGTGCACTGAATTTATTTAATACACAAGTTTTACAGTTTGAGTTGAATTACTGAAATAAATGAACTTTTCCATGACATTCTAATTTATTGAGATGCACCTGTATTTTGAAGATACTTTAAATGTGTAATCAAAACCGCCAGTAGGTGGCAGTAAGTCACTGTTAAGTAAGTGAGTCATTGCGATTGAACGGAATCATTTAACGGGCGATTAATTTAAGAATGAAACACCGTCATGTTGCTCAAAGACACAAAAAAGTGCTGTGTTTTTGTTTGTAATGGTTATTTGATGGCGAAATAGAGCAAAAACGGGCAATATGCTGTCTAAAATGTAAGTCTCTTAATATTAACTTCTTGTTTATTGATAAACAGTTGCATAAAATCAGTATCACATTTGTAATCATGCTGAGGTGCTCTTCGTTTGAAATTGACTAACTTTCTAAAGCATTTCATCCCCCCTTTAAAAAAAATAAATAAATAAAATAATAATCACATGCCAGTGCTACTACACAGGATTAGGGTGAACAACTACCGAGCCTACAGGTATGTAGAGATCTTTGCTATGTCTGTAAGTTAGCTTAAAGGATAAAGCCAAATCTTATTTCATGATATAGTAATTTTATTTCAAAACAACAGTTTATATCATGAGATAGTCATTTGTTGTTATTTTATCCTTGCTATTAATAATAAGAACCTATATGCAAGTAACAAACTAAAGAACAACTACAATAAAACAAAGACACAAATGAAATAAAGAGGGCCCTATGAAATCTGTTTTATTTGTTCTCAAATTCCATGTTAATTTTTCTTGACTCTATTTTTGTAACGTTATGAGTGAGACGAGAGGCGAGCGGATCCAAATGCAAGCTTTTATTTAATGGACGAGACAGAGACATGGTCAAAAACAGGCAGGGTTAGAACAATAGCAAACGGGTATAACAAAGGCAAGACGTGGGGATAGTCCGTGTAGCAGGCGTGGGTCAATCAGCGGCGAACAAAATCCGTGAAACGAGCGAGTAGTCCGTAGGCAGGCGGCGAGACAGTCGAGATGACATGGCCAGGCGAGAAAGCTATACACGGGGAACTCAGGAACTCAGGAACAAGGGAACTAGGAACTAGGAACTAGGAAAACAATGATAATCACAATGATAACAACAACAATACTCCGTGTCTTGCATGGGGAAAGTCCGGGGCTTTTATAGCGCGCCTGATTGGTCACAGGTGCTGACCCAATCAGCGCGCAGACGGGGAATGTAGTTCGGGGTGTAGTGCAACAGTCTGAGCGTTATGACAGGGTGAGAGCGACATCTGGTGGTGAGCGGACCGCAGGTCACCGACCAGATTCATGACATAGCCCCCCCACCAAAGAGCGGCTCCCATCGAACAACAGTCCAGGGGAGCGGTGGGGCGGGAGCGAGACAGGTGAGGGTTGGAGGACCAGGTCCACGCGGAGGAACAGGTGACTGAGGCAGGACCGGCAGAGCTGGAGCCCACCAGGGCGGAGCAGGAGGCGGAGCAGGGGGCACCGGAGCCCTCCAGGGCAGGGCAGGAGGCGGAGCAGGAGGTGCGGGAGCCCTCCAGGGCGGAGCAGGAGGCGCCGGAGCCCTCCAGGGCAGAGCAGGAGGCGCAGAAGCCCTCCAGGGCAGAGCAGGAGGCGCAGAAGCCCTCCAGGGCAGAGCAGGAGGTGCAGAAGCCCTCCAGGGCAGAGCAGGAGGCAGAGCAGGAGACGCAGGAGCCCCCCAGGGCGGAGGAGGAGGCGCAGGGGCCCTCCAGGGCGGAGTGGGCACCCGCGTCAAGGACTGGGACCTGGGGAGAGCAGGGATAGAGGAGGCAGACAGAATCAGGAGAGAAGCAAAGAGTTCATAGGTTGACGCCGCCTCCATAGGAGGTTCTACAGCGGGAGCTGACACCTCTGGAGGCAATGGCGCGGCTTCTCCGGCAGAAGAGGCCTCTGGAGCGGATTCGTGGTCAGACGAGACCTCTGGAGCAGACTTGACATCAGACGGGACCTCTGGAGCAGACTTGAGATCAGACGGGACCTCTGGGGCGGACTTGTGAACAGACGTGACCTCAGGGGCGGACTTGTGAACAGATATGACCTCAGGAGCAGACTTGTGAACAGACGTGACCTCAGGAGCACAGTATGCAGCCCACACACACCAAATGGCAACCGCCATTAAGGGAAGAGCAGCAGCGGGAGGCAGGACCTCCTTAATGGTTGGTTTATGAGGTGCTGGTGCCACTGAGATGTTTGCTGCCCGCACTGATACTAGTGGTGGGTCCAGCACGCTGGCCGTGACCTTGGGATGTCAGACGAGACATGGCGAGGTTCTGGGCGGTCAGACGAGACATGGCGAGGCTCTGGGTGGTCAATAAATTAGAATGTCATGGAAAAGTTCATTTATTTCAGTAATTCAACTCAAATTGTGAAACTCGTGTATTAAATAAATTCAGTGCACACAGATTGAAGTAGTTTAAGTCTTTGGTTCTTTTAATTGTGATGATTTTGGCTCACATTTAACAAAAACCCACCAATTCACCCACATTTCAACAAATTAGACTACTTCATAAGACTAATAAAAAAAACATTTTTAGTGAATTGTTGGCCTTCTAGAAAGTATGTTAATTTACTGTATATGTACTGAATACTTGGTAGGGGCTCCTTTTGCTTTAATTACTGCCTCAATTCGGCGTGGCATGGAGGTGATCAGTCTGTGGCACTGCTGAGGTGGTATGGAAGCCCAGGTTTCTTTGACAGTGGCCTTCAGCTCATCTGCATTTTTTGGAGGCAATGGCGCGGCTTCTCCGGCAGAAGAGGCCTCTGGAGCGGATTCGTGGTCAGACGAGACCTCTGGAGCAGACTTGAGATCAGACGGGACCTCTGGAGCAGACTTGAGATCAGACGGGACCTCTGGGGCGGACTTGTGAACAGACGTGACCTCAGGGGCGGACTTGTGAACAGATATGACCTCAGGAGCAGACTTGTGAACAGACGTGACCTCAGGAGCACAGTATGCAGCCCACACACACCAAATGGCAACCGCCATTAAGGGAAGAGCAGCAGCGGGAGGCAGGACCTCCTTAATGGTTGGTTTATGAGGCGCTGGTGCCACTGAGATGTTTGCTGCCCGCACTGATACTAGTGGTGGGTCCAGCACGCTGGCCGTGACCTTGGGATGTCAGACGAGACATGGCGAGGTTCTGGGCGGTCAGACGAGACATGGCAAGGCTCTGGGTGGTCAGACGAGACATGAGGAGGCTCTGGACAGACAGACAAGACATGGCGGGGCACTGGGAGGTCAGACAAGACGTGACTTGGCTCTGGACAGACAGACGAGACGTGACGAGGCACTGGGTGGTCTGACGGGATGTGACAAGGCTCTGGGCGGTCAGACAAAACGTGACTTGGCTCTGGGCGGTCAGACGAGACGTGACTTGGCTCTGGGCGGTCAGACGAGACGAGACCTGACTCTGGGCGACCAGCCGGGACGTGACTTGACCCAGAAACAACAGCAGTAACTTGACTTGGCTCATTAAGAACTGCTATGACATGACCTGACACGTGAAGTCCAGCGGTGACTTGACTTGGCCTATGAAGATCAGTAGTGACTTGACCTGATTCATGGAGATCAGCAGTGACTTGACCTGACACGTGAAGACCAGCGGTGACTTGACTTGGCCTGTGAGGATCAGCAGTGACTTAACTTGACTCATGGAGATCAGCAGTGACTTGACTTGGCTCATGGAGATCAACAGTGACTTGACTTGGCTCATGGAGATCAGCTGTGACTTGACTTGGTTCATGGAGATCAGCGGTGACTTGACTTGACTCACAGAGATCAACAGTGACTTGACTAGGCTCATGGGGATCAGCAGTGACTTGACTTGGCTTATGAGGATCAGTAGTGACCTGACCTGGCTCGTGAAGATCAGCAATGACTTGACTTGGCTCGTGAAGATCAATAGTGACTTGACTTGACTCATGGAGATCAGCGATGACTTGACTTGGTTCGTAGAGACCAGCTGGGACTTTACTTGACTCAGGAACGACAGCTTTGACTTGGCTTGACTCGGGAACGACGGCTTTGACCTTGCTTGACTCAGGAACCACGGCGGTGACCTTGCTTGACTCAGGAACCACGGCTGTGACCTTGCTTGACTCAGGAACCACAGCTGTGACCTTGCTTGGCTCAGGAACCACGGCTGTGACTTGGCTTGACTCAGGAACCACGGCTGTGACTTTGCTTGACTCAGGAACCACGGCTGTGACTTTGCTTGACTCAGGAACCACGGCTGTGACTTTGCTTGACTCAGGAACCTCGGCTGTGACTTTGCTTGACTCAGGAACCATGGCTGTGACTTTGCTTGACTTAGGAAGAGTGGCTCTGACTTGTCTTGACACAGGAAACACAGCTTTAACTTGACTTGCCTTAGGAAGAGCAGCTCTGACTTGACTTGACACAGGAAACACAGCTCTAACTTGACTTGACACAAGAACAGCAGCTGTAGCTTGACTTGACTCTGGAACAACAACCGTAGCTTGACTTGACACTGGAACAACAGCTGTAGCTTGACTTGACTCTGGAACAACAGCCGTAGCTTGACCCGACACTGGAACAACAGCTGTAGCTTGACTTGACACTGGAACAGCAGCTGTAGCTTGACTTGACTCTGGAACAACAGCCGCGACTTGACTGGACTCTGAAACTTGACTTGACTCAGGAAACGGAGCTGCAACTTGACTTGACTTGGAAACTTGACTTGACTCAGGAAACACAGCTGCAACTTGACTGGACTCGGGAAACACAGCTGCAACCTGACCGGACTCGGAAACTTGACTTGACTCAGGAAACACAGCTGCAACTTGACTGCACTTGGAAACTTGACTCAGGAAACACAGCTGCAACTTGACTTGACTTGGAAACTTGACTTGACTCAGGAAACACAGCTGCAACTTTACATGGCTCTGGTATGGCAGCTGTGATGTGATGGAGCTCCGTTTTCGCCACCATAGCATGAACGCGCTCCGGCGCGGCCGCCATTTTGAGAACTGGCTCAAGTGTAGCCGCCAATTCACGAGCGGATCGCGCGGCCAGCATTACTGGGATGTCGCGTTCCTCCTCCGCGACACCCACGGTAAAATATGAGCCCACAGTGAGCAAAGCATAGTCCAGAAAAGCGGCTAATGATGAGCGCGGACCCTCGCGTCTCAGCCTCCCCCTTAACGGCTGATTTATGCCATCGCATAATCATGGGTGAATGGGTGAAGCTGCTGGATCCTGTTGTGATGGAGTATTCTGTAACGTTGTGAGTGAGACGAGAGGCGAGCGGATCCATATGCAAGCTTTTATTTAATGGACGAGACAGAGACATGGTCAAAAACTTGCAGGGTCAGAACAATAGCAAACGGGTATAACAAAGGCAAGACGTGGGGATAGTCCGTGTAGCAGGCGTGGGTCAATCAGCGGCGAACATAATCCGTTAGGAGGCGAGACGAGAGAACAATCCGTGAAACGAGCGAGTAGTCCGTAGGCAGGCGGCGAGACAGTCGAGACGACATGGCCAGGCGAGTAAGCTATACACGGGGAACTCAGGAACTCAGGAACAAGGGAACTGGGAACTAGGAACTGGGAACTAGGAAAACAATGATAATCACAATGAAAACAACAACAATACTCCGTGACTTGCATGGGGAAAGTCCGGGGCTTTTATAGCGCGCCTGATTGGTCACAGATGCTGACCCAATCAGCGCACTGGATGACGGGGAATGTAGTCCGGGATGTAGTGCAACAGTCTGAGCGTTATGACAGGGTGAGAGCGACATCTGGTGATGAGCAGACCACAGGTCACCGGCCAGATTCATGACAACTTTAATGGTTACATAAAAAAATATTTACAAAAATAAATACAGAAAGCATGTCTAATTAATTGAAATCATGAAACTTGCCGAATTTAACAGCAATTTATTAAGTGTTTTTTTTTTTTTTAAATTACATGTTTTTAAGGCCCTATGAAATACGTTTTATTATTTTTCTCAAATTCAGTTTTGTTTGTGAATCTCTGTTTTCCATTAACTTTCTGGATTCTATTTTAATTGTTTCATTACATTTTAATAATCAAAAGCATGTCTAATTTATTTATAAAGGATAATTAGATTTGATAAAGAGTTAATTTATTATAGAGATATTTATTTCTCTTTTTTTTCAGAAATACTGTGTTGTGTATTTGCAATTTTCTGATAAATCAATTCTGGTAAATATTTTGATTTGGTAATTATTCCTTAAACATTGTTTTAATAACAATTTTATTAGTAGTAGTAGTACTATTTTTACATTAAGTAATATATTAATATATTTCTGACTGTCAAGTTAAACCAAACTTTTATTTTGACGGGTTGCTGTGAAGACCTTTAGGATCTTCATTATATGACGATAGTTTTCCGCAAAGGAAACAGTAAAATGCTCACGAAGTGACTCTCAGAGCAGTTCTAGAGATTATGTTCCTGTGTTCATGTAGAGGCAGAGGTCACGCATATGTGTGTAACGTTAGTAAACAAAACTGCGCGTCTGCGCCATTCACTAACACAGACACACAGAAATACGGCTCTTATTAAAATACATTCTAAAAGAACAAGTACTAGTAAAATGCGGAATCGTACCATTTTTAAAAGCAGGGTATTGCGATACTTTTTCAGTTACGGTATATCGTGCAACACTACCACCAATAAATGTTGTTTGAAAGTGCATAGAAGCTTGTCACCTCTCTACTGCAATCCTGGCCCATTCCTTAGCTAGAAAAAAAAAGCTTTCAGGGCCCGTATTAACAAAACATTTTATCTTACCACAAAGAGTTCTCCTAAATAGCAGTAAAAGTTTTTAGCTAAAAGTTTTCCCTTAAAAACAAGGTTAAAAGTAGCTCATAACTCACCAATGTAGGAGAAAATCTTAAAAATAATGGGCATGTCAGTCCTAAATTTAGGACTCCTACATTTTCTAAGAGTATTTCACGAAGCGTTTTAGCACCAAGACTAGATCTTAAGTCTGTGAAATGTTAGGAATAGTGAAGAGGACTGCTAAGGCACTAAGACCAAGCCACAAAATATCTTAAAATGGCTGTTGCCGGCTATCTGCCTCACAACATCGCGATTTTGAACAGAAATACAAAACCTTAGAATTAGACACTTTGACAATATGCCAATGATAACCGTAAAAAGAAAAGAACGATCCAACCGCATGTCGGCGAACGTGATTAACCGTTCACGTGTGACGCGCTCATATCAAGAAGTGTCCAGACGCAAAATGCATTCACACAGAATGCGCTTTTGCATTGACAAAGGTGGGACGCGGGCAGTGGAATAGGAAAAACATAAAAGGAGCTGGGAGTGAACGCCTTTTAATGTAATGTCATTTTAAGACACTGCAAGAAACGCGAGTGCAATAACCAAACGCGTCCATTTTTACAATTGGGATTTAAATTTTTTGCCATATTGCCCAGCCCTACTATCAACCATGATTATTCTACTCTGTTAATTAAAAGGCTGTTTATGCATATTCAATAATTGTTTACGCAAAGCATACATGAAAGAGGCTGACATTTAGACTGAACATATAGTTGTTTAATTAGTGACCATTAGCCTGTATTTTAAAATCTTTATTTGAATGTGGCAACATTTATTATTTTTTAAGCTTTATTTGAATATGCCAAAATAATAATCGCACTCTACAATATTTCTATGAACAGGCCTAAATCTCTGACAGAGACCCCTCCCCTATCAGCCAATCACTGTATGCATAGTTAGTAATCATGCTAACATCATCCATAGCAACCCCTCTCTCACTCTTAGCTTAAGACTTCTCTTTATTCCTTAGTAAAAGTTTGTCTCAGCAGCTTTGTGAATAGGTTTTAAGAGAGAACTCTTAGCTAAAAACTACTACTAGGAGAACTCTTAGTGGTAAGATAAAATGTTTGTGAATACAGGCCCTGATGAGACAGACTTTTTCTAAGGAGTAGAGAGAAGTCTTAAGCAAAGAGTAAGGGCGGGGTTGACTTTGTTGGTATGGATGATGTCAGCATCCCTACTAACTATGCACACAGTGATTGACTGATAGGGGAGGAGTCTCTGTCAGAGATTTGTTCACAGAAATATTGTATTATGCTGCCATATTCAAATACATTTAAAAAAATTTTTTTTGCCACATTCAAATAAAGATTTTAAAATGCAGGCTAAGTGTCACTAATTAAACAAGTATACGTTCAGCTGATTGTCAGCCTTTTACATGTGTGCTTCTCATAAACAGTCAGCTGAAATGCATATAAACAGCCTTTTTATTAACAGAACAAAATAATCATGGCTGATACTAAGACATACAAATGTAAAAGAAAACCAAACTGGACTCAAGAACAGCTGTTACTTCTTGCCCAACGTGTTAATGACAACAAAGATAATAATATCAAAGGAAAATTTGGAGTTGGTATAACCTCCAAAACCGAACAGTTTGCGTGGGAAAACATGTGCAGATAAATGCAGAGTGTTTTTAAAACGTTTAAGTTCAAAGGCAGATTGCTAGCAACAGCCATTTTGGGATAGCTGAGATTTGGTTTTAGTGACTTAGGAGTCCTCTTCACTACTCCTAACATTTCACATATTTAGGAGCTAGTTTTAGTGCTAAAACACTTTGTGAAATACTCTTAAAGCAAACATTTAGGAGTTCTAAATTTAGGACTGACACGCCCATTATTTTTAAGATTTTCTCCTAAATTGGCAAGTTATGAGCTACTTTTAGCCTTAAAATGTTTTGTGAATACGGGCCCAGATCATTGATAATCTTTGGTTTTCACTTTGCCACTGCTTTCTTCAAATTCAACCAAATATTTTCAATGAGAATTACATCTGGAGACGGAACAGGTTACTAATGAACATTCTATGACTGATCCCTGAACCAAGCTTAAGTAGATTTGGATATATACTTTGGGATGAATGTCCTGCAGGGAAGTCCACTGATTACCAGCTTCAGTTACTGCACCAAAGGCATCACAATTCTTGCCAAAATGGCCTGATACTTCAAAGAATCCATGATATTCTTCATTCAGTCATGATTTCCACTTCCTGCTTCCTGTTCTTCTCCTTATAAACTTTGCCTTTTTTTTTACACCAGACATACCGCTGATCCATGGGTCTAAAAAAGTCCAGTTTGGTCACATCCCTACATAAAACATTGGCTATGTTCAAAATGGCGAACTCCCCAGTACACAGTGCATACTGCCTACTATTTTTTTTTTAAGAATAGTGTGTGAAACAGTATAAAATAAGCAAAAAAAAATTTTTTTTGATTAGTATGCTTGTTACATGACAACTTAACATTAATTCAGCCCAGCTGTTGAGGTTGTTACCTTACAAACAAATGTGTTAACAGTTCTTTTTACAAAGGCTTGTTAATAAGGCTTCATACTAGTAAACAATGCTATATTACCCAATTTAACTCATTTCATAATTGATTAACTTTGCATATTGGACAGAACTGAATCAACACTGAGCTATCTTCAACTAAACAATAATATTTTTGGCAGTTAGACTGTCAAGAAGTGGAAAAAGCGATATATTCTAGTTACACTAAGTACAAATGATAAATTCTGTTTACGCTGAAATAGCAGCATTTTCTTTAGCAACAGTGTGTTGTCATGTATGACATTTACAGAAAATTGTGTTGTCTCCTTTAAGAGTCAGCTTGTTGATGATGTCATCATTATAGGACCAGCTTCAGTCTGCTGTATGTAAGAGAGCTACCTGCTACTGTGGTTCCTTTCATCTTAAGCCATCTGCTACATTTCTTGTCTTTCGGAAGTATCGTTGGTATGTAAGTTTATGTTAAGAAGTAATTCAACTATATTTCATAGTATTTTGTGTTAAATGCAAACTTTCATGTGAATTTTAGATTCTCCACATGTTGATTGTTATATGCAAATATATGTAACCTATGTTGCAGTTACAGATTGTTAATCATTTATTTTGGTGCAATATGATGCAGTTTATTCAATTACAGTTTGGAATGTGTAAGATTTCAAATGTGTACAGTACTTTTCATATGCATCAATGCAGACATATATGCAATGTTATTTTGCACATGCCTATGTTACACTAGCAATACATATGTGAAATATTCCTTTCAATGTACTTATATCCAGTTTGTTCTTTTCAGTTTTACCCTACTTCCAGTTATCCATTAAACGAAGTGAACTGGGTATTTGCTTCAGCGTGGTGATTGGTAGAGGAGTTATCTGTCTGTCAACATATGCAAGGTGCATTGGGGTGGCAGAACAGTAAAACAACGTCTTCCTCACAGACAGATCTACAGGAACAAAGGTCAGAGTGTACCTTCCAATGTGATTGAGTAAAAAAGGAAAAGAGAAATTGAACAACTTCAAGATAGGCTTCCTCTACATTATGTAGGATTCAAAGCAACCAACTCAAAGCAGTCTAGTGACTCGGTCTAATCAGTCAACACCCTCCAAAGACTCGAAGGGCTCAACTATTAACTCTGCTGTTGCTATCGCCCTCGCTGAAGCTGAAGAGGCCAAAGCGAAAGCTAAATATGCAGAAAAGGAGATGCAGATAAAGAAGGGCACATTTGGACGCAGAAAGAGCATGTTTAGAAGCACAATTAGCAGTTCTGGATGTAGAAAGGGAAGCTGCTGTGGCAGTGGCCAAAGCTGAAGCACTATCGACAGCACTAAACAGTGACAAAGTATCAAGTCGTAAAGCCAGCAGTCAACACACCTCAGTTTCTCACGTCACTGCACAAAGAACCAAAGAGTATGTACAAGAACAAGCTAGACTACAAGCTAATAAACAGCTCGTTTTACCTGTAATTTCAGAAGATTGGTTCCCACCACCCCCACAGACCGAGCCGTTTCAAGAGAGTATGCCGCAACTGCAGCCATATGAGTTGGTGCCACCCGATTCAGGTGAAGCCTTCAGACGACAGGAAGTCTCGGGGAATGTTATCAACAATGAAGCACTTATCCAGGATAAGCAATCTGAAGAAGCCAACAGATATGCTCCCTACCCCGATAAGTATCACCCTAGGCTGCCACAGAGTGTAAAGCCCTCTCCTTCTGTCAAGAGCAGACAAGATGATTACTTTGCTCATGTGAGACCACCTGATGATCTTGGCCACTTGCCAGCATGCACTTACTTGCATCCTAGCATGCAGTCACAAAATACAGCTGCAAATGCTCACAGTTACCCTCAGTCCAAGTCATGTGCTCCGACTCCAAACCAAGTTCGATTGCACACAAGCACTCCTTTATACAAACATTGATGCAAATCAGAACATGTCTGACCTTGTTAGATTCATGGCTAGAAGAGAAATTGTTTCCACAGGGCTATTACAATTCGACGACCGCCCTGAAAATTATAGATCATGGAAAGCGTCATTCTTCACTGCCACTAGAGATCTCGATCTTACAGCTAAAGAGGAGATGGATCTCTTGGTCAAGTGGTTAGGAACTGATTCTAGGGAGAAAGTGAAACGCATCAGGGCAGTGCATGTGAAAAACCCAGACAGAGGTCTCTCTATGATTTGGGAACGGTTAGATGAATGTTTTGGTGCACCTGAGGTTGTAGAATGCTCACTACTCAAGAGACTGGAGACTTTCCCTAAGATCTCGAATAAAGAATGGAAGAAACTCAGGGAGTTAGGAGACCTTCTAATGGAGCTCCTTGTAGCAAAATCAGAGGGAGTGCTTCTGGGTCTCGCATGCTTGGACACCGCACGTGGCATAGCCAGCATAGTGCAAAAGCTATCTTTCAACCTACAAGATAAGTGGATGACTCTGAGCTACACTTTCAAACAGCAACATAGAGTCCCCTTTCCTCCATTTTCTGTACTAGTCAACTTCGTTGTAGAACAAGCCAGAATGCGGAATGATCCTAGCTTTTCTCTTCCCTTTCAAGCTGATCATTCAAGGCCAGAACATCCTAGGAACACTAACAGATCCGGGTGGTTTTTGATTCAAGCTGTCAATACAATGGGGTTTCGCTGAATGACGTACTTTTGAAGGGCCCAGATCTCAACAATGGACTTCTTGGGGTGCACTTGCGCTTTAGAAAGGAAGCGGTAGCTTTCACTACGGATATCCAACAAATGTTCCATTGCTTCCTCGTCAAGCCAGAGGACAGAAACTTTCTCAGATTCTTCTGGTATGAAGAGAATGACCCAGAGAAGAGTGTCATCGAATACAGGATGAAGGTCCATATTTTTGGGAACAGTCCTTCTCCTGCTGTTGCAATTTATGGCCTCAGACAAGCAGCAAAAGAGGCCGAGTCTGAGTTCGGTGCAGATGTTAGAAGGTTCGTAGAAAGGGATTTCTACGTGGATGATGGTTTAAGATCATTACCATCTGCAACAGCTGCAATTGATCTCCTCAAAAGGACCCAAGCAGCCCTGGCTCGTTCCAACCTAAAGCGCCACAAAATCGCTTCCAACAGCAAGGAGGTTATGGACGCGTTTCCTTTGGATGAACAAGCTAGTGATCTAACAGACATGGACCTAGGCAAGGTCGCAGTGAAAGTACAGAGTACCCTTGGAGTCAACTGGAATCTCCTAACTCACATATTTACATTTCAGCTGTCATGTGACACAAAGCCATTCACACGTCGTGGAGTCCTCTCGACTGTGAATGGCTTATATGACCCCTTTGGGTTCGCAGCTCCAGTTGTCATCCATGGGAAAGCTCTGATAAGAGAACTTACAACCGAGTCATGTGACTGGGATGCGCCTTTGCCTCTAGAGAAAATGGGACCTTGGCAACAATGGAAGGACTCTCTTCAAGAGCTTCAACATCTCCAGATCCCAAGACATTATACAAAAGATTTCTCTTCTGAAGTCTCACAGAGGGAGCTTTGCATCTTCGCAGATGCTTCTGTCTTGGCTATAGCCGCAGTAGCTTATCTCAGAAGTTCAAGTCCTGAAGGGAGCTGCAAGATAAGCTTCATCTTGGGGAAAGCCAAGCTAGCTCCCTGGCCAGAGCTTACTATCCCACGACTTGAGCTCTGCAGTGCGGTGTTGGCTGTGCAGATGGCTGACCTTATAATGTCTGAAACTGATTCAGAGTTTGACAGTGTGAACTTCTTTTCAGACAACAAAGTGGTACTTGGTTATACTCATAATGAGAAGCGCAGGTTCCACGTTTTTGTTAATAACCGAGTACTAAGAATCAGAAGACGTACGCATCCACGTCAATGGCATTATGTTGCAAGTGATCAGAATCCAGCAGACCACGCAACAAGATCTGTACCTGCAGCCTATCTGAAAGACACAACATGGCTTACAGGTCCACCATTCTTGTCATGCCCGAACCAGACATACCTTGCTTCGGACCCGTTTGATCTTGTTGATCCTATGACAGACATCGAAGTCCGTCCTGAAGTGTCAGCATTAGTCACCTTAACGAAGGACAGTCAGCTAGGCTCAGAATGCTTTAAGCGCTTCTCTAATTGGAAGGAACTCCTCCGTGCTATTGCGTGTCTAATACACGTTGTACGGGCCTATAAAGGAGAGCTGGTCAAAGATGGAAAGGATTGCAAAGGATGGCATTGTTGTTCAACACCATACAGTGTAGGTGAATTATGCCGAGCTAAGAATGCCATCATTCGTGCTATGCAACAGGAAGGTTTCACTGAGGAATTCAGATGCATTGAAGATGGCAAGAATATTCTGAGGAGCAGTCCTCTCTTCGCACTGAATCCCTTCATAGATGAGAACGGACTTATGAGATTCGGCGGTCGAATGCCTCGAGTGAACACTGGATTTGAAGAACGCAATCCCATCATCATTCCACGACAACATCACATTGCAGTCTTGATAGTGAGGCATTATCACGAGCAATCTCAACACCAAGGGAGACATTTCACAGAAGGTGCCATTCGTATGGCAGGCTTTTGGATTGTAGGAGCCAAAAGAAGCATATGTTCCCTTATCTTTGGGTGTGTGACTTGCCGGAAACTGCGTGGATGGAGTGAAACGCAGAAGATGGCCAATCTGCCAATGGACAGAGTCAACACCGAACCCCGTTTACTTACGTAGGGACCGAGGTATTTGGTCCTTGGACCATTTCTGCCCGCCGTACTAGAGGAGGACTTGCGAACAGCAAAAGATGGGCGGTGTTGTTTACCTGTTTAACCATCAGAGCTGTCCATATCGAGGTAATTGAGTCGATGGACACATCTTGCTTCATAAACGCCCTAAGACGCTTCATTGCCATTTGTGGTCCAGCAAAGCAAATACGCTCAGATCGAGGGACAAATTTCATAGGAGCGTGCAGAGAATTGGACATCCCCTCCAACTTGGATGAAACTAAGGTCACAAGGTTTCTTGCAGATCAAGGATGTTCATGGATCTTTAACCCACCCCATGCCTCCCACATGGGTGGAGTGTGGGAACGGATGATTGGGATAACTTGGAAGATTTTGGACTCAATGATGCTGCAGCTGAGATCATCAAGAATCACACACGAGGTTCTCACAACATTCATGGCGGAGGTGACAACGATAATAAATTCCAGACCGTTGGTACCAGTTATTATGGACCCAGAGGATCCTCTCATACTCACCCCCTCAGCGTTACTCACTCTTAAGTACGGCCCTTGTCCTTGTCCATCTGGAGAGTTTGACCATGCTGACCTTTACAGAAAGCAGTGGAAACAGGTCCAAAATCTGGCATCCACCTTCTGGGACAGGTGGCGAAAACAGTATCTCTCCACGCTGCAACCTAGGAAGAAGTGGCAGGTTAAAAGGCAAGACATCACAGAAGGCAGTGTAGTTCTTATGAAAGACCATCAGTCTAAACGTAACCAGTGGCCTCTGGGGCGCATCACTAGAGTTTTCCCAAGTGAAGATGGAAGAGTGCGAAAGGTGGAGATCAAGGTCATGGATAAAGAAGAGTCAAAAGTGTTTATTAGACCTGTAACTGAAGTGGTAATTCTCATTCCTTCAGACTAATTCAGAGACTGTTTTTCCTGTCTCTTAGTTTATCGGTAGTAAGTTTGGTATCTTGTGATACCAGACGAGGAGTGTGTTGTCATGTGTGACATTTACAGAAAATTGTGTTGTCTCCTTTAAGAGTCAGCTTGTTGATGATGTCATCATTATAGGACCAGCTTCAGTCTGTTGTATGTAAGATACTGCACAGCCACTGATACTGCAGAAAAACAGTTTTGCAGTGCCGTTTATCGCAGCAAGGCATTGATGGGCATTGTTATTGTAAATAGCCTCTGCCTGAACAAACTGGTCTATTTGTCCTTAGAGTAAATACACTTTCTTTACTTTAAATACAGTTTCTTTTTAGAGCTGCTTTACAGCAGAATTGAATTCTGTTTACATAATTAAAAATATTTATTTATATATTATATTACTGCAATATTATTATTACTTAATATCTTTGAAACAATCAGTACTGTATGAAGCACTATAGAGATAAAGGTGACATCATTTTACTTGATCGGAAACGTCCTACTAACAATATTTTTTTTTAAATACACAGCAATAGTTTGTAGTTTACATGTATATGTTTATATGTACATATACATGTGTTACATTTACTATTCCCTGCCTCCAGTTTAATCATGCATTTGAAAAAGAAACTTCACATGGAGCACACTGCATTCTGGAAAACAGTATCCCATTCAGTGTCTTCAGATACATACATCAAATTTTAGCAAATGAAGCAGGTAATCCAGGCATTCCATGCATACAGAAAATCCACATACTATTCACAGTATACACATAGCATACTACAATATAGTAGGAGTTGTATGGTAGTATGCCATTCCGAACACAGCTTCTATACTGATTTCATTGTACTTGAGTTATATTTAGCAGATTCTGGCAAATACAGTAGATCATCCGGGTACTCCATGCATACAGAAAGTTTGCATACTATGCACAGTATACATACTGGGTACTGCAGAAATAGTATGAGTAGTATGATAGTATGGCATTTCAAACATAGCCATTGTTCCAAAACTCCACAGGACTATCCAAATGAATTTTAGCATGTTCAAGTCAGGCTTTATGTTCTTCTTGGTCAAGTGTATTATTCGGCAAGATGCCTCAACATGAAGGCCATGCTTGCTTCTTATACACTGCATTGAAATGTTTTTCCTCCTTTTGTCGGGTCATCTTGCAAGTCTTTGGCTGTTTTTCTCAGTTGTTCTGATCAAACATTTTATGATAATGTGTTTTTATGTTTAACATCCTCAAAGAAATTCCAGTACAAGACACTTTAAACTAGAGAATAAGGAAGCCATCTTGGTTTCAAGGAACTTTTAATGTCTTGGAAATCTTTATGTAGCCTTAAGACTTTCTAAAGCAATACAATTATTTCTTCTCTAGCTTCTCTATAGCTTTTGAGTTTCTAAATAGGGCTGTCACTAATCGGATAATTCATTTTTTGTAGCAATAAAAATAGACCTAAGTAAACAATGGCCTTTAAAATGACTTAAAATTCACAAGCAATGAGGCAACAAAGCTTGAATACAGTATCAAAAACAAGTAATCATATGGTTTTATTGAACAAAACTGTTCAAATAAATAATGTATTATAAACAACATAATGTGCATTATGTATTACAACAAATGCCTGCAGATGGCACAGACGGCCTGCCAATTATTTTGACACTTTACTGTGCAATCTAATCCATGTTTAATTTTGACTCAACATTTAATTCAAATGTCCAGTCTACTTACTCTTTAATATTGGGCCATTTCTTTATGATAGAAATGCTACAGCCACTGTAGAGATGGAGTTTCAGACACTTCACACATGTAAATGATAGCAGTTTGTGTAGAAGTATTTACTGTGAATGGAGCCACTCTGATGCACATACGTAACCTACATGCATGTGAATAATTAAAGTGCATGTAATAAAGGGAACCCTGGGTATTACAGGAGAAGTCCACTTCCAGAACAAAAATTTACACAGTGTACTCACCCCCTTGTCATCCAAGATGTTCATGTCTTTCTTTCTTCAGTCGTAAAGAAATTGTGTTTTTCTCCCTCAACTTCAAAAATCATTTCAAAATCATCCTACAACCCTGCAGAAGTACCGACCCAGTCTTTGCAAAAGTGAACATGCAAAGAAGATGAAACAATAGCTGTTTTGGGAGAAGGGGGGGAAAAGACGGGCTCGGGCCGATAATTCTGATAAGCTGTCGGACAAGGGCTAGGAAATACTTTAATTATTATTCAATGTTTGCAACACAGAAATGTAACCTATACCGTGTATCCTGGTCGTGAAGCTTGTTCAAACAAAGCTTAACTTACATGACCAGATCTCTCTGTGGATCAGCGGTTGCGCGAAAGCAGGTTTAAATTGCGATTTCAAAGGTTTTATAGGCATGGCGAAATCATATAGCAATAAGATTGCGTGTGTTTGAATCGAGATCGCGACCTTTTAATGAATAATCCATATGAGTCTATAGCCTATGTATTTTTGTATGTCATAATTTGCACCAGACCTCAAAAACTGTCATAAACCGGAAAAAAATGAGTTCAGGCAGAGTAAGACAAGACGAGCGTTTGACATTAAAAAGTATATAAATTGTATTATTTTTAAAAAAACAACCGATCGCTTCGCTAGATAAGACCCTTCTTCCTCGGTTGGGATCGTTTACAATCGCATTTGGGATTCTTTAAAGCCGCATTTAAACTACATTTTGGAAATTCAAACTCGGGGCACCATAGACGTCCACTAAATGCAGAAAAATGCTGAAATGTTTATCTCAAAAAACATAATTTCTTTACAACTGAAGAAAGAAAGACATGAACATCTTAAATGACAAGAGGGTGAGTACATTATCTGTAAATTTTTGCTCTGGAAGTGGACTGCTCTTTTAAGACTTGTTTAGCTTATTATAACATAAATGACATTACTAAAATATTTGGTAGAACACTCATAAAAAAAGATTTAAGTTGTTTAAAAAAATCCACATTGTTATATACATATTATGGACTATGGGGGGCACCATTATTTTAATTATGTAGCACGGTTGCACTCATGAGCCACTGGCATTGAGCTACGCTATTTCTACCGCAATACAACTTGGAAAATAAAATATTGATACTGTTCTGTCCATTGTCTGGTCATGGTGTATGGCTGACACCTACAGGCCATTTTTAATAGCGCAGTTTAATTACTCCTCGTCCAACTGGTTAGATTTTTTTTGGAAATGAAAGGGATCTCTATTTTATTAATTCAGTAGCCTACGCACATAAATGTAGCAAAACATTTAATAATAAAAATGTATCGGGATATGTTTGACTATGGTTAGCTGCACAATGTTGACTTTTGTGATTGGCCACAACACCTGCAGACTGCAGCCAATGGACATGCCTCTCTATCAGTGCACGTTTTATTCCTCACAGAACAGATCGTGAAAGCAGACTACTCCAGGTAAACTATCTGGGATGATCTCTGATTTTTGCTGAAAATGTGAACATCTTAGTTTAACAGATGACATAACAAAATGTTTAAATGATTAAAGCCAGTGATACAGTCCATGTGATATGCAGGAATACACTGTATACCCATAAGGAAAGGTTGAGGATTTCCATATACCCACTTAAAAAAGTGTGAGGATACGTAACAACATCATTTTGTGAGAAACGTTCATGTTCATTCATAACTTCACCCCATCTGTGTTGCGAAGCACCAACTTTTTGAAAATCACACCGTGTTTCTGTTGACAACCACTTGCGCAACACCGAATGTAAATCACTAAAGAAAAGGACGAGGCCAAGTATGTGTCCCATACTCGGAATTTGTGCTCTGCATTTAACCCATCCAAGTGCACACACAAAGCAGTAAGTAGTGAACAAACACACACACACACATACAGTAAACACCTGGAGCAGTGGGTTTTAGCTGCGGCGCCCAGGAAGCAGTTGGGGGTTACTACAGAAAATGAGCCAGATGAGTCTAATGCTATCCTACACGCTACAAAAATGAGCCTGAGGATATCATAATGTTACCTGGTACGTAAAAGTTGAATACACGCTATCTTTAACGTTATTATTAACATAACTGTAACAGGGGATTGTTGGCATATGATAACAATGAGTGATTTTCTGTTTTTCAATGGATTAACATTAAAGATTAAAGGTAAATGTGGTTTAATGCACAAATCCAACAGCTAATAATCCACATCTGATTTATTTCTCAACAGTTTGTTCATTTAAAGGGGTCATCAGATGCCCATTTTCCACAAGTTGATATGATTCTTTAGGGTCTTAATGAAAAGTCTATAATATACTTCGGTTAAAAATTCTCAATGGTTGTGTAAAACAACACCCTTTTTACCTTGCCAAAATCAGCTCTGCAAAAATCATCTCATTCTGGTCAAGGCTGCTTTAAATGTTAATGAGCTCTGATCGCCCCGCCCCTCTCTTCTCTCTGTGAAAAGACGAGCCTGTTTACTTTAGCCGCATTTATCCACGTTTAGCCGCTAAACTTGTTAACTAGTACTTTATTAGGAAAGGCGATCGCAAAGATTCATAAAAAATACTTATACTCACTTCTGCTGTATGTGAAGCTGGATCATGAATGATTTGCGTGAAAACAGACGGATAACGTTATATGTAGATCGGGAGGCGCATTCCCTTCACAAACAAACGTAATCTACTGCATCTTCAGTGGCTCAGATGTCGGGAGTAAATGACAACCATTATGTATATTATTACATCCAGCAACACAACACCTCAATCGCTCAATCGGAGATATTCTTGTCTAACTTACATCCCTGCTCCTGCATCCAAACAAAAGAGGGCGGACTGTGACAGCTGATCTGAGGTAAAACGCTCATGTCATTCAACTATCGTGGGAGAGGCCGCTCCCACGATAGGTAAAAAGGGTTTTGTTTTACACAACCACTGAGAATTTTTAACCAAAGTATATTATAGACTTTTCATTAAGACCCTAAAGAATCATATCAACTTGTGGAAAATGGGCATCCGATGTGACGCAACAATGACAGGCATCTGAGAATGGCTCAATTTGAAAAAGGGGATATTATTTTCACAGATTAATTAAAAACCACTGCATGGATTTTTATCATTACAGGGTAGATTTGTACATACACTGACAACACACATTAATCGATGCAGAATCGATTCAAAATCTTCCCGGTGCATCGTGATTCTCTCTGGAATCAATTCTGATCTTAGATTTTAACAGCAGATGGTGCTCTAATCTAGTTTTTTTATCCTCAAACTCAAATGCTCATGAAGAAGAGTGCTGAAGAACACTTATGCGTTCAGCTGAGTCATGTAATTTCACCTCGGCTCAGAATGCTTTAAGGACAAGATTAATGAACACAGCCCACTGTGAACACCCTTGTAATTCGCTTCAACCTTTTTGAAATTTATGAATGATTATTTTAGGTTCATGTGTCTGTAAGGATTTGGAAACAAGCAGAGTATGACTGTTTCTGAAGCATGCAGTGCCATCTGCTGTTCAAAACTAAGCTCAGAATCAACTCGAGAAAGAAAGAGAAAATCTTAGAATTGATGCTGAATCATTTCTCGATTTGAGACGCATCAATTTATTTTCCTATCCCTACCATCAACTGTTCCGAGCATCTTTGACTTTGGCTCTCAAAAACAGGACATAAAATAGCCTATTACTTCAATTAGTGTAATTTATTTATACAGCACATTTAAAAACAGCCACAGTTGACAAGTGCTTAACAATATCAGGATACTCACATGCAAACAAGACAAGTACAGTAGAAAAAAAAAAAAAAAAAATATATATATATATATATATATATATATATCATATATCCACAGTGTCCAAAGTCAACTCAAACTAAAAGCCAAGGAATGCAGGTGTGTCTTAAGCAACAACTTAAAAATTCCAACAGTCCAAGCAGTTCTTATGTGTACAAGATTAAGAGCAACCACTAAAAAAGCTCGGTCACCTTAATTTTTTAACCCGGCTCTTGGAACATCGATCAGCACCTGATTGGATGACCTCAGAAAAAAAATAGGATGATCTACAAATAAATTTGTACATAATCTGCATAACAATGGAGGGAGATATTGTGTCTTCTAAAAATATACCCCAAGGGCAACACATGCAAAGAAAACACACACACACATACAAAGATTACTTCTAAAATTATGTTTTTTGATGTAAAAATCTTGATAGCAATATAAGTGGTCTTCAAAGAAAAGTACAAAATAAAAAAAGAGGCAGTTCATGACCCTAAAGCCCTAGGAGGAGATACAGTACAGTTAAAAATTCTTGGTCTCAGAAGAATAAGAAGTTTAAATAGTATAACAGTATGTAGGTTTTCTCAAGCCAACATAACTAGCTAATAATTTCAACAACGTTAGTGTGGTGGATCAATGAATGCAGAAGAAGGGGAGAGATAACATACATACTGTGTATGTGTACATGTGTGTGTACAGCAGTTAAACTGAATACAATGTTTATAAATCCTTGTTTCAAATGATGAGGGAGATGAGAACTCCTGGCCAGCCCTGTGGACTGAAAGTCAGGCTAGGGAATTTAAAATCAGGCACGCTTAAATGTGCATTGAAAATTGCCAACTGATAAAACCAGGGACCATATTCTTAGGATAAACGTAGCTCTTAACTGGCCGAATGCTCTCGGTTACATGTAGATGCATACTGTAAGCATAAGTAAGTGTGGTAATGCTTTATGGGGCATCACTCTGGGACAGGAGAGTATGAGGTTGGAAGGAAAAATAAATAAATCAATAAATCAATCAATCAATCAATCACAGTATGCTCACTACAAAACCAAAAAAAAAAAAAAGGAAAAAAAAAAACTACAACAATAGGTAAAGCTGTGTTAATCCAAAACTCATAAGTCCTAGGCACTCGAATATTGTGAAATATAAAAAGCCTTTATTCACATGGCTTTAAAGTTTTAAAAACAACAAATGTGCACACTGACACACTGCAGCAAACTCGCCTTCATCAGGGTGTCAATTTACAAACACACTCAAGAGTTAATTTAAGCAATCAGTTCATCACATGACAGTCACCTGAACAGGTATCAAAAACAATGACGAGAGGATTACTAATCATAATTATAATCGCACCAAATAAATTCAAAAACAATTCAAAACACTGTAACAATTCATATTATTTCAATACAAAGTAAAATAATAATAATAATAATAATCTCATGAAACATAACTTGAATCCCAAAAAAATCCCATTACAAAAAAGGAAAAAAATTCCAATTCTCCATTTAAACCTGGAAACTAAGTTGACATTAAAGTATAAATCCAAAAAGACTCTCTCTGTTGTAACCTTTTTTATCCTATCTCCTCTCCTTATTGATTTTGGAACATGGAACACTATTTTCAATGTACTGGGGTTACCATGATTTTTATCTCTATAATGTAAAGCCATAGGATATTGAGGATTACAACTGCCTATAGCATTCTTATGTTCTGCTAATCTCAACTTCAGTTGTCTTTTAGTCATTCCTATATAAAAACAGCCACATGGACATTCCAACCTATACTCCACAAATGACGTATTGCAATTAATAAATGAATTTACTTTAAACTCACGGCCTGATGTTACATAAATAAATATATTTGTCTTGACCATATTTTCACAATGACTGCAATTACCACTTCTGTAATTCCCTACATTTGAACTTAACCAAGTGCTTCTGGAGGAAAGATGACTTCTCACCAATTTATCTTTAATAGTTGGAGCTCTTCAAAACACAATGGAAGGAGATTCAGGTAGAACTTCCCTAAGGTGAGGATCATTCATCAAGATATCCCAATTAGTTTCTACAATTTTCTTAATTTTATGTGCCTCTATATTGTATTGTGTAATTAAATAAACTAAATTTTCAAAATGACTTGATTTTTGTATTTGTACTAATAACTCATCTCTACTAATGTTTTTAACTTTATTACATGCTTTATGAATCAAGTTATTTTTATATCCTCTTTCTTGAAATCTTTGAATCATATCTTGGGCCTTGATATCAAAATCCTCCTCCTCATCACAAATCCTTTTTAACCTCTGAAATTCTCCAAAAGGGATGTTATCAATAAACCTTGGGGGATGAAAACTGTCTGTTCTTAAAATAGTATTTCTGTCTGTTTCTTTTCTGAAAATAGTTGTATGCAGTTTTCCTTCCTTGTCCTTAAATATTCTTAAATCCAAAAAATTAATTTGAGTAAATGAAAAATCCAGACTAAGCTTCAAATGTGCATTCGTAGTATTCAAATATGAATGAAAAGCCAACAGACCTACCTCAGAGCCAGACTATATCACAATGACATCATCTATAAATCTTCCCCACCACACAATACTCTTCAAATATGGATTGGAATCTGAAAATATAAACCTATTTTCCCAAAATCCCAGAAATAAATTTGCATAGTTAGGGGCAAAACAAGCGCCCACTGCTGTACCCCTAGTTTGTTTATATAACTGATCTTGAAACAAAAAGACATTATTTTTCAATGTTCATTCTGCCAGTTGTAAAATAAAACTAGCCGGTGGCTTCTCTAGGGGTGATCTCATTTCTGAATAATGTGACAATGCTTCAAGGCCTTCCTCATGATCAATATTTGTATACAATGATTCCACTTCCATAGTAGCCAATATAGAGGTTTCTGTATTTTTAATTTCCTTAATAATATTCAATACGGGTTGTATCTTGAATATAGGAAGGAAGCTCACTAACTATTCGTTTTATTAAATAATCCACACATTTTGAAGCTAGTTCAGTAATAAACCCATTCCCACTATTTATAGTTCTCCCTGGTGGATTTTCAAAATTTATGTGACCATGGACCACAAAACCAGTCATAAGGGTATATTTTTCAAAACTTTAAAAAAAGATCATCTGAAAGCTGAATAAATAAGCTTTCCATTGATGCATGGTTTGTTACGATGGGACAATATCTGGCCGAGATACAACTATTTGAATATATGGAATCTGAGGGTGCAAAGAAATCAAAATATTGAGAAAATCGCCTTTAAATTTGTCCAAATTAAGTTTTTAATAATGCATATTACTAATCAAAAATTAAGTTTTGATATATTTACAGTAGAAATTTTACAAAATAACTTCATGAAACATGATCTTTACTTAATTCATAGCTCTAATGATTTTTGGCATAAAAGAAAAATCTATAATTTTGACCCATACAATGTATCTTTGGCTATTGCTACAAATATACCCCAGCGACTTAAGACTGGTTTTGTGGTCCAGGGTCACATATAAAAAGTAGAAATTTTAGGCTCTTTACAAAACAAGAAGTCATATTCATTCTGTGAAATCCATCCCTCAGTCCTAGCATGTGTCAATAAGTCAGTCAGTTCGGTTTGAATCCTTTCAGCTGGATCAAATTTCAGGAGCTGATAATACTCACAGTTCCATAATTGTCGCAAAGCTGTGTTAATGTTTAAGTTAGTCAAAGCCACAACACTCAGCTTTTGTTCAGTGCTGAGTAAACAGTTCAATAAAAAATAAGTTAATATTAAGTGACTTACATTTCAGGAACACAACGTTTCATTTTGCTCTATGTAGTCCAACAGTTTCAAACAAAGTCACAGCTGAGCCACCGAGAATCTCCAAGCAGTGTTTCCAGTGTTTCATTTATTAATGAATGTGCATTTTGAACGGGCACTTGCTGTCCACCTACCACACCTACTGTCCATTTTCTTTACATTTTTAAAGTATCATTTCAGTTAATATTTCTATATTCAGAACTTTACATTTAAAACATGAATCTTATACACTGTTATTATAAATTTAAATGTTTTCATGTCACCTGTGAGTCTGTAAATATACCTAAAAGCCATTTTTGTGTTCTTCTGTGCTCCTCTGTAGTATGATGAATATTGTTATTGATTTTATTTGATTGGTAACTTACGCTTCCTGACTGTGTCTTATTATTATTATTATACTTAAATGTATTGTTATAATTAAAAAAAATGTTTTTAAATATAATTACACAGGGTGCCTTTGATCTTGGTAGCTAAAAAACATATGGTTTAGAGGAAACATGAAATAGGTTATTTATGTTATTATAGATGAATAATGTTTTTAAGGTCATCTAAAAGTTATCGCAACTTGAAGTCCTTCCAGTGAATTCTGTCCATTTCCACCACTGCTGATTGGCCAGCTACAAACATGGCTTAGACAACCATATTTATAATGTATCACTGTTTTGTTTAAAAGTAAAATGTTCCCATCATCTTTTAACTAATGAACTTTCATAAGATTGTAATGACCATTAAGATTTTAATTTTCATTCGTAACTACTACATAAAATGTTTCAAAAGAAATTACTATAAAAATTTGGGGTTGAATAACACGTCATATTGCTGGGTCTCCACGGTAACACAAACCATATCCTGCAATTAAAACAAATCTGGGTTTCGGATGCAGTCATACCTGCTCTTCCTCTTGAGCGAAGTCTCTAAAATGCACGCCAACAGATCTAGACCGTCTTCTGTTACCTGCGCCTGCACTTTCATGATCTCTTAGAGGGGACGTGGGAAGGTAGCGCCTCCTATCTCCTATCAAGAGACAGAGATCTGGAAATAATGTACTGCTTACAGATATTATCTGTGTCTCATTTTGAAGGCTCCTCTCCAAGAAGATGCATTTGTAGGCCCCATATGTCGTGTCACAAGAAGTCATGTCACCTTTATTTCTATAGCACTTTATATAATACTGTGTCAAAGCAGATTTAAAAAGATAAATAGGAATACATCAGATTCTGTTTTGAGGCAGACCTAAAGGACAATAGTGTCAATATTCAGTTCAAGTCAGTTTAGTGTTATTCAATCTAAAGCAAATTCAATTAAAAAATATAGCTGCAAGCAGCAATTGCGGGGCCAAGCACAAAAGAGGCAGAATGAGGAGTTAAGCACGGCAAGGAGCAGCAGACCGACTACAACAGTGAGTAACTTAAGCCATTTTAGGATAATATCAGTTCAAATGGCTGAAAAATCATAAATACAACCAATCGTAATAAAATTTAATGGCTTATCACTTTTGACCAACAGGTGGTGCTGTTTTCAAATTGATGTGACGTGTTCTGTGTGAAATGACAATGACACACACAAAGTTTGCCGTCATTACGTCAAAGCTTTGCAGAGATACAGCCTCAGATGTAGTTTGGCATCTTTCCAGCAAATTTGTTGATGCGCTAAACGAAAACGGTTTCGTATATCGACACGAAATTCATAACTTTTTGCCAGCATAGTCTGAAGATGATCTGAGTCAAATTTGGTGAAGATCGGACTAACAGTCTGGGAGGAGTTTGAAAAAGTAGGTTTTGTACATTAATCAAAATGGCGGACAGGAAGTTTGGCCAATTTCGGCATAATGGGTATCAATGTTCTTGACTTGACCCAAGGAATCTATTGGCATCAGTTTCATTCCAAAAGGCTAATGTAAACAGAAGTTATTAGCATTTTTGTAAATTTCATTATTAATGTTTAGTGAATGGCGTATTACTTCTGACTCATAGGTGGCACTGTTACCAAATTGATGTGGCTTGGTCAGAGTGTGGTGACAATAGCACATATAAAATTTGGTGTCAATATGTCAAAGCTTTGCAGAGATACAGACTCGGATGCAATTTGGCATCTTTCCAGTAAATTCGTTGATGCGCTAAACGAAAACGGTTTCGTGTATCGACACAAAATCCATAACTTTTTGTCAGCATGGTCTGAAGATGATCTGAGTCAAATTTGGTGAAAATTGGACTAACGGTCTAGGAGGAGTTCGAAAAAGTAGGTTTTCAACATGAATCAAAATGGCGGACAGGAAGTTCAGCCAAAATTGGCAAAATTGGTATCGGTGTTCTCAGCATGACCGAAGGAATCTATCAAAATCAGTTTCATTTCAATAGGCTAATGTACGCAAAAGTTATTAGCATTTTTTGAAATTTCGTTATAACTTTTGACCACAAGGTGGCGCTGGCCCCAAAATTTTTATGTACATTCAGGGCATGGTGCCGAACATTTTTGTAATTAATGTCGAAACGATACGCTAATCCGTTCTCAAGATACAGCATTTTAAAGCTAAATTCAAAATGGCCGACACCCAAAATGGCTGACATGGGAAAATTGGATATGGTTCGACTCGGTATGACACACCGAATCTAAAGAGACCAGTTTTGTGATTTTTGGACAAATCATTCAGACGTTATAAAGAAAAATAGCCATTTTTCGTATCTCCTGACCACTAGGGGGCACTGCACCGAAACACTGCAGGTAGGCTCAGGTCATGCTTGTTATAACACACACCAAGTTTGGTGTCAATATGACAAACTATTACGGAGATATAGCCTCACATTGATTTTTGCTAGCTTTTCGTAGAATTCTTTCGCGTGTTATTCGTGAACGGCTGGACGAATCGACTTGAATTCCATAACTTTTTGCCAGCATGGTCTGAAGATGATCTGGATCAATTTTTGTGACAATCGGTGCAACGGCCTAGGACGAGTTCGAAAAAGTAGGTTTTACGAACAATTGAGAATAGCGAAAAAACTAAACCTTACGATTTTTGAATTTTGGTGTCCATTCAACTCGGCATAAGCCAAGGAATCAGAGGAAAAAAAGAATTTTTGTTGTGTGGCTTACGGTTCAAAAGTTATTAGCATAAATTTTTTGAAAGTTTGGACAAGTGGTGGCGCTAGAGAGTTTGAGTTAGAGACTCCAAACTTGCTATGGTTAATGTTGAGACTGTCCTCTATCAGTGTGCAAAATTATACAACTTTCCCGCAAGCGGTTCTATGGGCTGCCATAGACTTGCGGCGGAAGAGGAAGAAGAAGAAGAAGAAGAAGAAGAAGAAGAAGCGGAATAATAATAACGCCAACGGATACAATAGGTGCCACCGCACCTCCGGTGCTTGGCCCCTAATAATAATAACGCCAACGGATACAATAGGTGCCACCGCACCTTTGGTGCTTGGCCCCTAATAATAATAACGCCAACGGATACAATAGGTGCCACCGCACCTCTGGTGCTTGGCCCCTAATAATAATAATAGGAACGCCAACGGATACAATAGGTGCCTTCGCACCTTCGGTGCTTGGCCCCTAAAAAAACTAAACCTTACGATTTTTTAATTTTGGACTTCATTCGACTCGGCATGAGCCAAGGATTCAGAGAAAAAAAGAATTTTGATTCTGTGCCTTACGGTTCAAAAGTTATTAGCATAAATTTATTGAAATTTTGGACAGGTGGTGGCGCTAGAGAGTTTGAGTTAGAGACTCCAAATTTGCTATGGTCAATGATGGGACTGTCCTCTATCAGTGTGCCAAATTTCACAACTTTCCCGCAATCGGTTCTATGGGCTGCCATAGACTTCCAGAGCGGAAGAAACGGAAGAATAATAATAATAATAGGAACGCCAACGGATACAATAGGTGCCTTCGCACCTTCGGTGCTTGGCCCCTAATAACGCCAACCAGGGTCCGAAATTAACACTCGCCAAATGCGAGCAAATTCTCTGTCTGGCGAGTTAAATTTAAAGCGCCATCCGCCACATGGCGAGTAAATCTTTTCACCAGTAATGTTAGTCAGTATCTCAAGGATTTCTGTGATGCTCCCCGCCCCCGTCTGCATGCGACGTACCGAAGCGTAAGTGAAACGCGAGCGCCGCACTGACGTCATTTCCGTCTATCCCACACTCAACGTAGCGGTAGTTTCGTGCTAGTGGCGAGATGTGGCGGTTTTTAACTGGAGCCAGCCAGCCTTCAAAAAGAAAGCTTGGCGAACTGGAAGAAAAGCCACCACCAGAATTCTTATTGATGTTTTAATTTAGGGCTGGACAATAATTCGATATCAATATATATCGCGATAGAATTTTTTTCAATAACGGTGATACGATTTTTAAACCCATTTCCGATATTTCGATATACATTTGTATATATATATAATTTTATACATTAGCATTTGTCAGTGAATGACGTTAAGTGCTCAGCCGTCAGAAAGAGCAGAACAGAATTGCGTGATGACGTACATCACAGACACGCTGCCAGCGCTCAGCAGTAGTTGGTTAAGTTCCGTCGCGGAAAGTTTTAGCTACAAAATGAGTACCCCTGACCAGAAATTATATTTCTTACCAGAATAATATTTCTTGCCAGAAACCTCTAGAGCCTGTCATAGAGTGTCATCAACACTAGGGATGTTCATTTCGGTTATTTTTCCTAACCGACAGCCGACGCTTGTTAACCGATTATTAACCGTTAACCGACAAGATTATTTTAAATTAGAATATAATTATTTTAGAAAGGATAAGTGTCTGTGACCCGTTAAAATACTAACATTTGTTTTCCGGGATTAATTTTACATGCGCAAAAAGCAGCAAACAACAGAACATGAGGATTCACATGGACACGTCGCATCACCTGCAGCTTCTGCGAATGGAGAAAAACATCATAAAGCTAGGCTATATATATAATGAAAGAATATGCCTATAAGATAAATATTTTTACTTAATAAAACAAACAAAAAAAAGTGCAACAAGTAGCTAGTAGCAGAGTTTTCGTTCATTTTTGTGCTGCGCGAAAGGAAGACGGCTGAAAGCGGCATCCTATTTTTCTTTATTTTACAAACAGCAAACCGTTTACAGTTTTGATTATCTGTAAAGAGTCGTTTCCCCTGTTAGAAGGAAAAAAATCAAGTGATTGCGCCGGCGCCGCACGCGCACAATCAGCCAAACATATGGAAAAAAAAAAAAAAAAAAAATCACACTGCTTAATCGTTATCAACGTACTGCCGTGATATTATGCCAAACATTTTTTTTGTGTGGATATTTTAATGCGAGAAGTACAAAACCAGGTTTACATAACAAATAATATTTTAGCATTCAAATACATCTTGAATACGGAGACATTTGGGTTTGTGTCGTATGAGACAATATTAGTTTCAGTTTCGCTTTAGCCTCAATGATTTGGTTTTGTCTTGTCGCCGAGCTTCTTATATTTTTCATTCTTGTTCTTGTCTAAATACTGTTAGATTGAAAGGATTTTTTTGTGGAGTGAGGGGAACTAAAATAGCCTAGCCTATGTTTATAGTGTATTGTAAATATTTCGCGTCGACACCAGGTCTTTCTTAATAATAAAATGCGACTTAACGTTATAGGCCTACGCGATTTATCTTTTTTCTCTCAAAAATGCAATTTCATTTCATTTTAACCATCCAGAAAACGTTTTACAATATTTTGATTACTGAATTACTGAAAAAAAGACCTTTTAAACCGTTTAACTGATTGTATTAATCGGTCAAAATTCTTCTGTCGGTTAACGGTTAACCGGTTAAAATGAGCATCCCTAATCAACACTCAACAATGTTCCGGCCAGAGCAATGTGTTTTTGTTGTTGCTCACTCTTTATTTATTTTATTGTATTATTTTTGTTTCTTTATCCTGGCTGAAGCAGTTTGTTTGTTGTTTCAATTTATATGAATATTCAGCCTGTTCTAGTTTAAATGGAAATATATTATTGTTAATAAGCTGAGTCTGAGAATTTTATTTATTTGATAGTTTATTTCACATTTCCTGTTTGTAAAGGCTAAATACAAATAAAATATGAACCTTATTTTTTTTGTACTGTTTTTATTTTAAAAAAAAATTATATAATTTTAATAGGAGGAGCCTGGAGGTATTATAGACTTTGCAAATTCAGTTTGCAGACATTTGTAGGTACAGACATCCATTGTGTGTGTTTTTCCTGAGGCTTTTTAATATTGTCCGTATCGATATCGTAATTATATCGTATCGACCGAAATTAAGAAATATATCGTGATATGAATTTTTGCCATATCGTCCAGCCCTAATTGTCACTCCTCTCTGTCCAGAGCACACATAATATACAGAATAACGTGCTTTGGATATATCTGTGTTAAATCGTTCAGAATTTTGGCAGGTAAAAAATAAGATTGGCCGGTTGATTTTTTAATCCACCGGCCAACTTGGCCGGTGTGTCAAAAACTTAATTTCGGTCCCTGACGCCAACGGATACAATAGGTGCAACCGCACCTCCAGTGCTTGGCCCCTAAAAAGTCAGCAATTTCGTCAATCAGCTTGAGTCAATGTTGAGTCTATTCAATTCAACACCAGTGTCAACGTCACAATGCAATTCAGCTGTAAGGCAGCCCTACAGAAAACAATAGTGCCATCATTCAGCTTAATTCAGTTCAGATTTTTGGTTCAGTTAGTGCAGTGAAGATGAACACTGAAGATGTCTTATTTCAGAAAAGTAACTATTACCAAATTTACTGTTATTACTCGTTACGTGTAAATTATTGTCATTTCTTTCTTACTTTGGAACGTAGCAGTTACTTTTTGGAAATGAGGTAGCTGCAATGATGTATGCATGCAGACTTCAATTGAAGGAGGCCACAGCCTTCAAAATGAGACAAAGCAATTGTCTCGTAAAAGGAAAAAAAAAGATAAACGTAATTTTGTGCAAAATGTCTTATCTTATACACTGCAATTAAAAAAATATATATTTAAAACAATATAACATTAATATAATAAACAGTGTTATATTGTGCTTTTTGGCAGTTTTAATGAGAAGAGTAAAGAATATACTGTACATAATGTTTTTTCATGAACTATTACAAATAATAACTCGTAAACATAATAAATAAAAAGCTTCCACTAATTTAATTAAGCAAGCTATAGTCTGTTTTGTACCTGTGGAGCTGCCATCCTCCAGGTCACTGGTGTGCAGTGTGGAGAGGGAGGGGCTCCACCCACCAGTGGACCTCTTCAGCTGCTGTGCCTGCAGATGCTGGATGGACTCCTCTAAGCTGTCCCTCAGCTAGAACACAGGGCATGCTCTCAAAACAACACCCTTATCTGAAATCAGAGATAATCCCATACCACTTTGTGCAGCAATACTCACTGTCGCCATGGCTTCAGCTTGGTCATCTGTATGTTCCTTATACTGTCCCAACATCCGATCTACTTTGTTTAGATTTTGGCTTGTATCCTGCACAAAAGCACAAGCTTGCAAGTTAAAAGACTCCCTCTTCTACACAGCAGAGGCAACATTCACGTGCACTGAATAAAATCAGCTTACCTGTAGAGTGTTTGCTAAAGTGTCAATTTTGTCTGATATATCTGATACATGAGTATCCCTGGGAAACCTGCTGTCAGGCCTCGTTCGGCGCTTTTTGACCCGCGATCGATGCCCTGTGGGTCTGCCATAGGTGTCAGATTCACTGGAGGAGTCCATGCTGACAAAAGGATGAAAATAAGAAATAGCACTAATCTGAAATCAGAAACCACCTTTACCAGTCCTGACACATGCATTATCTGTTTATCTAGCTGATAGACGTCAGTGATTACAACCGGCGAAAAAGTGCTCCGCTTAATTAAATGTTTAAGGCTGATTATCACTGGTTTAGTTAATGAAATCATTAATTTTATGTAAACAAAGATGTAAACACTCGACTTGGCACAGAGTTGACGTTAAAGTATCAAGCTAACGTTAGTTAGCTTCGTGCTTACAAATTTTCCTTGCTAAATAGCCGTGTCCGTATGTATAACACACTGCCAAATCACAAAATTGCAAAAATACAGGAAGCGTACATAAAAAAATAAAAAAATAAAAATAAATACTACTACCCGTGTGCCCAGCAGTTTCACGGTTATCTTGTGTGATCAATCTAAGGCACCGCCATCCTCTGCTATGGCAACTCAAACTGGCCGCCTAACGAAAACAACAAACGCTTTGAATCATGGGAGCTGTAGTTTTGACAGTCTCGCCGCGCCTGTTAAGTTTCAGAACAATTCCTTCATCTTACTTTTTTTTTACTTAAAAAAAAATCAGTAAGGCAGCGTTGAATTTAACTCATCTGGAACAACTACGACCAGCAATACAATAATCATATCAGTGTGTATAGGAACGTAATATAAATGTCAAGGGAACAAGAGATATGGAGAAAATGTAATCGTAGACGTGCCCTTATTACGGGTGACAGATATTTAGAGTGCTTCCAAGGCAGCACTCTGCTGCAATATTTTGGCAAGGAGGTTTTTTTTGTTTGTTTCATTTATGTTAGGGGCCGTTTACATATCGCGCCTAAAACGCTTGGAAAACGCTAGGCGCAACGATTTCTTCTTTCCAAAGCGCTATGTAGCTTGCGCTTCTGTGGCGTCTGCCGTTGCTAAGCAACCATGGCCCGCACTCTTAATAAAGACGCGGAAGTTTCATCAAAGGACAAAACGCTTGCTGTAGGCTCTGCTACTAAATTTATTTAAAAAATGGCTATCCCTGTACAGCTATGATCAGCTGTTTCTCCATCTTGGCTGAGCTTTCAATGTTGTTATGGGAAAGGATGAAGGTAATTGGTTGGTTCTTGTCACATGACCCGCGGTGCGCTTGCGTCATTCTGAATTTTTTTTTATTTTTTATTTTTTATTTTTTTTTTTTTTTTTATTTTTTATTTTTTATTAATGCTATCGGGAACGTACAAAACAAAAATCCAATACCAGCGGTGAGCACAGCTGAGAATACAAATACAGGTTACAAAATTAGGAAAATATTATGAGAATGACACAATGAGACAGTCTTAAGGGCTTTGGAGTTGCTGGATGTAAGAAGAGTGTCCAGGTAGGATTTAATGTCCTTACAGAAAACAGGAAAGTAGGGCTTAGCACCTTGACATTTACATTTGTGTAAAAAAAATTTAGCAAGAAAAATAAATAAGTTCATCAAATAATATTGGTCCTTGTCTTCTTTAGAAAAGCTATGACAACCAAATAAAACATCTTTATATAACAAAACAAAACTTTGTGAAGAAAAAGAATGTACAAAAATACAAAAATCTTTCCAAAATAAGTTAGTATATGTACATTCCCAAAAGAGATGAGACATAGATTCATCTTCAGCTCCACAAAATGAGCATAAAGAATCAATATCTGGAAACATTTTTTTCATATAAAGCTTAACGGGGTAAAAAAGATGAAGTAATTTTAGAAGAAGCATCCTTTACCTTATTAGTTATTAAATACTTAAATGACAGAGTCCACACTTTTTTCCATGGAATGTTTTCAAATAGGCCATTCCAGTGGGACACAATATGTGGAAGAGAAGTTATCTCATCTTGAAACAGTTGTCTTATTCTTTTGTTCCGACCGGAAGCGGCATTCTTAAGTGTTGAGATAAAATAACGAACTTGAGCGCGCAAAAGACGCGATATGTGAACGGCCCCTTATATGTTATTCCTTGCTTAAAAATCCAGAGTCTAGCTGAAGCATTTGATTGTGTCATTTGTATTTTCAATACTACCATGACATCATATAATAAGCTGTTTATCATAACTTGTTTATCATATAGCCTTTTTTCTTTCTTTTCGTGAGAAGACTAATCCACGCAATTATTAGTGAATAAGAGTATATAATATAATAAGAGAATAATGTGTTTTTTTCTCATACAACTATTTAGTTATTTAGTTCCCATAGAAACCACAAGGGTGCATCAGCCGTCCACCTCACTCTAATAGCCTCTCTCTCACTCACTTACTGACTCGCGTACTCAAGCAAGTTTGAGCGTTTAAAGTGCTTGTCAATGTTTGTGTCACCATTTAATGGTCCAAAACTGAGTGAAGAGACTGTAGTTTTCCAGCGGAAGAAAATACATTTATTCTTGATATCATGGCGACAAATGTGCTGTTGATACTGTCACTTATGTGTGTGATCGGATATACAAAATCATGTCCTCATAGCTGCGAGTGTTCCCAATGGAAAGCTTTCTCTGTCTCATGCATGGGAATAGATGTTATTCCAACGTTTCCCCTAATGACAGAATTCTTGTAAGTATTCATTCCTTTATTTATCTATTTATTTGTTTGCTTATGTTATGCCTTCGTGAAAGTTTTGGCGGTTTAAAATTAAGAATTATCTGAACAATATTCACAAATATAATACATTTCAGTGAGAACCGCAGATTATAGCCAAAGTGAACTTTTTTCAGTTGGTACAGTACACGTGGTATATAGTAGTCAACATTTGAAGTGGATCAAAAAAGTCCATCAAAGTTGTCCTAAGACAACAGCAGTGTATTGTTTTGGTTTTAGGACAACTTTGATGAAAGGTTTTGATCCACTTCAAATGATGACTTCTATATAACATACATCAACAGTTCTAGCAATTATAACACTTATAGTGTGACATTACAATTAGGCCTGTGATGTAGGTAAACATTAAAATAAAAGTCCTATGACACTTCATGTATAGATAGATAGATTAGCAGACAGATTCACAGAGAGATAGCCAGCCAGACAGATAGACAGATATGATGAATTTAAATGCTCCTAGGGGATGCTGAAGTGCATCCTACTTAGCGTTTATGCAGGGTGAGAAAGGGACCCTGGGGTACATTAGCCCCAGGGCTGTTGCTAGGGTATCAGGGGCCCTAGTACTGTTTATTGTGCAGGGCCCCCCTCAGCGAATTTGTCAGTCCTCTTGTTGTTTTGCAATTAGTCTACACTGAGAGATTAGCAAGGGAGATCTTGAGAGGTTGTTTGAGATACCAGAGGAAAATCCAAACCTCTTATCCTTAGCTCAGTAAATCTGGCCAAAGTGACCACATGCTTTTTTATTTCTTGCATTTAATAGATATTACGTCCTGAGTATTGAGACTACCAAATTCAGTTAAAACTTTCACAGTAACCTGTACTAATAATGATACTTGAACATTGATTACTATTATTTATTAAAGGAGAAGTCCACTTCCAAAACAAACATTCACATGTAATGTACTCACCCCCTTGTCATTCAAGATGTTCATGTCTTTCTTTCTTCAGTCATAAAGAAATTATGTTTTTTGAGGAAAAGATTTCAGCATTTTTCTCCATATAATGGACTGGTATGGTGTCCTGATTTTGAACTTCCAAAATGCAGTTTAGTTAAATGCGGCTTCCTACAGTCACAAATGTGGTTCTAAACAATCCCAGCCAAGGAAGAAGGGTCTTATCTAGCGAAACGATCGGTTATTTTTCATTAAAAAAATACAATTTAAATACTTTTTAATCTCAAACACTTTGTCTTGCTCTCCCTAAACTCTGTGTATTCTGACTCAAGACAGTTAGGGTATTTTCTTGTATCTCGTATTTTCTCCCTCAAAATCATCCTACATCACTGCAGAAGTACCAACCCAGTCTTTGCAAAGTGAACATGCAAAGAAGATCAAACACCCTTAACAAAAAAGGTAAAATGGCAATATAGAATGATTTTTAAGTTGAGGGAGAACATGAGAATGTTTTATTTTTTATGAAAATAACCTATCGTTACGCTACATAAGACCCTTCTTCCTCAGCTGGGATCGTTTACAACCGCATTTGGGATTGTTTGAAGCCGCATTTAAACTGCTTTTTTTTTTATATGGAGAAAAATGTTGAAATGTTTTTCTCAAAAAACATAATTTATTTACGACTGAAGAAAGAAAGACATGAACATCTTGGATGACAAGGGGGTAAGTACATTATATGTGAATCTTTGTTTTGGAAGTGGACTTCTCCTTTAATTACTAAAGGTTCTAAAATTATCCCTTGAGTTGTTAATTAGAATTTTGTCCAACCAAACCCTAAAGGTTATGCACATACTTTTATGAATTTAATTATGAATTAAAAACAAAAAGAAAGAAAGAAATTTGTCATGTCTATATATTGTTGTACAAAGAATAGTTGTTTACTAAACCAGCAGTGATGTCTTCGATGTTGGATTAAACATAAGTGATGATAATTTGGGGGTTTTTAACATTATTAGACATAATGAAATAAGCCTCTTGATAAAACTCTTACATCTGATTTTTTTTACTGATTTATTTGAGCATACGTACATAAAGTGTAAAAAAAAATCCCTGTGTTCCAAGTACAGTGAGGCAATATGAGGAAAATCTTGTCCCTGAAAACACACAATTGATACACTTCACCTTTAACTGTGGTAAAATCACACATACCATCTCTCTCAGAGGTCAGATTTTTTAAAAGGTCAACACTCACATTTACTGGTTAGGAGGACATTGGTGAGCTCTTCTGTTCTGCTGACTAGTGCCTCATGCCATGCTCTAATTCACTCACTCCATGGGTTTGTTTAGCCAACCAGGAACATTCCTCCATGGTTCGTCTGTCCAGTCTCAATTACATTATCTATTTTCCCTCCATCTCGCCTTGTCAGGCACCATCACATGAAATTACCACCAAATCAGTGCCCCAATTGAGGTTGCCGCCCCACTTTGGAGCACAACATTCCTCCCTCCTCAGAGTGCTCACTTGACAGGAGGTGGACAGATAAATATAACTTTGCCACTGTCGTGGTTTTCACTGCTGGGGCATAAAAGACAGTCTTTATAAAAATATTATAAAATAAGCTATGACTGAACTGACAGTATCAGATGAGAACATAAGCATGTGTTGTTATGGGTTAAAACAGATATATTTTTTACGTCCAGACCAACTCATTTCCCTAGTTTGATTTCATGGTTTTGCACCTTGAAAGAAAAATTGAGCGAGTGCTTTTTTCAAAGACTGAGGTTGGCACACATGTGTAATATGGTGCATTTATTTGGATTGAGGTTGAGGTGAGCCAACTAGGAGTGCGGTATAAAGTAACGGTCTGTTCACTGTCATAGAGTTTGTTTAATTTGTCAGGGTAGTCTTTTCTCCTTTGTGTCTATCTACCTGTTCCAGCTTTGGGCTGTGAATTAGCTCATTGTTGAAACACCCATCAGTGGCCATTTCTGACAAGTGAAAATTGGACCATATAGTAAATTCTTTATATGCTTTTATAAACAACAATAACTTAACATTATTAATTATGTTTTCTTTGCCATTTAGAGTTGTAGCTGTAGTCTGCGTAAACAACTTATAGAGGCAACATTTTCCTTTCTATAGCAAAAACAGATGAGATATATGTTTGATTTGGCCACGATTAAATCCACACGATTTTGTTTAGACTTGCCACTTCAAAGATCTGCTCCATTCACTCAAGGAGAAAACAGGCAGTAACCAAAATCACACTTTAATTGTCCTAAGACCTCCGTAAAGCTTTATTTTGTTTTTTTGTTTTTGTTCTTGTTTTGTTTTTGTTCTTGTTTTTTCTGAATGGAGGTCTTTCAGACTTACATCCTTTGGTTTTGTCTCTTCATCTAAAACGTTTACGATTTCTACTTTAGAACTGCAAAGTTTAGTTGTACCTGCACCTGTACTTTTAGAATTTTATTTTTAACCAGGAATGTCCTGAGATTATGCCAAAGATTAATCTAATTATCTTCATAATGATAATTATATTCTTAATGTAAATCTGTATGTGGCTTTAAACTTTAATTTTAATTTTTATTTTAGGTGATCTATTACTTTAAACATTTAAGGAATAGTTCACCTAAAATAAAAATAATTATCACACTCTCCTGCAGTTTCAAAACCGCATGACTGTCTGTTGAACACTGCAATCTCCAATGGGCTCTTTTACTTGCAATGAAAATGTATCTGGATGGACTCTGTCAAGCTCCAGTGGCATAAAAGTAGTCCATATGACAGTCTTTTGAAACCGTACAATACCATACAATAGTCAAGAATATACTTTCAGTAAAAAAACAAAAAATAGGATTAATTTGGAAATAATAATAGTACATGTAAGGTTTTTTTGGTCATTATATATCTTTATTGTGTTATTTTAATAGTTTTGGTATGTTTGGTACTTACATGAGGTATGTTCCTCATGGATTTATCATGATTCATGTCAAAGAGGTATCCGTTCTGAAAGTATTTAAAAAAGGAGACGAGGTTAATTGGTTAAAGGGCACCTATTATGCCCCTTTTTAAAAGATGATATATAAGTCCCCAGAATGTATTTTTGAAGTTTAGCTCAAAATACCCAAAAGATCATTTATTATAGCGTTTTGAAAATGCCTGTTTTGAGTGGAAGCAGAAACCTGCTGTTTTCGTGCATGTCTCTATAAATGCAAATGAGCTGCTGCTCCCCACCCCCTCTTCCAGAATAGAGCTGCACCAGCTCGTGACTGCATTTGTTTGGTTTTGATTATCATGGCTGTCTATTGCACTGAAAACATTCGTTTTAAAGCTATATCAGTTTAAACTTATGATACATGAGCGCACATATCCGAAGCACACGGACAGAGAGCAAACTACTGAACTAAGTTCTTTCACACACAAGTTCATGTTAAAAGCACGCTTAAGTTACAAAAACACTGTTGGTTATGTCTGTGAAGTTAAACAGCTGGGTAAGAAATTTCATGTTTATATTAGATCTGTGTATTAGGTGACAGCAGCGTAATATACAGTACCTAAACTGCTGTTTGAGTCTACGCTGTTAATATGACCCAAACAGTAAAAAAAACTAAGATAATCACTCACTGCCCTGGACTGAATAATGTCTATAGTTTTAATAAGAAGACATTTCTTACTTGAATGCCAACATACTTTTATGTTCAAACAACTTTTAAAAGTGAATTTTGCATAATACTCTAGGTGCCCTTTAAATCAATACAGTGAATTTCTCCAGATTTAAATATACTAATAATTAAAAAATATATATGATCTTTTCAAATAAGTAGAATGTTTTTTGTTTGTATATCAATATATCAATAGTTTGGTAAATGAGAGAATTACAGTTTTCAGAGTATCAGAACTAATAGAATTTTTGTATAACTTCTTGTAGATTAATACAGAGATCTGACATGAAACTCTAGATGGCGCAGTCTGATAGGTCTAACTCAATCTGACCTAATGACATCACTATCACATGGCATAGCTGATTGGTTCTCTCCTGTATCGGTAGCCAATGAGTTCAGTGCCCAACATTCAACATGACTGGTGATTCATATATGCCATATGGGGTTCAACATGACTGGTGCTTGCTGTAGCAGTTTGCAGCACACTTCAGAAACCTTCCACCTCCCCCAGCTCCACCTGTATATATCTGCTACGAGGTGATTCATATATGCCATATGGGGTAATTTCAAGTATGCTATATGTGCAGCAGCCGTATTTCTTACATGCTCACAGCAGCATGTTGTGAATGTATTGGCAGTAGCAAGTCTCGGTACTTGCTCTGCTGCAACAGCGGCAGCAGTGTAGCAGATCCATTCTACCAACACCAAATATATAAACATTGTCATGTACATTACCATGCAAATTCCTCAGAGAGTTATCATGACAGAAGTATATATTTTGAAAATAAGTTTGATTTGTATAATATATTTTAACTAAAGAACATCATAACAGGCCTTGTGTAGGTGTCCTAGGCTGGTTACTCCTCTTTGATTCCATGTGGAGAAATGAAGTTTTATTGTTGACTGAAAACTGTTCTATATTGGTGTGTGAATTTATGGTTGCAGATTGCAATGTAGTGTACCATGTGCCTTCCACCAAGCATTCATGGTTGGTGTTATTAGCGTTATTATTAATAACCAGGGAGAATTTTTATAGTTTTAGTTATTAATGGAAGATGCTTTATGTCCAATGATTGTACCAGACTATTTTTGATATATAAGGTTTGAGTTATGGACCCAGTGATAAATGTGAATTAACTGTTGAGAGGGAAAGTAGAGATAGAAATCAGGTGCTCCAAGTCCTTCAAACTGTTTAGGCTTTTGGAGAGAGGTGGTTTTTTTTTTGTTTGTTTGTTTGTTTTTTTCAGTAAAGCTTAGATATTGTGCATTTTAAAGAGGAGAGCCAGCCCGGGAGTAGAGTGACATGAATCAGAGAGAAAAGATAATTGATATTTGGGAGGATTTTTACCAATTAATTGCCAATTAGAGATATGGGAAAATTGTTCCATCATTTAAATCTGTTTTGTATTTGAGGGTTTGGCTTAAACAGATCTTTAAAACTGTCAGAAGTCAGAAAAAACTTTATTACCAAGTATGTTTACACACAAGGAATTTGACTTGGTGACTGGGGCTTCCAGTGCGAAGAAAATACGGCCATAGTGAAAAATAGAGAAAAAACATGTTATTGTTTAAATGAATACACAGATATGTTATTTACATGTGTGCAGATATGTTATTTACAGTGTGTAGTTCACAAATGTACAATTTTCAGGAGCTACGCAGCTGACGACACAGCGGTTTTATGATTGGCCAGATTCACCACATAACAAAGTTCACGTGTGTTTCCGTTTTATTGTAACATCCTCAATTCCAATAATCCAAATAAGTCCAATTCTGTTTTTTTTAGGATGATAAAAGCTTGTTTACTGTAGTCGCAATTTTATATTGAGTCACATTTATCATAAAACACTAATAAAAGCATATATACCCCGACTTTATTAGTATTTAAATAGTATATGTGTATGTTGAACTTTATTCCTGAACAGATGGCGCTGTATTAAGCAGTATATAAAAAGTGTTTCTGTTGCTCATAAAAAGGGTTCTGAAACATCTGTATATTTGACAAATATTGCATTTAATTCACTTCATCTGTGATAAGATATGCAAACACCGTGAGAGTGTCACTAGCGGGAGCAGAAAGCGCCCGACTTGACGCCTCCATTTTCTGCACCGACTGCTCTTGGCTAATCTTGTTGACTGCCGTGTGTAGTCGTGGTTCAATTCGAACACACCTACAGACAAGGGTAGCACATGGCATGATCACATGAGCAAGGGAATCACATGAAAATGTAAGACATGAAAACATGAACATAAACCAAAACCTAATACCAGCGCAATAGGGTGATAGTTATGACACATGCTGTTGGTATTAGAAAGTGTTTTAGTTCAGCTGATGATATGTGATTTAAAACCAAAGTGACTGAGTGTGGTGAAGAGAAAGAACCATTCTACCCTATCACATGCCTGTTTTGCACCTAGAGATAAAATTATTAATAGTGATTTGCTTGTGTTATAAATTAGATTACACAGTTTCCAAAACTATTTCTCTAAACTGCACACAAAACCACAAAACATGCACACAAGATGCAAAACATTATGTATCTACTGCAAAAGTAAACATTTCTTTCAAACTATTGTAACTTATAAAAAATGTGTTTTTGCATACTGTAGTAACTCTGCACATACACAGCAAACGATTAGCCATATACACCGATCTACACACAGATATGACAAAAAACACTTCATCTTGTGTCTTTTGTTTGTGCAGTGTGCAGTGGAGTTTGTCAAAGCATGTATAAGCAAAAATATGTAGTGAACAACACATTTGAGAGCCCAGTTTATGGCATGGCCCCTCTCTGACCACAACAGTGGACAAAAGGTTTGCTACATTTTGATTGGATCTTGTTGGACTAACGTAAGCAAACTGTCCAATGCCACCAGATAAAGATGCTAGGACAACAACCAGACACCTCTTAGAGGGCAAGGTGAAGACCTCTGGTATCAAGCCTATAAAGGACAGGACTTCTTATTGGTCAAAATGCAGTTTCTGCCCTTCACCCACCTAGAGACTGATTCCTAAGGTTTGGCCTGTGAAGGCCATACCTTATACTATGTATAGTGCAACATCTTACACAAACTCAGCTGTTATTGGACAAATGAATGCCTGCACAACAGTTCAATCTTTTTTCATCATGTTTGGATTAAATGCATCTGTAACATTGCCAAAAGTATTCTGGTTGTGGTTGTAAAGTGAGAAATGCATTGGTAAAGCTTTTCCAAGTGTTTGGACTATGCAAATAAGTTCAGTGGAAATAGCCAATCACAGCACTGAAATGGAGAAGCAGCAAATTGCAATCTCCTCCTCCTCGGAAAGGGAGAGAGGTACCCTTTCAACAGAGACTCCTTGTTCTAATCTTTCCATCCAGAGATCCAATAGCACAAACATCTGTTCTGAGTTTGAGCCCTGCATGGTAGGAGATAAAAACAGATCAATAAAGTTCTGAGTTTTAGTCCCGTAAGGGGAGAGACACAGAACAGCCACATTCTGAGCCTGCTGCCCACTACAGGAAAGGCAGCAACAGATACAGTACACTCATTTTGAGTTTCCAGCACGTCCAGTGAGACTCTAACAGATAAATTCAACTTTCCTGTCCTGAGTGTGAAGGTGAGACTAACTCGGGCTTCTGAGTCTCTGGCCTGTGAGGGTGAGACATCAAGAGACCAAGGAAACTCCAACTTTTCAGGCAACAAGGCAACAGATACAACCACGATCTGAGCCTCCAGTCTATGAGTAAAGAGATACCCTGCATTCAAAGTCTTCGCCCAGTGAGACAACAACAGATACAGCACATCTAGAGTCTCAGTCCTAGAGAGACAAAGCGGATTGACCAAGTTCTGAGTCTCTAGCCCAGACAAGCAGAAGACATATAGGCTGCGTCCAAAAGCCTAGTCAGCTGACTTGCTGCCTCGCTGCCTTATTAGGCAATGACTTCAAAGGCTGCAAAGGCATCTCAGGGAACAGTTTCGGACAGACTTCAGAGGCAGCGGAACGTGACGCCGTTGCTAGGTTACCTAACGGTTAAGTTGTAGATTTTGGAGAAAAACGATCATTAATGTCATTAATCCACCGAAGGTCTGTGCATCAGAGAAGATGGCAGCGAATGGCAGATACTTTTTGCTTAAAAAAATAAAAGCACTGATGCAAGTAATATTGCAGAACATTTTTTATTAAATACTATTATTAAAACAATATTATTATGCTTTTTACACTATTATGATTCATAAAGTTTATCATGGTCATGATCTCATCTATTATGTAAAGTAACAAGTCTAATTTCACCAGAATATTTTTATTTATATAGCCTGTATGACACACACGCACAGGATTGTGGGAAATCGAAGACAGTGAAGGATACATCTATGCTGCCTTCAAAATTCGATCAGAAGAAGGGACCTCCGGAGGCAGGAAGTGAAGCAGAATTTGAATTCGGACTTGCCTTGGAATGTTTTCTTTGGAGGCCTTTAGAGCTTTCAGACGCAGCCATAGACATTTGCAATAAGGTTAAGCTCCGGTGAGCAAACCTTCATTTCAAGGTACTTTCATCTGTGCTTTCATGTTCCAGACTAAGGACCTTCTGCACCTACTTCAGGGCCTTTGTCTGCATGTTCCAGGTTTTAAGAAGCCTAAGAAGCTCCAGGAGATCAGCATACTCCTACAGCACTTTGTGTTCAAGGCTGATGAAATGGATTCTTGCTCCTTTCCCCACTGCATTGTTACCAGCACAACCAATGGAAGAGTCACCACTGGACTGTTCACCTGACCACAGAGAACACCAGTATCCAGAGACTCTGACTGATGCATATTATCAGTATATGATTTTCTATTACATGTTATATAGCTGATCAGTCAAGAACAAATAATCTTTGATTTATTTGTTTGAGGCATAATAATGTTCTTCATTTATCTTGTCATAAATGATGTAGTTCTGCCATAGCAACACCCATCTGATCACTTGCATTTTATGCATGTTATGCACTTTGTTCCTTTTTATTTGTGCAATTCCTTTAGTAGTTGTTGATTACTCTTGTCTATCTTCTGTTAACAAAATGTATTTTATTTACTTGTCTCTTCTTTGGGTTGATAATATAGTATAAGGTTCTAAAAGTTAGATAACCCACCAATCTTTCTTATCTTATGATGTTATCGAAAAATCATAATGTCATCAGTTATGTTAGAACCCATTACTATACAATTTTGCTTCCATGAGTTGTTGAAAGAAACGATCACTACACTTATAATAGGGAGTTCCACACTGGAGAACCCTAGTTATACTTCCTAGAACTATTGGTGGATGTTCCAGCTTTTTGGCATGTTCGCCTTGCAGGAACTAGGAACGGCTCTGATTCTAGCAACTGCATTTAAGGGAACTTAGTCCCTACTTCAGAGTAGCGTTTAAAACATTTTTATAGGAACTATCAGTGACGTCAGTGTACGCTGATTGGCCAAATGTATACAAAACACCAGCATTTAAAAAAGTAATTCAAAATAATTACTTCACAAATAGTGGAAAACAGTGATAATGGCATTTAGCTAACTGTTATTTGCCGTGTTGTGTTCTTTTCTCAGCCTCAGCTTGCAACAAAAACACCTCCAATCACAGCGTCCATTTACCAGCTGGCCGCTTCAGAGTTCCTGCTGCCGGTCTGAATGCAACCAGGAAAATGTCCCGAGGGGAAAATTGGTTCTCTAGGAACCACCCTGCTGGCTAGTTCCTAGAACTGAGTTCTTAGAACTATGTGGTGCAAAAGCCCCTATAAGAAACTGTATAATGACACTTTGACTTGTTAAAGCTGCTTTATAGCAGAATTAGAATTTTTACTACTGCTCTGAAACAATCTGTATTGTATAAAGCGTTATAGAAATAAAAGTGACTTGACTTTAGTATATGCATATTCAGTATATATTTACAAAGTTGGTTCTGTGTCTTGTGTTTTGTAGGATTTTTATGTTGAAATGTAACTTCAGTTTTCTTGGGTTCTATGTTTCCTTCCTGTGTTTCATTTCTGTCTCTCCTTGGGTGCTTCTCATCCTACAGAGGCTGCGTCCTTTCTGGTTCAGACCTTCAGAGGCTTGTAGGCTAGAGTCCTCCTCTGCATTAAATGCTAGGATAAGATGGTCTTGGCTACCATCTTATCCTAAGTGCGCATGGCTACTAGAGTATGTGAGTGGAGCGCGGAGTGGAGGCGGTGTGATTTTGAACGGAGCGAGGAGCAGATTTTTTTAAAAGCCGGAGCGTCGTGGTTTTCACTCGCTCCAATAGCGATCCACTATGCTCCATCACGAGTACAGTTTATGCCAATGGCCCGTAATATAACTGCATAGTTAGCAAGAACTCACATGTTAAACATAGTAAGCTAGCTTGATATAGATGGATCACTGAGATCAGAAAGAATGTCATGATTATATTGACAGCAATATACATGAGCAGGAGGTTTAGGAGGATAGTTTTCGAGGAATTTGTTTGCTCCTTCTAGATACTGAATATTTTTGCATAAAAGCATGAAAGCATACTTATTTACACATGCAGTTGGTATCTCAATAATGGATTCAATCAAATGTAATCTTACTTCATCTGTATCCAATTTCAAGTGGAGTGGGAAATGGTGGAGCTGGAGCGGAGTGATTATTGAACGCGTGGAGCGCGGAGGGGAAATTGTTGCTGCTCCACTCCGCTCACATACTCTGATGTGTACAAAGGATTATGAGTGAATGAAGGTCGTGAATGATACATCCCATGCATCCTTCAAATTCAGCTGAATGAAGGACAAAAAAATAAAGGTTGCCTTCCAAGGATCCTTCCGACTGAGACAGCCTTCAGCAACATTTGATGACATGGCAGTGAAGACATGCAGCTTTCGTAGGGTGCAGCCTTCCATTTGAGAAGCACCCCTTTTCTTGTTCGTTTTCTATGATTACCATGATTAGACACACCTGTAACTAATTATCTCTGTATTCCCTGTGTATACAGTATAAGCCCTTGTGTGGACTTTATTGGACTGGCTCATTTAACATCTTCCAGCCCTGGTGAAAAAAGCTGGTAGCTATGTTTTGATTCTGGGATGCTGGTTAGGTATGTTTTGATGATGGTTTAAGCTGGTCTTTAGCTGGTTTATGCTGCTCTTTTGCTGGTTTATGCTGGTCCTTTGCTGGTTCATGCTGGTCATGTTGCTGGTCAAGGACCAACATAAACCAGCAAAGGACCAGCATAAACTCAGCTCGCCAGTAATTTGACATTGCAGATAAGCAGTTCTGCTTTTATTGTGGGAGTTGCAGAGGAGTAGTGCTCCCGTAGTAGCCTCCACTCCAGAGTCTTGTCAAATACCGTGTTGATAATGCAAGAGGACAGTAAACAGTCACTTTTTTAGTTAAAAGTCATTGTTCATTGATGTCATTTTCCAGCTTAGTTCAGTTCTCTTCCAACATTGTCTATGCAGTCAAGTCGACAATATTGGCAGAAATTAAGTGTCCCCAACTAAGCAAGACAAATCCGAAAGTGGCAAGGAACCAAAACTCTATCAGTGACAGAAAAAAAACCTTGGGAGACAAAGTCGGGGGGCCAGTTCTCCTCTGACCAGACGAAACTAGCATGGTGTGGTTTAATTTCAGTGGTTTAATTCAAGTCAGATTGACCAGAGGACTCTGGTTTTCATAGCTTTTGCTGAGGAATTGTGCAGATGGACGAGGAGGTCTTCGTAGGGGATCTGTTTCTTGGGCACATCTAGTCGTCACAAGCTGTAAAGGTCATCTCTAAGTGCTGATCCACCATCTGGTCTGGATACGACTGGAATGCGAGTGACTGCAGTGACCATCTGATCTGGATATGGACTGGACCTGGATACTTTTAGTATCTTAGATGGTATAGGGTCTAACATACATCTGGTTGGTTTAGATGATTTATACAATTCTTCCACACTTATAGCAAAAAAATGAGTGTTTTTTTTGCTTAGGGGATCTATAGTGCACAATCTGATGCAATACTGTAGCTGATGGCTGCATGGTTATAATTTCATCTCTGATAGTTTTGATCTTGGAAGTAAGGAAGTCATGTTACTGTGCTGTTGGGAAATATCTGTGCCTGTTGATGCTTTATTCTTCACCAGTTTAGCCACTGTATTAAATAAATACATGGGATTGTGTTTGGAAACACTCCAAATTCCGGTCATCATAGATATTGCACCTGAAGCTACCAAGGTAGTCCCTAGGCTTTGGAGACTGGCTTCCAGTTTGGCGTGCACACCCCTGATGTCAGTGCGAGTGTTCCTGCATTCCTGCAGCCTCAGTGTTCTCTAGCCTTGCAGTCATTACTCTGTTAACTGTATGTTGTGATGTTGGTTGCCATCTTGTGTGTGTGGATTGCACACACTTTCCCTGCTCTTCCCAAGGCGACGACATCCACTCGAGATCCTCCAGAGGTGGCGCAACCCATTCCTGCTCCTTCTGAGACAGCGGCGCCCATTACAAAGTTCTCAGCTTTGTTTTGGCCAAGAAGGCCATCTCTAAACCCTCTGTCCTATAACAGACAAGAAGGCCATCCCTGAACAATTCGCCCATCCTTTCATGTCCATGGAGGCAACCTCTGAACTCTCTGTGTACCATGTCAGGACCATGAAGGCCGTCTATGAATCCTTTGCCTGTCCGTTCACAGCCATAGAGGCCGTATCTGAATACCCTGCATGTTCTGTCACAGCCAAGGAGGCCTTTGAACTTTCTACCTGTCATGTAACAACCACAGAGGCTGTTCCCACAGTCTCTGCTTGTTATGTTATGGGCACAGAGGCCATTACTAACATCTCTGTGCTCTCTTTTCTGCTGTGGTGGGCTTCTGCTCAGCCATGGTGGTTATAAACTCTGCCTGCATTGCTGTGGTGGTCTCCAAGCACCACCATGGTGGTCGTCAGCCCCATCTGCACTGCCTTGAGGATTTCCAGCTCCATCATCCCTGCCGTGGTGGTCTTCACTGTGGGGATCTTCGGTCCTGTCTGCTCTGCTGTGGTGGTTTCTGCTCTGCTGTAGGAATCACCGGTCCCGTTTGTTCTGCTGAGATGGTCTTCTGCTCTGTAGTGGGGATCCTTAGTCCCATCTGCTCCACTGTGGTTGTCTTCGGCTTCATCCTGGTAGTCTTTAGCTCTGCCTGCTCTGCCCTGGCAGCCTTCAACTCTGCCTGATCCGCTTTGGAGGTCTTCGGCTCAGCCCTGGCCTACTGGTCTGCCAGCTCCGGCCTTGGCCTCCTGCTTTACCGTCTCCACCCCGGGTCCCTGATCTGCCTGCTCCACCTTGGTTCCGCCCTGGTGGCTCCACCAAAAAAAACAAGTGGACAATGGAAGCAATCAAAATCAACAAAAGAGCAATAACATGCAAGTGATATCACAAGTCTCAGTTAGCCTAACGCAGTACACGTAACAAGGTTTTTTTTTTGTAATTATATAATAAAAAGAAAACAGAATATAAAAGAAAAAGCAAGCTAGTGTTAGAAGCTTTTTTATTTTTCGTTAATTGTATAATAAATAAATAGGGAAAAAATAGAATATATAAAGAACAGAGAAGCTAGGGTTTTTTTGTAAGAAGACAAGCAGCAAGTGAATAGAGTATAAGTCTAACAATTGTTTAATAAAGAATAGAGAGTACTAGAGTCAAAGGGTCAAATAAAGATTGAAGAGATGTGTTTTTAGCTGTTTTTTGAAGACGGCTAAGGACTCAGCTGTTCGGATTGAGTTGGGCAGGTCATTTCACCAGGAGGGTACATTTAGGCTATGTTCACACTTGGCATCTTTTCTGAAACTGCCAGTGTTTTACATTATAATCCTGTGGAGTAAACCATGTTTTCAAAAAAGTCCTGAGCACTTTTTTAAACGCCACCACCGGCGTCTTTTTCTGCAGCTCAGAGCATCTTTTCAAGTTGAAAAAAGTTCAAATTTTCTTAAAGAAATGGCCTACGTCAAACGTCTTTTTGACAGCTGACCATTGACAATCGAGTAGCCAGAACTGACATTTCCATAACAACAAGAAAAAATGGAGAAGGTGCCGGTAGATAGACTTTTATTTTTGTGAACCGACATTCTCCTCCCCATTAACTTCAAAAACAGACGCGCAACTCCGGTAGCCTTGTGGGCAGCGCGTTGACATGAACGCCGTTGCGCTTCGGGTGTCCCTTTTCGAGTCCCGGCTTGCAGACCCTTCCCCATCCCGTCCCCCATCCCCCCCTCTCTCCCCCACTTCGCTTCCTGTCTAAATACTGTCCTATCAAATAAAGGGCAAAAAATGCCAAAAAAAAAATACAACACCAGCACAAGAGCAAGCTTCCTCTTTTTTTCTACTGTTGCAGCTGTTGTTATACCAACAAAAGACGCCCTCGGCTGCAATGCTAGCAGATTTTTTCTTGTCAACTTTTTCTTGTCAAAAAAGATGCCAAGTGTGAACATAGTAAAGGAGAATAGAGAAAGCTAGTGTTAGAGACCTTTATTTTTAAGAAAACAAGCAGTTAGAAAACAAATAGAGTGCAAGTCTTAAAGGGTCAAGTGTTTTTTTTTGTTTGTTTATTTGTTTGCTTAAAAAAGAAAACAAATAGATAAAATAGAATTACAATAGATAGTGCTAGAGTTAGAGGGTCAAATAAAGATGGAAGAGATGTGTTTTAGCCGTTTCTTGAAGATGGCTAAGGACTGCTCAGATTGAGTCAAGAGCTTGAACAAATAGTTGTGTCACATGTTCTGAAAGAAAGGGCCTGATCTTCCTGATGTTGAATAAAGAAAATCTACAGGACCGGGCAGTTTTAGTAAAGTGGTCTGAGAATTTCAGCTAATCATCAGTCACAACCTCAAGTTTTCTAGGTGCTTTTGAAGGGGTTATGGTTGATGTGCTTAATTGGATGGTAAAATGGTGATAAAATGATGGGTTCGTTGGAACCACAAGCAGTTCTGTCTTGGCAAGGTTGAGTTGAAGATGATGGTCCTTCATCCAGCAAGTAATGTCTGTTAGAGAGCTGAGATGTGAGTAGTAATTGTCAGATCATCAGGATGGAATGAGAGGTAGAGTTGAGTGTCATCAGCATAGCAGTGATATGAAAAGCCATGTTTCCCATTTTTCATTCACTTAAATTTAATTTACAAAATATTTTACAAATTTATTAGACCACCACCCAATGTAAGGTTTGTGCCACAGCTGCCCTAAAATAAGTATTGGTGGTAACCAAAAACTTTTTTGATTGTTTGTTTCTGTAATGCTTAATCCACCAGTATGTGTACAATATTTAATCACAGTAGTGTTTCTAATGCTAAAATACATGGATTTAAAGATTGTGTCATGAACTGCTCAAGAACACAAATCTGAGGATCCAAGTGCAGTTGTTTATTAAAGGTTAGTCCACAATCGTAGTCGAGGTAACAGGCAAAAGTCATAGCAAAACCAAGACACACAGAAGCAGGAAACCAGAACTAGGAAACACAGTATGACAATGCAAGACTTCACAAAGGAGAGACTGAAAACTCCAGGCAGAGATAATGAGAAAATGAAAAACAGCTGTGGACAATCAATAATGAGGTATGGCAAAGGATATTGGGACATGTAGTTTGTGAGGCAGAAACAGTCTGGGATGGAGTGCCCTCTAGTGGAGAAAGTAACATAGCTCCCCTCCTAAGAAGCAGCTTCCAGACACTCCAGGAAGGAGGTGGAGCAGAGGTGGAACTAGGGTTGTCAAAAGGTACCGAGTTCGGTACTTTCGGTACTGAAATTTTAAAAACGTCCATTTCCCCGGTCACATTTGAGCGCTGTTGAGCAGATTTTTTTCACGCGCTCAACAGACATGACAATGATAAGCGATTCACGCTCCTCACCGAGCGCTCAAATATAAGCACAACCAGAGCGTTTTAAAGCCGCGTCTGTCAGCAGATCAGTCTACATGCAGATGTATTAGGGATCCGCTGACACACATGGCTTTAAAACGCTCTGGTTGTGCTTACATGTGAGCGCTCGGTGAGGAGCGTGAATCGCTTATCATTGTAGCCAATCACAGTCATGTCTGTTGAGCGCGTGAACACTGTGGCCAATCAGCGATGTTTAAAAATCTGCTCAACAGCGCTCAAATGTGAGCGGGAAATGGACGTTTTTAAAATTTCAGTACCGAAAGTACCGAACTCGGTACCTTTTGACAACCCTAGGTGGAACAGAGGGAGGGACAGAGGGCCAGGTCCATGTGGAAGTGGAGGAACAAGGAACTGAGGTGGAACCGGCGGAGCAGGGAACCAGGGAGGAGCAGCAAGCCCAGGCGGAACCAATGGAGTAGAAAGCCAGGGCGGAGCCAGCAGAACGGAGTGCCAGGGTGGAGCAGAAGACCTGCACAGGCAGAAAGTTCAGACATATTATCCCAAATTGGGCAGACTGATAAATCAAAGTCAAGAGCATTGATTAGAACTGGACAGGCTGACATGTCACACTCAGGCTCATTAGTAAAAACCAGACAGACAGCTAGTGCAACATTAGACTCGATGATTAATTCAGGACCAACAGATAGTTCACATTCAGACTCAACAACGCATTGGGACAGACAGACAGCTCAGTTTTAGATTCCCTGACGGAAACAAGCAAGACAGACAGTTAAAAGTCTGACTCATTAGTTGAGCCTAGACGAACAGTTGGTTCACACTTAGCCTTTGTGGCAGGTTTGGGGCAAGGCAAGACTTTACAGAATTCACAGATGGCCTCCATGGCGGTGTCAGAACAAGAGGAGAGTTCGCAGACGGCCTCCACAGCCATGACCGGACATTCATAAACGGCCTCTGAGGCCGGGACGGGCCGAGAGTTCACAGGTAGGCGCCACTACTGTGACTAGAGCTGAAATGGACGATACCGCTTCAGGAGGTTCTGCAGCATACGCCACTACCTCTGGAGGATCCGGAACAGGCACCATTGCCTCTGGAGGTTCTGCAGCTTCAGCTGCCACTTCTGGCGATCCTGCTGGGGACATCGCTGGCTCTGGAGTTTCAGTGGTAGTGTATGCAGCCCAAACACACCATAAGGTGATTCCCATTGCGGAAAGTGCTACAGACAGGGTTAACAGTTCAAAGACTGGAGGGCTAAGGTGGATAGGTTTGGAGATACCAGCTGTGTGTGAAGACACCAGCAGTGCATTCCACACGCTATATATTAGACTGGGAAACTGACCGACTGACCTCAGAGTTCTGGGTGCAGCAAACGGGATGTGATGTGACTCTAGATGATCAACTGTGACGTGACGAGACTCTGCGAGATCAAACGAGACTTGATGAGACTCTGGAAGATCAGACGGGACTTGAATTGACTCAGGAAGATCAGCCGTGACTTGACTTGACTCAGGAAGATCAGCCGTGACTTGACTTGACTCTGGAATGACATGAGCAAGCTTTGACTTGGCAAACTTGACGTGAGAAGGCAAAATTGTGGCAGGCTTGTCATGAGCAAGCTTTGACTTGGCAGGCTTGACGTGAGCAGACTCTGGAACAGCGGCCATAACAGGGCGATAATCTGGAAAGGCAGTCATTTTATGAAAAGTCTCTGGGTTAGTAGCCAACTTATCAAAAGTCTCTGTAGGCTCTGTAGGCTCAATTTAAGTGCCAGATCCATGTATTGTTCTAATGTCCAGTTAGGGCTATGCAGTGGCATACACAAATTGAGTGGCTCAGATAGTCCTCCCCAAAATGAATATCATTAAGCATAACTCATCCCAGCTGGTCAAATAAGCCAGCTCAATAAAGTCTTGAACATAATCTTCAATGGTCCGGTTACCTTGACAAAGATGTAAAAGACAAACTGCTGGATCCATTTTTTGGTGAATTCTTCTGTCATGAACTGCTCGAGAACACAAAGCTGAGGATACAAGTGAGGTTGCTTATTAAAGGTTAGTCCACAACCGTAGTCGAGATAACAGGCAACAGTCATAACAAATCAAGAAACATAGAACCAGGAAACCAGGTTCACAAAGGAGAGACTGAAAACATCAGGCTTATATAGGCAGAGATAATGAGAAATTAAAAAAACAGCTGTGGACAATCAGTAATAAGATATGGCGAAGGATATTGGGACAAGTAGTTTGTGAGGCAGAAACAGTCTGGGATGGAGTGCAGATCGTAACAGATTGATTGCACGTAAGTTTAATCAAATGCAAGTCTTTGGGAACAACTAGAAATTATTTGGCAGTCAGTAACAATGGAGACTGTGGAAAAGTGCATAAAAATTATGCTAGCAAGAATGCATGATTTTATCAAGGCTAAAAGAGGCCATACAAAATAAAAACCAAATATGTATTTGTTTCTTTCTTTCTTTCTTTCTATATTTTGTTTGTTTTAGGGGTGTAACCGTTTGGTTCGATACGATGGATTTGTTGTCAATTCAATCAATTGACGCCGGAATGCCCCTAACTGGAAGTGTTAGTTAACTGGAATGCTAACTAAAGTGAATAGGGATTACATTTGTTTGTGAAGGGAATGCACCTCCCGATCTACATAAATGCGTCTATGTTCACGCAAATCATTCGTGATCCAGCTTCACCTACAGCAAAAGTGAGTATAAGTTTTTTTTATGAATCTCTGCCACCACCTTTCCTAATAACGTGCTAGTTAGCAAGTTTCACGGCTAAACATGCTAAATGCAGTTAAAGTAAACAATCTCTCAGAGCAGCAGAGAGAAGAGGGGGCGGGGCGAGCAGAGCTCATTTGCATTTAAAGGAACAATCCCTCAGAATGGGAAAATACTGCAAAATAACTTCAATGCACATGTGTGACCTGCATGTACAGAGTACTGAGTTACAGGCCTTCAAACTTTGGAGAAAAAACTTGAAAAGTGCTGTTTCCCTATTTTTGAATGGTCATCATTTGCAAATTGTCACGAATCTAGTCCGTGGCCCTCCGTCCGCTCACCACCAGATGTCGCCCTCTCATTATATTGACACACACCACACACTGTTGCATGTCACCACGGACTACATTTCCCATCATCCATTGCACTGATTTCACACACAGCTGCAACCAATCAAACACACTTTATAAGCCATGGACTTCCTCTTTCTGATCGCTGAGTATTATCTGGATTTATCTCTCTCCTAGCGATAGCAACAATACTCTGTTCAAGTGGACACTGGCCAGGTATGGACACGGCAAGAATTTTATTAGCCCTTAAACAAGGCACATGATCATTGGAGAACTATATTCGAGAGTTTTTAGCCATCGCCCACTATTCAGATTTACCGGACATTATTTTAATAGAGTTTTTCTGTGGTGACATAAATCAAACTCTCAAGTCTCTGTGATGGCATAAATCAACCTCTCAAGTCTCAGCTTAGACACAAGGGTCCGCGTTCATCACTAAGTTGTTTTTTGGATTTTGCTTTGCTGTTCATGGGCTCTTTGTTTACTGTGGGTGTCGCGGAAGAGGAACATGACACCGCATCTGTGACTGAAATGGTGGACACACAGAAGCGCACTCACATAATGGCGGCCACAACAACACCCCGTCATGTCACAGCTGATCTTCATGAGTCAAACCAAGTCACAGTTGATCTTCCTGAGTCAAGTAAAGTCACAGCTGATCTTCCTGCTTCAAGTCAAGTCACAGCTGGTCTTTTTGAGGCAAGTCAAGTCATAGCTGATCTTCTAGAATCAAGTCAAGTCAGAACTGATTTTCCTGAGTCAAGTCATGTCTCGTCTAATCTTTCAGAGACTCGTCATGTCTCATCTGATCTTCAAGAGTCTCGTCATGTCTCGTCTGATCTTCCAGAGTCACGTCTCGTCTCAGCTGATCGTCCAGAGTCACGTCTCATCTTAGCTGATTGTCCAGAGTCAAGTTTAGTCTCAGCTGTTCATCCAGAGTCTCATCACATCTCAGCTGATCGTCCAGAGTCATGTCTCATCTCAGCTGATCGTCCAGAGTCAAGTTTCGTCTCAGCTGTTCGTCCAGAGTCTCATCATGTCTCAGCTGATCTCCCAGAGTCTCGTCACATCTCAGCTGTTCGTCCAGAGTCTCGTCACATCTCAGCTGATCATCTAGACATGCCATGTCCTGTCTGCTGCACCCAGATCCTCAAGGTCAGTCCTTCGTTATCCCAGTATGATATCCAGTGCACCACTGGTGTCTGCACACGCGGCTGGTATCCCTAAACCAGCGCTTGCAAAACTTCCTGTTCCTGAACTGATTCCCCTGTCTGTATTGCTTCCTACAATGGAAATTGCATTATGGTGTATTTGGGCTGCATTCACCACCACTGAAACTCTAGAAACGGCAGTGCCCACTATGACGTCTCCAGAGGTGGCAGCTAATGCTGCAGAACCTCCCGAGGTAGTGGTGCCCGCTGCTGTGTTCTCCGAGGCAATGATGTCCTGCAGCTTCTCCAGAGGTGGTGGCATATGCTGCGGAACCTCAGCAGGCAGCAGCAGTCGCTTCAGCTCCCTGCACTGTGGTGGTGCCCAGCAATGCACCCACAGCCTGTCATGTCACGGTAGAAGGAACCGTTGCTTAACTCTGTACCTGTCCTGTTAAGGAGAATGCTAATGATCTATCCCTGTTTCATTATGTTACTGCTGTAGAAGCTCCAGAGGTGCTGCAGAACCTCCAGAGGTGTCGGTGGTATCCACTTATGAACTCCTGTCTTGTCCTGAACCGGCCACAGAGGCAGATTGTGAACTGCCTGTCTGTCTAGTCGCAACTAATAATTTTGATCTTGAACTGTCTGTTTTGCCAGTTTCGGCCAAGAAATCAAGACCTGAACTGTCTGTCTGTTTTATTGTTGCTGTTGGATCTGATTTTGAATTTCCTGTCTTGCCAATTTCAATCAGTGTGTCTAATTATGAATTGTCTGCCCATCCAGTTCTCCCAAAGGTTTCTGATTTTGAACTGTTGGACTATCTGGTTTCTGCTAAGGACACTGATTTCAAACTTTCTATCAGTCCAGTGTCTGTCAGTGAGTTTAGTTCTCTACTATCTGTCTGTCCAGTTTTGACGAATAAGCATGAGTATGAACTGTCTACCAGTCCAGTTTCAGTTGACACATTAATTCTGAACAGACTGTGTGTCCTGATTTTGTTGTTGAATCTGATTTTGGGTTGTCTGCTTATTCAGTCTCTGCCAATGCACCCAACTCCGAACTGTCCATTTGTTCAGTCTCTTCCCATGCAACCACACAGACTGTTGCATGTCACCCCAGACTACATTTCCCATTATCCATTGCACTGATTAGACACACAGCTGCAACCAATTAAACACACTTTATAAGCCATGGACTTCCTCTTTCTGATCGGCGAGTATTGTCTGCATTTATCTCTCTCCTAGCGATAGCAACATTACGGAGCCACTCCGAGTTTCCTGAGTTTAAGTCTAGTTCTGTACTGTTCATTTCCTGATTTATTTGTGTCTTGATCTTAGCTTGGTTATCTCATTCTGCCTGTTTCTCTGCCTGCCCTGGATTTCTCGCCTGTCTGTTGGTTTACCCGTTTGCCTTACCCCCTGTATTACATTTGCCATTGATCGGTCCTTGCCTGTTTACTGGACTACTCTTGTGTCTTGCCTGTGCCATACCTGTTTGCTGGTGTTCGACCCTACCTGTGTGTTGACCATGTCTTTTAATAAAGCTATGCATATGGATCTGCACGCTTCACACCTCTGTCACTCCATAACAAAAATCAACAGATTTTACTAACAGACCTACCAAACTAAACATAACATAATGATGCTGCCATCTTTCTGAAGTCATTTTAACCGCCTGTAATTTGGCTCTGAATCTCAGGTGAAAAATTGCCATTTTGTCCCCCTCTACAAAAAGTGGATTACTCAGTAAATATTCATCCATAACATTTAATATTTTGGCTTTCATCGCTATACATGTTTATCTTTCTTCAGGATAAATATTAGCAAAATCCAAAATTTGAGCTGGGAACCTCCGGTTGAGTTGACACAGATTACCCAATACAAGGCGACACCCATCAAAAAAGATTCTGCTTCCTTCCAATGATGCATTCCAGTTTGTAGTATAGAGTTTTGAGTAATATGACCTAAATAAATCATTTATTTAAGATAGATTCTGAGTTATTTTGCTTGATTTATCTATATTAGATGTAATGACTGATTGTTTCAGCTACTTTAGTTGGATTAGTTCACCTCTTCCTGTAAGAATGTTTTCTCTTAATTGCTGATTGCTTTTTTCTTTTAATATGAACAAAATGAAATTATTTTTCCCCTTATAACAGATTTAGCCATTTCCCACCAATGCAGATATTCATTCAGTGAGATTACTCTAACAAAGAATGTCCATTCCTTTTTAAAATATTTTAGAAAATCTGTCATTGAGCAATGAAATATTAAATCGGCATCTAGATGGTGGATGTGGCTAGTGCCCTGTAAGAAGAGTAATGCTGTGGGGGCATGGTCAAAAATTGTAATTGCCTGAATAACTGGGTTAATAATTTTGTGTTATACAATTGGTATATCAGAAAAAAATCCATATGGGAATAAGATTTGTGATGTGGGAAATAGTATGAATAGTCCTTATTGATTCTTAATTCTCAAGATATCTGTCAGGCTATAATCTGACATACTGTTCTTAATACATGTCAATGAATAGTTTATTTTGCGCAAAATATTTAGCAAACTTGTTAAACAGTGTTTGTGTCAGACCCCTTGGACTGTTTGTGTTGGTTTTGCCCTTTGTCACACCCCCATTGGACTGTTTTGTTGGTTTCTCCCTCTTGTGTCTATATATGGTTTTTCCTCTTCCATTTCTTGTTAAGTCCTTATTGGTTAATCACCCACACCTGTCTTTGTATCATTAGCACTCCTTTATAAGTTGTTTTCTGTTCATTGTTTGTCATCGGACCTTAACGTTATGTCGGTGTGTGTGTTCCCCTGCCTTGCCTGTCTGGATGTACCCTTTTGTGGAGTTATTAAAGACTTTTCGTCATATTACGTCTTAGTTCATCTCATTCCTACACAACCGTGACAGAAGGTCCGACCAAAACAATCACATTAGAGACAAGATTTCCCCGTGTTTTATTTTTGTTTTTCACCAGTCTTTTTTTTTTTTTCCTTTTGCCACATGAACCTCGCCTCAGTCAGCGTTGTCCCAAGGAGGGGTAACACCATTCTAAAAGGGTTTACCATCTTCATCTTCCAGAATAGCAGGGACCTGGAGGACTACGTGGAGGAGTTTGTCGACACCTGCCACTGTGCAAGTTGCGACGACGTCTGCTTGATGGAGGGATTTAGGTGTGGATTGGACGATGACCTCCGCTTGGTCATGCCCCGCGGAGATCCCTGCTGGACCCTACAAAGATACATCAACTTCGCATTGTGGACGAGCGGATCGACGTTCACATTGGGTGAAGCGGAGGAGGACAGCAAACTCGTTCAGCCACACCTCGCAGACGTCTCACAACAAGACCCAGAGCCCAGCCCACCACCACCCCGACTCGCGGAGCCTGAGCCCGAGCCCACCACGGATGGAGAGCCTGAGCCGAGAGCGACAGAGCCATCACCACTGGGAGTGATAGAGCGAGAGATCGCTACGGAGCCGGAGCCTATCAAGTCCGACCAGGTGCGAGAGCCGGCCACAATGCCTGCGATGGGGGATGTTCCAGTGGAGCGTGAGGGTGCTGAGGACAGCACCGCCCACTGCACCGCTGAGGGTGAGCGATGTCTGGAACTGGGACTTTTAGAAATTGAACTGGACTTAACTGATTTCACTGAGGATATACATGTGGAACTTCCTGCCTGCTCTGAACAATATGCCTGCCTGGATTTCCCTCCCACCCTCCCTGTGTTATCTCCTCCTGTTGGCCCTGCTGCATCAGCCTCACCACTGTTGTCTCCTGACAGGCCCGCTGCTCACCCTCAGCCCACCATCTGTGTGGTGGGTTCGCTGCGGGTCTGCCAGTCTCCATCGGCGTCATGGCTGGAGGATCCCTCGTCTCTGCCTCCAGCCTCTGAGTCCTGGACTCCGCCTCGGCCCTTCGACCCAGCGGCTCCACCCCGGCTCTCAGCTCCCTCGTTTCCACCGTCGCCCGTCGGTCCACCAGCTCCACTGTCCCTCCAGCTCTGCCTTGGTCGGTTGTTGTCCCGCCATCGCCTCAGGACTTCACTCTTTCGGCTGCGCCTCGTCGCTCCGTCCCACCGGCTCCGTTGGGCTCCTCCCTCCCTCCAGCTCCGCCTCAGTCCTCTGTCGCTCCGGCTCCGCTGCAGCCCTCTGGATCTCCGCCTCTGCCTCAGTTGCCAGAGCCTTGGGCTCCGCCTTGGCCCTCCGGATCTTCAGTGTCGCCCTGGATCTTCGGCTCTCCGTCTCCGCCTCGGGCTCCACCTCCACCTTCTCCGCCACCGTCGGTCGGCCCCCTGGAGTCGTCAGCCCTTCCCCCACCATGGCTCCTCCCTCCATCGGCTCCGCCATGGGCTACCATCATGGCTGCGGTCTGGGTCCCACCTGGCTCCTCCTGCTCCGGGTCCCTTCTGTCCCCTCCTTGGCTCCACCCTCCGTCAGACCCACCCTGGACACTTCTGTCTCCTCCTTGGCTCCTCCCTCCGTCGTCACTACCCTGGACTTTGTTTGTTGTCTTCCTCCCAGGAGTCCGTCCTCCGCCTGAACCTCCTCCTACAATGAACTTTTTATTACCTTCCCACGTCCACTCTTTTGTTTTTATTTATGTTTTCCTACGGCGCGAGGTCGCACCTACCGGGAGGGGGGAGTAGTTGGTTTTTTTTGTTAGTTTTGCCCTTTGTCACACCCCCGTTTTGTTTGTTTCTCTCTCTTGTGTCCATATATGGTTTTTCCTCCTCCGTTTCTTGTTAAGTCATTATTGGTTAATCACCCACACCTGTCTTTGTATCATTAGCACTCCTTTATATGTTGTTTTCTGTTCATTGTTTGTCGTCGGACCTTAACGTAATGTCGGTGTGTGTGTTCCCCTGCCTTGTCTGTCTGGATGTACCCTTTTGTGGAGTTATTAAAGACTTTTCGTCATATTATGTCTTAGTTCGTCTCATTCCTACGCAACCGTGACAGTTTGTTTGGGTCGTTACCTAAGAATAAGTTATTCTAATATGTGGAAAATAGTAATAGTAAGGAATGAGTAGGAAATGAAATTCTGTGATATTTAATATATTGTGTATATTGTCAGTGCTGTTCTTTGAAGTTCCATGTGCAACATTGTTTAACATTGTTTAATATCTAAATGTAAATAAGTAATTTTCAGACAAATCTATATGTATTTGTGATGTTCTTTTCAATTCTAGAAGTCTGTACGAGACAAGACTGACGACAGTTCCCCAAGATGCCTTTGCAAATATGGTCAATATTTCAAGAATGTAAGTACTTTTTTAGTGACCAGAGCCATTTGATATTAAAGTATTTTCTAAAAAAAAAAAACAACAAAAAAAAAAAAACACTTAAAATCTTGCTGTTTTTTAAGTAAATAAAATGTAAAGTGGTTGTAGAATTAATAAAACCTGATGGTACCTTACATTTCCATTATCTGCAAAGTGGCACAGATGAATATTGAACATATCTAAAGCAAGACTACTGCTTATTACTGACTTATTACTGTGGCATAAATTACATTTTCTTAAATATAAAATATCCTGTTAGATATTAGATATATGGTTTGGTGAGTGTGCTCTGTGTGTGCTCTGACATGTTTGACAAGAAACCAATCAGGTGTCTTCCAAATAGGAATCAAGGTTTCACAAGTGACTCATGTATTCTGTACATATACAGGACAATAATTCAGAGGATTGCCATTCTGAAAATGCTGGAGTGTGTAAGTGGCCACTGAGAATGAGCATCAAGATGCTACAAAAAAATAATAGCTGGCAGTGTAGGCTCAGTGTTGTTCATTGCCACATGATTTTTGGTCATTACGTTTACTTTAAGCGAGTAAGTCTCTGCACAGGCATCAGCAGCTAGTCCTGTATATTAGGAATGAGTTTAGTTGTAAATTAAGGAGGATAAACAGGAATATTATGTTGGAAATAAGATGGGTTAAATTTATATTTGGGTCAATATCACCATAGAGTGCCTTTTAACCCTAACAGTACTCACACATTTTGGTCTTAAATTCCCATTCGCTTTATGTCATGTCTTAAATAGCAGACACTTAAGTACTATAGAAATATATTAGCTGAGATGCCACACATTTTTTTAGATAATTATGGGCCATTATTCAAAGCATAAACCGTAAGATTTGTCCACCCTGTCATGGACATACATTACTGTTAAATACATTTTCATTGCAATATTAAGATGCAAATTATATTTTCTGAAAAGTATGATGTCTCTTTCTTAAACATGATTATTTGTTTGCTTTCAAATTCTAAATACATAAAAGATTTTATGTAAACCATGTGTTTTTAAAGAAACTCATACAATTTGCACATGTATTTTTTATTATTTGGAGAAAACTATGGGGGTTTTTTTATGTAGTTTTTTGTTTGCATTTTTGTAGTCTGTCGTTTTTTATTATTGCCCCCACACCTGGCTATTGATGGGGTGGACAAATAAAGCAGGACACAGAAAAAGACATCAGTAGATTATTGCATAAGAGTAATATCCAAAATATGAATGCATTAAAAAGTTATAGAAGTTTAAATTTACTGTAAAGAAAATGCACTGTACTATTTTTTTCATTTTATATACAATATTTTACATAACAGGTTTTACTGTAAAATTGCTATAAAATTAAAGCCTTATGTCTAAATAAGTTTCAAATAATGTTTCAAATTTGAAGTTGATAAAAAAAAAAAGAGGTTCCTGCAAGATTTTATTTAAGGCGTTGTACCACAAACAGCCACAGGGTGCCATCCACTCCACTGATTTTTTTAATGCATTTATCTGTAACAAATGTCTAAATTTCTCTGTCAATATTACTTATAATTGTCCTGAGAACAGCAATTAATTTATTGCAATTTTAACTACAAATGAATGCTGTGTCCACCCTGTCATGTGTATGTCCACCCTAACCAGTGGCCGACAGAGTGGACATTTTGGAAACAACGACAGGGTGGACATTTTTAGCTACAATTATATTACACGCACATTATCTTACAACAAACTGTGATTAGCTAAATAGTTAGTCTGGTTGTTGAAGAGAATTTGGTATATTTAAACGTACATATATTGAAAATACTGTATTCTAATCACTTTCGGCATATTTTATGCCAACACGGTGGACATGTTAAGCTTTGGCAAAGCAAGTAAGCAAAGTCATACAAAGAAAATTTGTCAACTGAAGAGTCACCAACTTACTCACCTCAGCTGTTAAAATTCCCGCCACTGAAGAGACAAAGAAATCTGTTGTCCTGATGTCACTAAAGGGGATAACACACCCTTTCATAGTCATTTTTATGTTTGGTTATCATTGCAAATTATATATATACATTATATATATTACATATGTATGTGTACAGTAGTCTGTGGACACTGTAAATGTTTGTGTTTAAAGAAATGTAGTGTGCTACAGTTGCTTTTATTCTGCCTTACTTGAATGCATTATGAAACAACAAAACTGAAAACATGGACTGATTTCATCATAAAGACTGAAAGGAGGTTCTCTCTCTCTGTCTTTCTGCTGAAGTATGGCAGTTTGAAATAACCCTGTATTTTTTATAAAACTCAGGATTTTCTACCTTCTTTCCTTAGCCATCTTTCCGTGGATGTCTCTCTGAGCAGGTTAGAAAAGCATTCCTTCTACAACTTGAGAAAGCTTACTCATATGTAAGTAAAGCATCCAAAATCCACATATACATTCCAGTTAAAGGAGAAGTCCACATCCAAAACTAGGATTCACATATAATGTACTCACCCCTTGTTATCCAAGATGTTCATGTCTATCTTTCTTCAATGATAAAGAAATTATTTTTTTTTAAGGAAAACATTTCAGGTGCTATGGTGCTCCAATTTTGAACTTCCAAAAGGCAGTTTAAATGTGGCTTCAAACGATCCCAAATGCGGTTGTAAACAAGTCCAGCCGAGGAAGAAGGATCGAAAAACTCCAATCGTATTTTCTCCCTCAGCTTCAAAAATCATTTCAAAATCATCCTACATCGCTGCAGTAGTACCGACACAAGTACCGCAAAGTGAACATGCAAAGAAGATCAAACACCCTTAACAAAAATGGTAAAACAGCAATATAGGACTATTTTGAAGTTGAGGGAGAACATGAGATGGGAGTTTTTCAACATACTCTAACTGTCAAGAACTATTTTTATGAAAATAACCAATCATTTTGCTAGATGAGACCCTTCTTTCTCAGCTGGGATCGCTTACAACCGCATTTGGGATCACTTGAAGCCGTATTTATACTGCATTTTGGAAGTTAAAACTCTGGGCACCATAGCAGTCCATTAAATGGAGAAAAATGCTGAAATTAAAAGAAATTCTTCAAAAAACATAATTTCTTTACGACTGAAAAGAAAGACATGAACATCTTGGATGACAAGGGGTGATACATTATATGTGAATCTTTGTTTTGGAAGTGGACTTCTCCTTTAACCTGACATAATAAAAATAAAATAATAAAATAAATGAATGAATCACATAAAATCATACATGTGGTGTGTTTAAGCTGTTTTTCTTTTCTTTCTTTTATTGGTATTTATTTTATTCACAGCATATTCAGAAAACATGAAATACATACAAATACTCATGAGATCACAAGCATCAGACTTTTCAGAATTTTATCTTTGACAACCTATCATATTTGTACCTTTTGAGATACCAACAATACCAGCAATGAATCCCTGATTAAATATACTCTTCATTTTAGTGAGTTGTCCTGACACTGTACTTTTTTTCTTGAGCATTTATCTTATTGTACTAGAAAATATGCTTTCATTTAGCATATTTGCCTGAGTAAACTGAGCAAGAGCAAAGTACATCAAAATACTGTTCCCATCATCTGCAAAAAATAATGTGAAATTAATTCTATTAGATTCAAGCATAATATCCAGCTGAGATACTCTAGGCGCTATCTCTTTCATTCAATCACTTTGAAAAGGACATTTTCAATTCATGTAATTTCTCCTCTCTCTCTCTCTCTCTCTCTCTCTCTCTCATTTCAGAGAAATAAGAAACACAAGAAATCTGACATTCATCCATCCAGAGGCTTTTAAGAATCTCCCTAAATTACAGTATTTGTGAGCAAAACAGTCTACATGCTGTAATTTTGTTCGTTTGTTTTTCTTTGTCTGCAAATTGCAAAAAAAAAATTATTGAGGTTTATCCCTAACCAAAAAAATAAATAAATAAATACAAAAACTGTACATTTACATGTAACTCAGCTAGCTTTAGATTGCTTTATGAAACCATAGTAGCAAGGTGGCACCTCTGTTATTTGAACAACTTTGGTTCAGGACTACTCGTAATGACATCATGTACAGGTAGTGAAATATCTTCTGCTGATTAATTGATCAGAGATCACAATTAATGTCATATTGTTCATTTAAACAAAAGAACAAAAATTCATAGTTTAATCTAGTTCAGTGGTTCTCAAAGTGTGGTACGATTACCACTAGTGGTACTCAGGCTCCTCTAGTGGTACGCAGAGAAATCTCTAAATTAAATAGAAATTAATGTTAAAACACAATACAATTTAATCTTTATTTGAGTAAAGTTTTTATTTTTTATTATATATTATTTTTTACATTTACATGTACAGTACAGGTTTTATTTAACTTTTAGGTACAACACATTTTAATTTAACCATTATTTAAGTTTTTTATTTACCTGTTTGTTAGCACTGTGCAGCGTTAATGTTCAAACCATGTATTTACAATGTTAAAATGGCTGACAACAATAAATATTCTTATTAGGAATAAAACTGCCTCGCTTTTGAACTGTGCAGAGCTGTAGCTGAATAGTTAGACCTACTGCACTACTATATTTTAATGCTGGTCATTATGGTGGTACTTAGAGAGCCAAATATTTTCTGAGGTGGTCCTTGGTATAAAAAGTCTGAGAACCACTGATCTAGTTAATCTGCAGTGTGTAGTTGCCATAGACCAGGGGCAACTACTTCTCAACTCAAAAGCTCCATTTTTCTGTGGAGTTTGGCTCCAACCTTGATCTAGTGATCCTAAAGACCTTGATTAACTTGTTCAGGTGTGTTTGATTAGGGTTGGAGCTGAACTCTGCAGGAAAATAGATCTCGTGGGTTGAGAACCCTTAGCATAGGCTTTACTCCCATTGGCTATACATGCAGTTCATTCATTCTGCAGCTCTCTCCACAACATAAACTCTGCTAAAACAAACATGGCATCTGAGGATTACTTAATTTTTTTGATCCCTGACATTTTGCTTTAATTATTTCCTTGAGGGTTCCTTTGTACATCATACACTCTAAAAAAAGGCTGGGTTTTTTTTTAACTCAAAAGCTGTGTTCAGCCCGTTGGGTCATTTTATTGTTTTGTTTTTTTTGTTTTTTTGTATTTTAACCCAGGTGCTGGGATATTTTTTAACCAAAATGCGGGGTTCAACTTGTTGGGTCATTTTATTGGGTTATTTTTTATATTTTTACCCAGGTGCTGGGATATATTTTTTAATCCAAATGCTGGGTTCAACTTGTTGGGTCATCATATTTTTACCCAGGTGCTGGGTAGATTTTCTGTAACTATGTTGCTGGGTCATTTTTAACACTGGGTTATTTTTTTTACTCCAACGAAACAACCCAGCTGCTGAGTTACAGTCAGAGCACAGGCTTTTTGAGTCCTCTACAGGAGAGAGCCCCTCTCAGCACCACCAATTTGGTGCACTTTTTCAGCGAAATAAAGGTTTGTATACATTTTATTTCATTTATAACATCAACATAAGGATGAGATGTCAGTCAGCTGCATCACCAATGTTTTTTTCGCAGGATGGAAATGCCTTTTGCCTTGCATAAAATAAATGCACTTTATTCGTTATTGTACAGAGTTTAATTTAGCAATAATAATAATAAATTATGTTCTCTAATGTCAGTACTATTTTTTATGGGCAGGTTTTTGAGTCAGTAACGGCATCTTTAAGCTACGAGTGAAATGCAAGGCTGAAGTCTGAAATTTGCAGTTACCTCGGCGAACAGCAGCTCAGATTTCGGCGACACACCGACATGAGAATTATTATTATTATTATTATTATTATTATTATTATTATTATAACCGAATACCATGTGTTCTTGCTTAATAATAAATGTTCATCTTTTGATTATTGCTGTTGTCTCTAGTAATTCTGTGTTTGTGTTTTTTATAAGTTCCAGTTCATTTTGAACCAGCAATATAATCATTTTTAAACAATAGTTGACTTAAATAAAGTAACCCAGCATGTTTGGTCAAAACATTCAACCCAACCAGCTGGGTCAAAATAACCCAGCGTGTGTTCCGTCTAATATTTACCCAGCGCTGGGTTGCCAAATAACCCAAGTTGGGTTGTTTTTAACCCAGCATTTTTTAGAGTGTACTTCAGGGTTCAAAAGTAAAGTTAGTTAGGCAGCCCAGCAATAACATTAGGGGACTCATTAATAGGAAAACTTACTAGCAACCAAAAGTGCAGTTACCTCTAGCAATAAAACCAGTGTCACTGTGGACAATGCATAAGACCTTGAAATAATAACCAGAACGTGTTGTATTTTCAGAGGCTTATTCAACACAGGCCTCACCATCTTCCCTGACCTGACCAATATCCAGGCTGATGACTCATACTTCCTACTGTGAGGACTGTTCTAATGCAGTAGTTTTTATATAGATCAGTGTTTCAGTAAGGTATTCTTTTAATCTATTTCTGCTCTTCCTGCAGAGAACTAAGTGATAATCCCTATATTGCTGAAATTCCAGCTAACGCTTTCCTTGGCATTACCAATGATCTGCTGTCAGTGTAAGTCTTGTCATATTCCCTCATTTGCACATTTTTGTCATACTAACAGAGAAAAATGAGTTTTGCTCATTTTGAGCTGCCATTTATGTGTAACTTTTGTTACTTATAGGTATTTTGGAAGGATTCTATTGCTTAAATGAAAATAAACTCTTTTAGTGCAGGCTATTTGTAATTCTGTTCTAGTTCCTGGTACAATTATTTGTAATATACTGAGAGACTCAAGCATCGCTATCTACTGGAGAGGCTGTTGAAACATACTTGTCAAATACTGAACAGGAAGTAGATACTGTTATTACAAAGATTTTTGCACAAAGACATGACTATTATTTTTTGCTTTTTATTCAACAGGAGGCTGTACAGTAATGGCTTTACGAAAGTCCAACATCATGCTTTCAATGGCACAAAGCTGGACTCAGTGTAAAGTTCTTTATAAAAAATTGTATAACACAAATTCAAACAATTAAGTGCTAAAAGTTGATCTAAAAATGTATAAATACACAATTTTGATACAACACATTTATGAAGCATTGATCATTAACAGAATAAATTTACCCAAACATGAAACACTATCATTATTTATTCACTTTAATTACATTACAAACCTGTCTTTTTTTCCTCTTACCATACATCATTCCAAAAACACCAAAAGCACCACCAAAGTTCTTAAACTTGTATGATTTTCCAAGAAACAGACCAAAATGGACAATATGGTCTGTAGCTCACAAAAAGCTATTGTTTTGCTTTAAGGGTCTCAAGCCCTGCTGCTGGAAAGCTAGCATCCTGCAGATTTCAGGTCCAACTCTAGTCAAACACAACTAAACCAGCTAATCAAGTTTATATTTATTTAATAATTACAGACAGGTGTGTTGGCACAGGGTTGGACCTGAAGTCTGCAGGATGTCTCTAGGAACAGGGTTGAAGTGTACAGACTGTTGTATGGAGCTTTTTTTTTTTTTTTTTTTTTTTCTGACACATGTTCTTTTTTATTCCACTGAAAAAAACAACATAAATAATAACAAATACTTATGTGATTTTCATATTTGGTTAAACTATTCTTTCACTTAATAGCATTAAATAGCAAGCATACCATGCTATTGTCTTCTCAAACAGTTGAGTGTACTCGAGTAGACACTTTGTGGGGGGCATAATATTTACTATTGTCATTTCGCAAATCTTGTGTCATTAACCTCTGCTGAGAATACAGGATATTAATGTCATATCTCAAACTCCCCCTAAGTTGTACTCTCTTGCTAATGCCTCTGATTTTGCATGTTTATATTGGACTGCTAAACCAGGACAAAAGCACCTGATAAAAGTGTAATAGTAAATCTCCATTTCTGGGTTGCTAAATTGCTTGTAAAGGTGGGGCCCCCTAGCAAGCTTTTTGGGCTGTTACATTGCACTGGAGAATTCATCCAGCATGGTTGTGAAATTCATGTTATTGTAGAAACCACACTGCACATAGTAATTTCCTTCGGTATTTTGTATTTTTTGTCTTGTTTTCCAGGGATAAATAAATAAGTAAATAAATAAGTTAAAATGTTGTGCAGTATATTTAAAGGAGCAGCTATCAATAGTGTATTAAGAATAAAATTATTGGAGACTGCATTTTCTAAAGAAAAAAAAAGTGAGGTTAATTTTGCTAGATGGTTTCTTCCTGGCCCCAAAGAGTCTTTATGATATTGTTCCTGTGTGTGCTTATATCCCTTCTTTGATGGTAGCAGGATTTTGCCATCTACCAGGTGAATGGCAAACGTCTGATCACTTATAAAAAATAATTGTGCACCTATTTTCAACAAGCAGCACAGTTTGTGGTATAATTCATTGAATATAGCACAAATATTGTGGGACAAATTACCTACTAAATAATTTAGGTGTGTGGGTTTCTTTGTGCCTTAACAAGCACTAAAATCTTGTTTTTTAAATTCAACTTTAATATTTAGTCACCAAACCGATCCTTTTCTCACTCCTTTTCTTTGCAGGTACCTGCATAGAAATAAGCAGCTGACAAGGCTGGATGAGAGAATGTTTGCTGGGACTAGCAGTGGGCCAATGCTCCTGTGAGTGGCTTTTGTTCGTCCTGAAAGCACTTGAGATTCAGTGTCTGTAGTTCTCTCTGAGCTCTTTTTCTTAGGGTTTTCTGCCCTTGTCCATAAATGATTTTGCTGTGTTTTTTTGCTTGTAGAAAAATTAGAAGAGAGCGAGAGAGAAACTAAATAAAGATGACCTTTAATTTTTGGTACATGTCTGTAAAAATTTCATTTAGAGATTAGATCATGTGTCATATAACAAAAATGCACTAAATTACATGTTTATTCTTTAACACTTTTAATAGAAAACATTTTCTCTTTCAAAATATGAAAATAACAGGTTGTTTTACTGATTTGACAATGCTTATTCTGTTCATAACAGATCTTATAAAGCTAGCATACTCTTGATTGGTGTTACTAACAATTTTCTGTAGTGCAAAAATATATTCTTATCTGAATGCAGGATGTTGACTATAGTAATCTTATCTGTCTGCTAATGTGGGCCTGCTGAAATCATAATTCTTTAATAAGTTAATAATGTGGCCCCTTAGCTACCCTCTCAGGAGTCAGCTCAGTGTGAAATCATTGCTATGAGGTCACTGGCTAACTATCTCAAAATGAAAAAAACAGACAAGCGTTTTTTTTCTTCTTCTTCTTCTTAATTTTAAACTCATGTTGCACAATAGGCTCTTTGGAACATCCGTTTAAAACAAAAACAACAACAGGCTGATAACGTAATGGCCATTTTTGACTCTGAGGGTTATAATCCTATATAGAGAGGACTGATGATTTTCAGAGAAAAACAAAACGGGCAGTGTTACATTTATTCTTTAGGTCATACTGAAACAGCACAGCTTACCCTAAGCCTGCATTTACATTGCAAGCCCTAATGCACATCTGTTGACAATGTATCCATATTTTGTCCCACCTTACGTTCACTTAAGGCTTAACCAACTGTTTACCAAATATTGTACTAGAATGCACTAACAACAGCACTATAATTAGTTCTTGTATTAGTAGAGTATTGTATATAAGAGTGCCATGAGTGCTGTTTAAATTAGAAAATATCTGATCTGTTTATCAAAAAATTGGAATTTTAATTCAGATATTTTTGTCTTGAGAATCAATTCTATGTAATGATTGGTCAAACAGGCAAGACAAAACTTGTCCAACACTTTTGGGGGAAAAAAACACTGTTAAAGTACCACAAGTGTTTTAACATTGGAGTATTTTGTTGCATATCGTAGCCTTTCTTTGAAAGTCTGCTGTCTTCTTTTCTCATCAGTGATGTATCAGAATCAGCTGTCACTTCCCTACCAACTAGAGGCTTGGAGTCACTTCGGGAACTCTGTGCTCGGAATGTCTGGGCCCTCAAAAAACTACCACCAATCAAAACTTTCAGACACATGATTACGGCAGACCTGACCTACCCCAGCCACTGCTGTGCATTCAAGAACTTAAAGAAAAAAAGAGGGTTTGTGTTTTTGTGCTTTGATTATTTAATGCAACCCCCCCCTTCCCCCTCCCCCAATCCTTGTAGAACTGTTGTGTCATGTAATTAGTTGCCTAATTCTATTAGAAATTATGAACATTATGGAAGTTATAGTGAGCATGCAAAAATTTAAGACCTTTTTAAAAGTGTATTTTCTGACATGGAAACATAAGAATTTTTGCTTTTTTAAATTTCAGGTACTTAGAGGACATCATATGTAACCTTACTGCCAGGTATAACCAACTTCAAAAAAGGTCTGTGGGACTTTTTACTATTCCTGGCCTGCACAGCAGCATGGAACCTGGTATCGATTTGGGTGATAACCTATTTAGAGAAACCTATGACCACCAGGACTTTTACAGCAGCCTGCACTACCACACCTACTTTGGCGGGCACCCCAGCGATGATGTGGGCTTTGGTGAAACACTGAAAAACCCCCAGGAAGACACCAGCCATGAGTTTGACAGCCGCTATGACTATATTGTGTGTGAGGAGGGAGAGGAGGTTGCCTGTTTTCCTGCTCCTGATGAGTTCAACCCATGTGAGGACATCATGGGTTTCAGCTTTCTAAGGGTATCTGTGTGGTTTGTCAGTTTGCTTGCTGTGTTGGGCAACATGCTTGTACTGTTGGTGCTGCTCACCAGTCACTACAAACTGTCTGTTTCAAGATTTTTAATGTGTCACCTGGCTTTTGCTGACCTGTGTATGGGCATTTACCTGCTGCTAATTGCCTCTGTGGACCTCCACACACATTCTGAATACTATAATCATGCTATTGATTGGCAGACAGGTCCGGGGTGCAACCTAGCTGGGTTCTTCTCTGTCTTTGCTAGTGAACTATCAGTCTACACCCTAACCACTATTACTCTGGAACGCTGGTATGCTATCACCTACGCCATGCGGCTGGACCGTAAGTTGCGTCTGTCCCATGCTTCAGTCATCATGCTGGTAGGCTGGATCTTTTGCCTATTATTGGCTCTTATGCCTCTCATTGGGGTCAGTAGCTACCAGAAGGTCAGCATTTGTCTGCCCATGGACACCCAGACACTTGTGGACCAGACCTACATCCTATGTGTACTTGTTTTTAACATCCTGGCTTTTGTGGTCATTTGTGCCTGTTACATTAAGATCTATTGTGCTGTTCACAATCCCAGTCATCAGTCTGCCAACAAAGACACCAATATTGCCAAGCGTATGGCAGTGCTCATCTTTACTGACTTCCTCTGCATGGCACCCATTTCACTTTATGCTATGACTGCAGCGTTGGACCACCCACTTATCACTGTGTCAAACTCCAAGATCCTCTTGGTGCTCTTTTACCCTCTGAATTCCTGTGCTAACCCCTTCCTATATGCCATCTTCACGAAGGCCTTCCAAGGAGATGTCTTCATATTGCTCAGCAAAGTGGGTCTCTGTCAACGTCAGGCTCAGCTGTTCCGGGGTCAGACAATATCATCAAAGGCAAGCAGCAGAGGAGTCACTAGACGTGAGAAGGAACAAACAGGAGCAAAGGAAAACCCTATTTCACTTCTAGATTATCCAGGCAACCTGCCAGCCACCCAACAGCAGGAGGACAGTGATGGGCAGGACACTTGAAACATATATGTGAATTCAGGCCACAACAACAGGAATGTAGATGTCCAACAGCCTTGGAGTCCATTAAGCTGGGTTTGCAGCAGTACAAAAAAGACAGATAATTAAGTATCTGAAAGGTCTGGATTTAAACAAACTGATTCATTTTACGTTTTTATATTTAATGTATTTTTTGCACTGATAATAGTCAATTGTTGACTATTATACAGACAGTGGGCCTTGTTCATTTGACACAAGCATTACAAATTATGTTAATTGTTCATAAATTAATTATTTTGTGACAGTTTGAGTTCCATTAAATACACTAACATTTTTTAAAGAATAGTTTTAGAATTGTTTTAAAAAAAGAAATGTGCTCATCTTGTGTTTTTTGAGGTCCTTTGAGAATAGTATATTAAGCTGTTTAACACCGCACATAAAAGCAGTGCATTACAGTGTATTATGCCCAGTACTTAGAATTACATTTCATGATCAAGTTTGTAACAATTGGCAATGGCCCAACCACGATAATACGATTTCAGAATTTATGGTTGTAATTTAGTAACTGAAAAACTACTATGTTTTCTATATAGTTACACTGCTGCTTCACTTATGCATAGTGTGTGTACATGGAGTGAAACAGGCCTAATGGCCTTTGTTGCTGTGCATCATGCTTTTGTGTATTAAGAGCTTGTGTGTAGATCATTCAAGTGTTGTGCATAGATATTGTTTTTAGCTTGTATCACTAACAGTTTCTAGCTGTAATGTTGATGTTGTAATCACAAAACATCTTAATGTTTAGTTTATTTAAATTCATATTTTTATCTTCATGTATAACTAAATAAAAATGTGCCACTTCTATGTATTTAATTGTGAAGATTAGTTTGGTGTTAAAGTAATTTCTTCTATTCCAACTTAAAATGAAAATGTGGGAAGCTTTAAGTAATAAGTATTTAAAAAAACCCACTGTAAACCTTAAAAAGTGTAACCTGAATCTGTGCCATTATTAAAACATTTCTATTTTAGTTTGAGATATACAACATTAAAATTAAATAGATAGATAGATAGATGAGTGTGTTAAACAGTTAAAGTCAAAAGTTTACATACACCTTGCAGAATATGCAAAATGTTAATTATTTTACCAAAATAAGAGGGATCACTGGGAAGCCAGCCGCTCACACTGACATCAGTTGTGGGTCCATCACACTGGCAACCATGATGGGTAGAGACTTTGGATTGGCAGCAATGATATGGCGTGGAAGGTCAGACTTTGGTATGGGGACCATGGCTTGGCAAGGCTCTAGCGTGAGGGCCATAGCGATGGCAGCCATGTCGGGAAGAAGGCTCTGCAATGGTGACCATGACAGGTGCAGACTCTGTAGGACAACCATTTTGTGAACAGGCTCTGGAATGGCAGCCATCTTATGAACAGGCTTTGGGATGGCAGCCATCTTGTAAACAGGCTTTGGAATGGAAGCCATCTTGTGAACGGTCTCATGAGTGGCGGCTATTTTGTAAACAGTCTTTGGGTTGGCAGCCATTACATGACAAGTTTCTTGAAAGACAGCCATCTTGTAAAGAGGCTCTTGAGTGACGTGACGTGACGGGATCCCTTATCCGTGATTCCCACAGTAAGTGCAGAGCCACTCAAAAATAAAGCAAAATCAATATAACAGACAAAAGTCCAGTGAGGGGTATTGTGTGGCATCAAACATGATATGTCTTTACACAAACCAAAGCGAAAAATGTCTTTCTAGAAAGTTTCATTAAAGTCCACCTGGTAAGAAGTTCACAAAAGTTCTCCACATAAGCCTCTATGGGCCATTTTTTCTTGGCGAAGATGGACTAGATGATCTGCTGGATTCATAGTTGCGGTTATGTATTCTGTAATTAACTGAAGGGAAGTTGAAGATGAATCCAAATGCAGTTTATTATAATATCCAAAGTGAAATCCAAAATACAAAACAATAGTGATGTGATGTTCAACTTTAAGGCTTCAAAGCCTGTATCAAAAAAATCTCACAGTGAAGCATTGTGCGAGAGCTTGATTCTTTTTGCCAAAACCACGTGATCTGTGTTGTCCGAGGCTTCGTTTTCGCAAACAGCTATGTGACTGCTTCATATTCTGATTCAAATAACGCAAACCCCTTGCGCAGTTGTGCAAGGGTCACAGAAGTGTCACTCACTTCTTTGATAAGAATAAATCATAATATGAATAAATGTTTGCATTTGTAGTTTTATGTTCATTTTGTATTAATTCCAGGTTCACAGACACTTTAACTGACCATTCTATGATAATCTTCAGTTATTTTGATCATATATGCGTACAGCCTTGCCTAATTTTTCCACAAATTTATTCACAGACTCAATTATTCATACTGTGTATTACAATTACTGACATGAAGACTTATATATAGACTTTATATAGACTTGATATTTTCTTTGCTTTATACAGGTTTTCATAGCACAAACGAATTTATTATCTAAACCAGTCCAAAAATGGCTAGGTTGTCTGGGACGCAAAGTCAGCTTTTTTCACCTTTTGACCACAAGATGTTGTGAGTGTCCACCGTCTTAAAAAGCTTGGAGTAATGAACCTTTTTACCATACAATTGAGGAGAAAGCCTTGGTGCTTCGCAAAGCTTTATTTTTCCATCACTACAAAACAATGAACAAAGACTTGATTTGACTTGACTTGACTACAGACATAGAACAACTCACCTAACAGAGGATATATACGTACAATACATGACAAGAGACAATAGGTGTGTTCGACTTGAACTACGGCTACAGACGGCGATCAGCAAGATTAGCCGAGAGTTGTCAAGGGCAGAGTTGAAAATGGAGGCGTCAAGTCGGACACTTTTTGCTCTCGTTAGTAAAGCTCTCGTGGTGTTTACATGCTCTATCACAGATGAAGTGAATTAAATGCAATATTTGTCAAATACACAGACATTTCAGAAGCATTTTTTATAAGCAACAGGAACACTTTTCATATACTGCCTAATACAGTGCCATCTGAACAAGAATAAAGTTCAACATAAACATATACTATTTAAATACTAATAAAGTGGGGGGTTACATATGCTTGTGTCAGTGGTTTATGATATATGTGACTCAACTTAACATTGCGACTACAGTAAAAAGCTTTTACTGTTCTAAAAACAGATTTGTGAGCATTATTGGATCTAAGGATGTTAGAATAAACCCGAAACACACATAATTGTTGTCATGCAGTGAATCTGGCAAATCGTGAAACAGCTGTGTTGTCATCAAAGCTCCTGCAGCTGCTCCAAAGCCACTAGATGGCAAGCCTGCAACCATTAGCCAGAAAAAGTGTAACGGCTAAAGCTAACGCTTCCGGTCTGGCAGTACTTGGGAAAGGAGACCTGAGGCCGTTTTCTTTGAATAGATGTCAATGGAAGAGAGGCTTCACTACGCTAAACAAACAGCTTTTTAGAGGAAGCGGCTCATAATTTAATGAAACAACAGCCAATCTGCTCATTTTCAACATGTGTTACTCAAACAATACTTTTGGATTGAGCTATTTTTAGAGTTTACCACAAAAAAATGCAGTTCTATAAGAGAAGTCACTGACTTTTTGCGACAGGTGGGATTCAGCTTACGGCACTTCTCATTCATTCCTATGGTAAAATCAATGACGTCAAGGCTGTAATGTGATTGGTTATTGAGGTACACATGAGCCAAGTTAGCCATTACGCTTTCTCCAACAGTAAGTAATACAGACCCTCTCATCTCCCTATAGTAAGAAAATCTCTGGCCACTCTGAAGAAACTGAGTCAGCAGGCTGCTCTCGAATCACTAACGCGGTACTTTGATTCCACATGTGACAGTCACGTGGTGCCGGCACCGTCTCAACTCAAACAAAATTTCGAACTGACATACACTGCTTCAAGTCAGAATTTGATCGAGCTGCGCAGTGCTGCATTAAGTCAAATACACCTAATGGCAACATGAGGGCTACTTATAACAAACAATAGTGGTCACATGACATCAACCAATAAGTGTGTTCGAATTGAACTATGGCTACAGATAGCGATCATCGAGATTAGCTGAGAGCAGTCAAAGGCGGAGTTGAAAACGGAGCCGTCAAGGTGAATTCTTTCTGCTCTTGTTAGTGAAGCTCTCGCGGTGTTTGCATGCTCTATCGCAGATGAAGTGAATTACATGCAATATTTGTCAAATACACAGATGTTTCAGAAGCATTTTCATGAACAGCAGAAACACTTTTCATATACTGCTTAATACAGCACCATCTGAACAAGAAATAAAATTCAACATAAACGTATACTATTTAAATACTAATAAAGTGGGATTATATATGCTTTTATCAATGTTTTATGATAAATGTGATTCAACATATAGATCGTTGTCATGCAGTGAATCTGGCCAATCAGGAAACAGCTGTGTTATCATCAGAGCTCCTGAAGAAACTGCGGAGGCTGAGTCAGCCGGCTGCTCTCGAATCGCTATCAGGGTACTTTGATTCCACACGTGACAGTCATGTGCCGTCTCAGTTGGGACAAGATTTCTAACCGGCATGCACTGCTTCAAGCTAGAATTTGATCAAGCTGCTTAGCGCTGCGTTAAGTCGAACACAACTAATGGGAAGCAAGACATGACTAAAGCAACCAATAAGCAAACAGAACTGATAATCACATGAGAAGACAATAATCAATCACAACATGACACATACACAAGCCAGGAGTACTTGAGGGTTAAGGCTAGAAGGGACACAGCTGTGGCTGCTGGGCATGCGCACATCAATCCAGTGTTATTTTTGTCACACTGTACAACAGTAATACTATTTATGTATTATAGTAAGGGCTAAGTTTAGGGTTGGGGTAGGTGTAGACGTTAATAAATCAACAGTCTAATACATAGAAAACTTAATTTCATTGTTAGTTTCTGGTCAGAGCTGTATCCCTTCTAGCCACAACCGTACATGAGGATCAAGGGAATCACATGGCAGGAACAAAAAACATGGCTAAATATCAAAGTAAAACAAGAACATGAAACAAACTCTAAAACCAGGTGTGACAGAGATATACAACATTGAAATTATACATGTATATAAAACAGTACTTTGTTGGAGAAATGGAGGGCAGTGTAGACAGCTTCACTAGAACAGAACCTCATGATATCGAAATAAGTGGGTGACAGCTTTTTGGTAAGGATAAAGAAAATGCTCTTTGCGAAGATATGAAATACAGAGGCAGGTAATGAACAATAAGCCGAGGGAGATTGGTGTGCTGGAGACCACACTGAAAGAGTTAGCAAGCACAATAAATAGGATACAGTAGAATACTGATAACATTTTTAAGGGAAGCAGGAGTTTTCAACAGCATTTGATAAATAATTAAAATATGATGTGTGTGTGTATTTATGTGAGGTCACTAAGTGTGTGACATTTAGGTCTCACCAAGAAAAGGGAACTATTATCTGAACCATCTAGAGAAGAAGGGGGCGGTAATGCACCAATAAGCTGGATGCCAACCGCTGTTAAACTGGAAAGAAGAAGTGCTCTTTGTGCACTTCACTACTATATATAGTGCATTCAGACCTTGACCTCATTGTATGTTGAATAAAAAATATTGTAACATTGCATCATTGCATTCCCTTTTTAATGTGCAGAAAAACAAGACTCAAAGTTCAAGCAGATTTTATTAGCTAATTTAAATGTCCACACTTAGACCGGTGGGGAATAGCAAAAAATTAACATTAACATTTTAGCTACTGTAAAGTTTGACTCATTCAAGAACTGGACCTTCAAAGCAGTTTGATAAGCCAAATTTTTTTTGCTGTCTGTCTGAACAAAGCCATCACTTTTCCATATGATGGTAAAAATCAGGCATTTAATACTTTAGTGAGTTTCTTTCCATATGGCTGCTAATGAAAGTACTAAAAGGGATTTGAGTTACACTTCCACTACCCTCTTACTGAACTTTCCAGCTGACGCTAATTGAGAGGAGACTCATGTATGGGTGTGAATGTACCAGTGTGTTTTCCATTGAGGGAATCTATTTATTATTTTTAATCAGCTTGTTATTACTGATTTGTGATTTGACTGCAGACAGGGACCTCGGATACTTTTGGTAGTGATGACGACTTCTGCATTAATCCTTTAACTTCCTGAATGAAAATAAACTGTTCCCACCTTTAATCAATCCAATACCTGCCATTAGTAGTGTCACAAAACATCAGTGTTTTAAAAGAATTGATCAAATTACATTAACACTGAAAACAATTAACAAAGATAGTTTCATCTATATTTTTGCTCATTTAAACAAATTTAAACAAGTATGATAACTTAAGATATAAATTCTGGATTTCCCGTTTTGTAATGTGGAATGTGATGATTCTTCCAGATGGCATATTATTCTCTCCTGGATTGAACTACCAAATACAGCTATATTTTCTCACGAGCTAGCAGTGTCAAACAGTTTCTTACACCGAAGCATAACTTGTAAGAACTAAAACAAGCAAACTGTAGGTGTGAAATGGAGGAGAATGATAATAGGAGTCTTTCTGGAGAAAATATTGCTGTTCAACATCTGGTTAATATTTTAACTGAGCTGGTTTCAAAGAAATGCAGATGGAATATATAACACCCACATGTGCTTTCATTGGTGACATGCCTTTGAGGTTTCTCACCTTTAGACTGGTGTGATTTTTTTTAAACATTCACATAAATGTTGAAATTCATAAAAATGTTATAAACCTGACTGCAGCATAAAAAAGTCTGATTCAGGAAAGAAAGAAAAACAGAATGTATAACATGGTTAAAGATTTTAAATTAAGCTGTCACTTAGTAGACTAACTTGGGAACAAATATTGGTTTAAAGTTATTGATATTTCAAAAGAAGGCAGCATTTTTCAGTACAAGTACATTTCCCCAATAATACGTAGTGTATAACACGCATTCATAACAGTACATTATATTGTAAATAATAGTTTGTTTTAAAGGAACCTAACCCAGTTCACTTACAGTGAACCAGAAAGGGAACCAACCGAAAGTGACCTCAGTGGTGTTCACAATATCCACAAGTTTCCTACGCCCCATGAGGCCTTGTGTCAAAAGTGAGAGTGTCTTCCGGTTCAAAGTAAACAAGTGGGGCGTGACACTCATTCATTCAACAGTTGACAGTAGTGATGGGCAAATGAAGCCTCGTAAAGCACTTACATTTTCCTCTGACTGTTTCAGGAAAAGATTCACACTGTAACAACATCTCTCATTAAGGTTTGCAACTTTACAAAATAAACAACAATCCAAAAAACACATAGCCTCTTGCTTATTACTATACGAAATACCATTGGTATACTATTAATGCCCCCTCACCAGAAGTTCAACCCACATTCTTTTTTAAAGTAGTGCCCGTTTGGAAACAGGTGGATAGTGGACTCAAGTAAGAGCCCGGTTCTTTTCTTGGTCCTCTTCCACATTTAAATAATCTCAGACTTTTTTTTATTCACACTACAACTTCATAAGAGCCCAGACCCCAGCTTTCTGTGCAGCAGTGAAATGCTGGAGTCTGGCCTACTGGAAAATTTGGAAGATGAAATGGACAAGAAAGGGAGTGAGGAAGAGCTGGCAATCCTTGACCATGACACCAGTCAAGACATTTGCAGAGCTTTAACAACACATTTCAGTCCATTTTAAAATCAAAAGGGAACATTATGTATAAAGTTATTTCAACTTGCATTTCCCTCAGTTTCAACTGATATAATAGTACTCTTTCAGCGTAACCTTGCTTCCTTGAAGTGGCTCATTTACAACCCATCCCAATAGGATTCTAGCTGCATAAGATCCTTCTCCATCGCTGTTTATAACCTCTCAGGGATCTTAACGCCTCTGAGATATGGCCGTTTATCCATATCCCTTTGAGTGACAATGTTGTCTCTGGACACAGGCATTATCTCTTGAGTGAAGTCTACTGGCAGACTGTAAAAGATGTTATAAAGAAGGCTAGACACTTAGAATCCAGTCAAAATAGTACTACTACCCTGGTGAAAAAAACAGCACATGTTTGTTTTGGTTTTTTTATGCTGGTTTAAGCTGGTCCTTTGCTGGTTTATGCTGGTCATTAGCTGGTCATGTTGCTGGTCAAGGACCCGCATAAACCAGCAAAGGACCAGCATAAACCAGCAAAGAACCATCTTAAACCAGCATCAAAACCTACCTAACCAGCATCCCAGCATCAAAACCTACCTACCAGCATATGATGTTTTCTTCACCAAGGTAATAGTCTTTTGATTGCCCATTGTTTTCAAAACAACATTAGTTCTTTTTCCCTTTTAATTTCAAACTGTGCATTAAGCATTCTGAACAAAATGGGGCAGAACTGCCAGGATCCAAAAATGCATAGGTTTAAATTACCCTTTGCCCCATCTGGATTTGACTTGAACTGGTAAAACTGATAATGCAGTCTCCATTACTGCCAGTCCCTGTTTTCCCACAGGTTGTAAGGGCAACATGTGCATTACTTACAGATGAACAATTTTGTTCCTGAGTGCACACTCTTTCCTTTTGTTGAATATGCAGAATGCTGGGAAGCATTTGACCACACACTGCACAAGTCAAGTGCTTATCGGAATCCTTGCTCATGTGTCCAACACAAAGACAGCCAAAACAAACACCTTTCTTCATTAGAAAGTTGAGTTTTTCTATGCAGCTTGTTTTGCATTTGTGTACACTGCTCCAGTCTCACAACATTGAATTGATTTAATGTTGGTAACAACTGTTGTTGTAAAGCTGTTTCTAACTTTAGCCTTAGATTGAGATTTCTGTTGTACAGGTTGGGTACTCCGAATATCAATAAACAGTGGATCAAATGACATTTTGACTTGATGCCTTTGATTCCATTCCATTAGCTTGCATGCAACAGTTCTCCACTTTTCCTTTAATTTGTAAGGCATCTTCATGATGATGCTCCTCCATATAGTCAATTTCTTCCGTTACATTACAGCATCCATGCAGAAAGAGAGCATAACTCTGCAGTGAATTTACATCCTCTGATTTTACTGAAGGCCATCCAAAAACCTTCTACACATGTGCCACAACTGTTTTAAACTCATTGCCAAAATGTTCCTTTAACAATGTTTTAGCTTGCAAATACCCTCTTTGCGCATCCATATGCTGACAACTGTGCACAAGTTCCCTAGGCTGACCTAATGTGTATTGTTCCAGAAAGTATAAACATACATCTTGATTACTTTTGGTTTTGCCTTTTACTCCATGCACAAATGCTCTGATCAAAGTTCTATATTGCAGAGGATTACCATCAAACAGGAATATCTCTTTGAGGCAGTGTGCTGGATTGTTGTTGTTGTACAAGCAGGGCAGTAATCTCATTTTGTTTTTGCATGATACTGCAAATGTCCAAAGCTAATGTTCCATCAGTGATCTGCATTACATTGGATGTTTGTATTTGTGATGCAAAATTAAGATCAGGTTTTAGTGCACTGTGAGTTTGCTGAATCACATTTCTTGAGCTTCCTTGCTAAGAACCTTTCTTTGGCTCTGCATTAGGCTTGAGAGTAACTTCTTTGCCACTCACCACAGTTCCTTTATCACATGCATTCATATCATCAGTGCAGGTTTTGGGTGGCTGATTGTTAGAATTATTTAAAACAGCAATTTTGGCAGTAGCAGCTTCTATTTCTGCATCAACATCCAGTTGTTCTTGTCTGTGCCTCATTTATTGGCTTCATTAATTCGCTTTGTCGCAGCTGCTCCTTCATTAATTGCCACGTCAAATTAAATACAAATCCAAAGTGAAATCCAGTGATAGAGGGCTCAGGCCAGGGAGAACAGGAGATGTTAGATGAGGAGGAGGAAGTTCTGAACCCTCTCAATCCTCCTGCCCTGCGTATGATGAGCTGTTGGAAGTTATGGAACGTGCCATGGCGCCACAGGGTCGTCTTGATGAGCGTTACCTTTCTGATCATAACCCTCCAGCTCAAGTGAGCCTTCCATTTCTTCACGATCCTCATATGTCGAGAAGGCATGGAATAAGCCATTTTCCTCACACATTTATAGGTTCCAGCATACTAGTTATGCTCATTTTGAGGGAATGCGTGAAATAGGATGCCTCCTATAGACACTTTTCCTGAGTGCCGCCATTATGAATTCTAACTTCTGATTGGATGCTCTTCTGTTCTGGTCTCCATAGGAACCCATTCATATAGTGCCCATCTGTTTTTAATGTAGCTAATGTCAGCAGCTTCGTGTCATCTACACACTCACAGTGAGGCACTGTCAAATAACAGTCATTGCCACATTGCAAAGTGATGCCGCTATGGAGCCATGTGCTTTTTAAAAACATTTAAATATGTTTAACATTAGATTATCAGCTCAGAATATACGCTAATTTGATTATAAACACTGGAGACCAGAAAAGCAAAGCATCCTTCCGGTTAAGAGTCAGGCGTGACTTCCGCATTCAGGAAAAACGTCTATAGAAGAGACGCTTGCGAGCTATCTCTCTATGGGTGAAACATCCTCCCTTAAGGCTCCCTCCCTGCTATCCGAACCCCTTCAATGTACATTTCACTTGAATGGCAGGGCATATGCAGCAGGAGCTGAAGGACCTGGATAAAGGTCAGGGGCTTTCCTCTGGCGAGGTAGTGGAATTCTGCTGTACCACGGACTTGGCTCTCTACGCCACCAAGCAGCCACCAAGCAGGCCGCCACTGCTATGGGCAGATCCATGGCGGTTACGCAGAGGCACCTGTGGGTAAACCTGACTGACATCTGGAAGAAAGGGAAAGGCTTTGTCTTCTATGCGCCGGTTTTACCTTCCAAGTTTTTCGGCACTTCTGTGAGGTGGTGAATTGATTCTGGATCCGGTCTGGATGAAAGCTCGCTGGATTTTGCAACCGAATCGCTAGGTGCTAAAGAGATAGTCTCCTTGGTTGCTGGGTCTCCGATACATCACTGCAACCCCAGGGCCTGTTGGTCCTTCTATTCAGGTAACCTCCAGAATGGCATGCTCCCTCACACCCTGATGGCGTTGCTCTGAGGAGCTGCCTGTTCAGGTCGCGCTACCCATGTCTTGCCCTGAGGGGCTTCATGGAAGCTAAATTAGCCATCTTCTGTGTCAGAGATTCTATCGCTGAGGCTTAGAGTAGCTTCGCTTTCTATTTTCACTCTGCCCTCATGGTTAACCATCTGGGGTCTGAGGGTGTTTTGGGGCCCTGAAGAAGTTTTGACATGGCCTGACATTTGTGCTTTTTTCAGTATCTTAAAAACATATCAGTGGCTAAACACATGAATGTACATGTTTGTGTTTTTGAGAAAACAATGTTTATGCGTGGTTAGTGAAAAACTAATTTAAAAAGTCACTGAAATAAGGCCATGAAACACATATAGAACATTTGTTCACAAGACTTTTGAGAACTAGATGTGGCTAGAGTTTTTTCTCTAAAATGATGTGAAGTCATCTTGTTCAGTCATTTAGAGAAAACAATGTATTTATGTAAATTTTCTAAGACATGTTTTGTCATCAAAAGGGAGTATGTGAAACTGGCAATGAACCATGAATATTTAGCAATTCACACCTGAGAGACAAAGAGCCCTCTCCTAATTGCCCATCAATGAGACTGTGACTGTCAGGTAAGAAACAATGTGAGATTCAAAGAATGGAGTTTTAGAGTATTTGTATTTTATTTACAACACAGTATAATCGAAATATACATAATGAAGGTCAAATACACATTATTGAGCACCCTGATCTAATCACAGAGATGTGAACAGACTTTGTGTAGTTTCTGAAAACTATTTTCTGAATTCTGTTCAACAAGGGGAAAAAGTAAACCAAACCTGATATTTAAGTGCTTGCAAAACTCATCATCAGTAGTCAAGGAACTTGTTTTACAGTGTAGAATATCAGTGTAGTTGAACATCTGAGGTTGGCACAGCGCTCTCAGAGGAAAATAGTTTAAAGAGACTGGATTGAAAGACAGCACGATTCATCTGTTGTGCAGGTATCAGATTACTAAAAAACAAACAACAAAAGCAAAACATCTGCGAGCATGTTAATATCAGGAGCATCTGTAATACATATTGTGTACATATAGTGTATGATTTTGTAGTCATAGACTCACGCATTTGTACTAACGTAAAAAAGGACATTTTATATCTGAGAAACTAATAATTATTGTTTATCGTGTTAAACATCTATTCGACAACAGAGTATTAATAAACATGGTCTAAACATACACTCAGTGTAAATACTCATATTACATCCTATTGTTATACGATAAATAACTAAATAAATAATATGATCTTTAAGTCATAAACATAAGCATGCTTTGTATGTATTATACAATACAAAAAAATATATATGTTCGGGAAACAATATTATTATTGTTAAGCATAAGTGTAAACACTATTACATATATATCGCATTGTTTTCTATTGTATAGAGCGTTAAAAAAAACCTCCTGGCATCGTAAGACAAGATGCAATGAAATTAAACGTACTTCATAATGTTTCACTTGCTGTAGTCAGGAATTATAGATTGAAAAAAGTCTAACTAGTAAAATGTGTACACGTTCTGTCACAGTAACACAGTAACAACTAACGCAAGTAGGTTTATAAAAGAAAGACTTACTCATGTAAATATCTCCTCTGATGGATCGCACTGTGTGTCACTTCGTGTTCTTCCTCTGAAGTCTTATTCCTCACAGCACATCTTTTTCCAGAAAGGAAAAGTAGCCCAGACAAACTTGGAAGAAAAGTCTCGGTGCTTTGTTTATGGTGATGTGGGCGTTTACATTTGGTGCGGGCCCTCACATGGACAATTATAATATGAAAATCAAAAGTAGCTCGTGGGCGTGACCTAATTAAAAATAATGAAGCAGATTGGAGACACTGGACATCCTGTTGTTTTCATATGGATTACTTCATCAGAGAATATTTGTTTTCGGTAAGAGGGGCTTCATCTAAAAGTAGAAATATCAAGCTTTCTATAGATATATCTCTCGTGTGTGTGTCATGTATTCGCTGAGTTTTAGTTCGCATTTTAAAAAGGTATGTATGGAGACTGAGACTGCTGAATGCACACCCTGTTCATTTTTTTTGTTTTGCAAAAGCATAATGTTTTGTTGATATTGTGAGTGTACACAAATATAAGTTGGCCATTTTACAGACTTAAATGATGTATTACTCGTATATGTACAATAAAAAATGATGAGCATTTTAGGTTCTTTTTGCTCCTGTCATTAAAAGATGCAAGTGACGTCGCCAGCGCCACCGTCGACCCCAGGAGGTTAACAGTGAATTGCCACTCTGTGGAGTCGGCTGGAGCTCACTATCCTCCCAGAGATTTTTGTGTGAGCAGTGTTTTGACGGAAACCCTTGCTAGGCTGGCTCTGAGGAGCAGCAGCTCTTCAAGTGTTGGACCTGCAAGGTTTAGCTCCACTGTTGGTTGCCTTGAGAAGGCCCCCCTCCCTGGGAGGGGTAGCCTAGGTGCTTGCCTCAGCCCCACAGCTGAGGGTACTGGTGCATGTTTTATCATATGAGTCATTAAACTTATTCTGTAGGAATGATTCGATCCTCCTTGAAGCTGGATCTTGTTCAGATACCCTCTTCTGGGTACTCATCTCAGGACATGACAGTGCTTTCCTTGCTAAGGCAGGGTCTTTTGAAGCATGCCGTCCTTGGGTGGAATGGGTAGGTCCTCCTCTCCATTGAAGGGTAGGTACCTACCCTGCGGCTGCTAAATGCTCGCCTTAGTTATTGAGCTCTGTGACAACTTCATCTGATAAGTCGGCTGCTTGCTGCCACCCAATGTTTTTTGCCATATTGGTATGTGCGGGGACAGTGCTCCCCTCACTGTAGGAGGTTGCACTGCCCTATTCGGGTATTGAAGGCCCTTGGTCTTCTGGAGCTCCATAGAACAGCAGCCTAGGTTGTTAGACCTTTTTCTCTGCCCCTGTAATGTCTCTCCTATCATTGGATGAGCATGGGAGTGGTCCCCTCACTGAGGGAGTTCTGCGAGCATTCCGCTCCTAATGGAGCGCACGAGTACTTCTCTAATATCAGGAAAAGGGCCTCCACTCCCCATGGCTCTGGTTAACTATTCCAGGTTGTAGCCCTGGTTGGATGCTGGTGGTTTAAGCCAATATTGCTCCCCTTATGGAGTGAGGGTCTCTTATGAGCATGCTGTTCCCTGTTGAGCAATCAAGTTTTCCTCTTATCCTGAAGAGTTGAATTTTTCTGCTCCGGAGGCATCCCACTCAATATTGCACAATATTGTCGTTCCCCATAGCGACCCCTAGAGGACGCAGTGTCTCATTCCCTTCTCAGAGAACCATGGTTACATTCGTAATCTGAGGTGTTTTTCTTTTTTTTTTTTAATGTATGTACATTTATAACACTATACTTTGTATTATATCACCTTTTCATCAAGTTACATAAAACTAGTTAACGCTAATGCAAGGGTGTTTCTAATGCTGCGTCTATGGAAGGGATGGTAAATTTCTATTTTTTCTGACTGCCAATATTGGTCTTTCTCAATTTTTTTCCTTGATTGAAAGTTGTGAAAACACTATTGTGGAGTTTTTCTTTTGTTACTTGAGCAAATGGGAATGCAAAAAAATATATTAGTGATACTCTCCCATTCACTGCTCCCGGATTTTACCCATGACGACATCTGCTATGAGAAACACGGAAATGTGAGAAAGGTCCATACTTAAAATAACAGTCAAGTTGTTAATTTAGAGACATTGTTTATAATTTTACAGTGTTGATTAATTTAAAATAAGTTTAAAAAAATACTGTAAAAAAAATTTAGGTATTTTCCATAAAATTATGTTTTGTTTTGTTTTGTTTTTTACAGTGTACCTCATGACTAAATGTCAGTATTTGACATCAGTATGTTGACAAATTGGCTTGACATTGGACTTTGGTTAGTTACTACAACATCCTAAAACTAAAAAAAGCTCAAAGTCTAATGATGTTAGAATTTGACGTTGTGTGGATGTTACCATTATGATCAATAGAGTGTTTTCACGTTACCTCATCAATCCGGAAGTTGGCCATTGCGTGGCACTGAACAAAACTTGTGTATGGGCTTGATGGAAAAAAAAACGAAGAAACGAAAGTGATTCACTATGTCGAGATAAGAAATTAAAGGAAGAACTGTTGCTTTTTCAGTCCGTGATAAAGGAGGCAGATCATACGGATATTTACCGCCTTTTGCATGATTTGACAATATGGACTGCCCTATGGCATGTGCAAGTCGAACATTCACTGCATTGCATTCATGTTCCAAAATGTTATTTGTGTGGAAATATTACATTGTTGTTATTAGTCTGTAAAAGCCAGAAATGCTAATCACAATGCACGAAATATTGGAAGAAACTCCTAAATAATGAATTTGGGGTAGGAGTTTGAAAAAAAAAAAAAAAGTATGAGAGAACGTATCTCTGAGGGGAACTGTATGTTTTCAGAAAACTTTACATGGAGTTTTCTTTTCATCTAGCATCTGATTAATGCATTAAGATGGCATTCCAAGGATCAGTTTATGGCAGAGATCTTTCTAACTGCCAGGTGTGGAGAGACATGTGCCATACTGTGATTGAATCTTGGAGTAACATAAACAAATGTTCAGAAACATCAGATAAGATGCCAAGACAACTGCCAGACACCTCTAGCAGGACAGGAAGGGAGAGCTTCTGCACCCACGATCACCTAAGAGAGGACTTCTAATCGGACTACAGGTTGATTCCTAAGGTTTAGGAATGACTGCCATAAAAATTCCTTCAGAACTCTGGATCCAACAGCAGTGGCCGAAACAAAGAAAGGCCACAAAGGTCCATCCAAATCAATTCATACCTATGTTTGGAGACCTTAAATTGACGTAAACTGAAACATATTCACGTCACCCTCACATTAAGTATAGTTTGTTGATGGCCATTGACTGTTAACATAACAATTCACGGAAGCAGGCCTATTAACTTATTATGGTATAACTGAGTGATCGTTCAACAGTTTCCTGTCATGTTTGGACTCTTTTTGCTCCTCATGATGTGGGTAACAATTTGAAAGAGGTTTGGTAAAGAAATATTGCATGGGTAAAATGTTAAAGTCACTGTTTAACTTTGTACTCTACTATATGCAAATGAATATCACACTAGGGCGGGCAACACCATGGCCACCGCGAACACGAGCGGCCAATCACATTCCTGGAATGGAGAGGCTCCAGATTTTAATCTCCTCCTCATCAGAAAGGGATAAATGTACCCTTACAAAAGACACACCTTGTTCTGAGTCTCTGGCAAGGTTGAAACAACGGCAGATCAACAAAGTTCTGAGTCTTTCGTCCAGAGAGACTGTAACAAACTACCTTTGTTCTGAGTTCCAATCCTGCAAGGGAAAGGACACTAATAGATACAACATCCTGAGTGTCTGGCCTGACGAGGAAAGAGACTTCAAGACAGCTAAGGTTCAGCTCAGCTCTTGAGTAACCCTTCTATATTGCATTTGGCTGCCCTTCAGCTGCAAAGGACCCAGCAGTGACGGACCCCGTCTGACTCTTGCCGCGCCAAAAGCAGCGCAGCCGAGTCCGCAAAGGACCAACACATTGGCACACACTGCCTGAAACACACAGCTCCTTTTTTTTTTTTTATTGAGCAAAGTGAAACACATAGATTGACAGCAACATCTTGGCTCCTTGACGATGCAGCCCGGCTGCAAAGGACCCTGTGAAGACCCATCTGACCCAGCTGCCCGGTCCATGCTCTAAGGACCCCCTTGGCACAATAGAAGTTCAGCATTCTCCAGGTCAGCGGATCGACGACTACTGGAACACAACTCTGTGCCCCACTGTACGCAATCTGCTTCACCAGTGGTAGACATCTCTGCCGCCGGACTGATCACCCGACCACGTGGAACGTAACTATAAACTTGCCAAACCTCTTTCCTAAAGACCTTGGCCTAGTTTATACATGCAGCCTATGTTTTCTAACCTGTTTAGGATACTGACTTTATTGAACTGGCAAACTTGACTTCGATGGACAATTTATGTTTAATGATATTTTTCCGTGGAGGTCTTTCTGAGCCGTTCAGTTCCCTTATGCCACTTTATGAGCCTAATTGGACTTGGAACATTACATTGACATTGCACTGCAAACAAGTGGGTCTCCTTTTACCGTTGGAATCGTGGAGGAGGAGAACGATTCTCCCGTAGCTACCTCCACTCCTGAGCCTTGTCACAAAATGGCTACCAAACCAGAGATTTCTTGCAAAATGGCTGCATGTCACGTCATGGCCACCGTTCCTGAGTCAAGTCAAGTTTCAGCTGTGTTTCCTGTGTCAAGTCAAGCTACAGCTGTGTTTCCTGAGTCAAGTCAAGTCAAAGCTGTCGTTCCTTTGTCAAGTCAAGTTACAGCTGTTGTTCCCGAGTCAAGTCAAGTTACAGCTGTGTTTCCCGAGTCCAGTCAAGCTATGGCTGTCGTTCCTGAGTCAAGCAGAGTCAAAGCTGTTGTTCCTGAGTCAAGCAAAGGCAAAGCTGATCTTCACGAGCCAAGTCAAATCACTGCTGATTTTCATGAGCCAATTCAAGTTACTGCTGTTGTTCCTGGGTCAAGTCACGTCTCAGTTGGTTGTCCTGAGTCAAGTCACGCCTCGCCTGACCTCCCAGAGCCTCGTCACATCTCGCCTGACCCTCCAGAGCCTCGCCATGTCTCGTCTGACACCCCAAGGTCACGACCTATCATGATGGCCAGCATGTTGGACACACCACTCCTGTCTGTGCAGGCTGCAAGCATCCCAGTGGCATCAGCGCCTTTAAACCCGACCATTAAAGAGGTCCTGTCATCCGCTGCTGCTCTTCCCCTAATGCCGTTAGCCATTTGGTGTGTGTGGTCTGCCTACAAATCTGCTCCAGTGCATCGTTTTCATTATCAACATGGTTGTTAAAGTCACCCACTATTAAGACCTTATCTGTAGCCAACACTAACTCAGATAGAAAATTAGCTAATTCTTTAAGAAAGTCTGTATGGTGCCCTGGTGGCCTGTATACAGTAGCAAGTACAAACGTCACGGGGGATTTATCATTAACACTTGTTTCTCTGGATAATATATAAAACACCTGTATTGTTAAAGGTGGTATATAAATAAAGGTGACTTGACTTGACTTGACATTACTTCAAATGAGTTATACTTGAAGCCCGCTCTCTGAGAAATACTGAAAATATTGCTATAAATTGTAGAAACACCTCCCCCTTTACCTTTTAGACTTGGCTCATGTTTATAACAGTAATCATGAGGGGTAGACTCGTTAAAGATAATGTAATCATCCAGGTTTCTGTCAAACAGAGCACATCTAGGTTATGATCAATGATAATAATGATCAACATAAACATACTATTAAATACTATTAATATATATATGGGGTTATATATGCTTTTATCAGTGTTTTATCATAAATGTGGCTCAATATAACATTGTGACTACAATAAAAACACTTTTACTGTTCTAAAAACACAGATTTGTGAGCATTATCGGACTTGAGGATGTTAGAATAAACCCGAAACACATGTGAACATTGTCATGCGGTGAATCTGGCTAATCGCAAAACAGCCATGTCATCATCAGTGCTCCAGCAGCCGCTCTGAAGAAACTGCGCCGGCTGAATCAGCTGCTCTCGAATCGCTATTGCGGTACTTTGATGCCACACGTGACAGTCACAAGCAGTCGGCATCGGCACTCAAGTTGGACAAAATTTGTAACCGGCATACACTGTTTCAAGTCAGAATTTGATCGAGCTGCGCAGCACTGCGTTAAGTCAAACACACCTAATGGCTACATGAGGGCTATATATACCAAACAATGAGGGTCACATGACAAGAACCAACCAATGAGAAACAAGACACATGATTTGGACAACCAATCAGAACATAACACATTGAACAAGGAACCCAATAGTAAGGAATACAAGAGGGCAAGGGAGTAACATGATTAGACAAGGACCATGGCAAAACTTCAAAATAAAAGACATGAAAACATAAAAATAAGTCTGCTAACTACGTTGAAGAAGGCAACTCTGAAATTATAAAACAAAAATATGAGATCATTATTTACAAAAGCCCAAAATAAATGTAAATACTTTGTTTCTAAACACTTTAAATACTGAGAACATCTAAAAAAATTTCTAAGGAAATGAATTCATTTTAATATAAATCACGATTTTTTTTTTTAAGGCTACGGCCAATTCATCGAGATGAAAAAACTCTAAAATTGCTTAATTTTAAATTTTAATATGAATTGATGTGTAAACAACATTCTTAATGTTTGAACAATTACAACAGGTATTATTATTTTAATCATATTATTACATTTAATCATGATGACAAGAGGCAAAACAATTCTCTGTTCAGGTGGCTAGAGAAATAATTACAGTTTGGAGAGGACAAACATAAGAAATTATGGTAACACTTTCTATGAAGCCCATATTTATAATACATTATAAAAGTAGTCTTAAGGCATTACAATGAAGGCATAATGCATTATAAAAAAAACCTTATAATATGTTAATAATCTCATGAATAATCATAACAATATAAATACATTATAATACTTGCGTATTTGTGATTCTAACTTTTAAGAGTATGATTATTTATAGCACACAATGAACACCATATATAATCTACATCTTGTGATATATATACCGATATATATACATATATATATATATATTATGATATTTATACCAAAAATTCATAGCAATGACGGAAAAATCTGAAGGCCGTCCATTATTTTGACAGATTACACTGAGGGTAATCTATTAAAAATTGTAGCTGTAATTCCCACCCGTCCAGTTGGTGGACGAGTGCGCTCCAGTCTGTCAGCAGAGCATGGGATACAGAACAAAAATGAAACTATCACAAATGTTTTCCTATGCATTTTATTTACGCACAGGTGAGTACACAGAAGCTACGACGACTATCACGCCACATTAAAGAGCGCCAAAATGGTATTTATTTCTTGAATTTCCTAAGAAAATTGACAGATTGTAAAATCTGAAACTTTGTTTCATATCAGAAGTAACACAAAGCCTAGCCTATTGCTATTTATTGGAAGGAAGACGCACTATGTACTGTCCATTCATCAACTGAAAACAGCATAGACCAAGAGATCGATTGTGATTTAAAAATCGATATTGGTTCATTAAAATGAGAATATATTAAAATCAAGAAATATATTATTATTATTTTTTTTTTTTTTTTTACCCAGTCCTAGCATATTTCATTGTTTTTAAGCATTGTCGTCCTCTACGTTCATGATAAAACAAATCAGACGAATCACATAAAAATGAAAATGTGACCAAAAATAAAAGCAATTAAATGTGTTATTCTAAGTAAAATATGAAAATTAAAATGACGGGTAATAATAGACTGTGACGTAATTTTTACGACCCTGTCGTGATATATAGTAATGAAGATGAGCTCGCCTTCAGGGAAAAAATGTCCATGAAGGATGTGAAAATGATGGCTCACTCTCGCAGAAGCACTTTCGTGCAAGGTGAAATTTATTTACAGTGCCAGAAAGTTCATCCAACAGTGAAGAATATATATAAGTGCACGCAAAAACTGACAAAAATCCAAAGTACCAAAGAAACAACAAAAAGGGAAAAAAAAAACAGAAAATAATCCTCGGTTTATATAGGCCAAATCCTGCCCTTTTCTGGACCATACCCTTCAAAGTTAAGTATAACATTTAACACACACAAGTATCACATCTACTTTACATCTGTCATAATTAATCAATAATAATTTATTTCAGCTTTCTCTATATAATAAACACACAATCCATTAACACATAATACTTTTAACACATAATTTCCACACTTTAATACACACAAAAAAACACCTATTCAAACTACACAACGGTTTTGCCAGCTTCCAGTTGCGCAACCAAACCCGTGATGTCATAATCAGGTGCTGCTCGTTCGTTCAGTTTGGCCAGCACGATGTTTCCCGCCGGAAAACTGACTACGTCACACAGACAAACATCACAGGGATGAAAGGACTCGACAAGTGCAGTGTATGTGTATGAAATGACTGGGAAATGGATATGGACAGGGGAGAGTGCTAAAATGGGAGAATGTCCATGTGCTATCAGGATTGCGTGTGCACCCGGTACTCTGATAGTGGCAACAGCAGGAGGGAGGAACGGCACAGAGGATGAATGAGGTAAGTAGGCGGGTGTGCATGTATGTGTGTGTCAGTGCAGCTTCCCCAGCAGCGGCAGCTAATGTGATTTATCACATCACCTTCCCCCTCTCCAAGCCACGTACTGGCCGGAAACCTGGACAGGTAGTCGGCTACCACGTTGAGTCTGCCAGGTTGATGCCCTATCTTGAAGCGGTACGGCTGCAGGGCGAGGTACCATTGTGTGACTCTGGCACTGTGGTCCTTCATGGACTGGATCCAGGTTAGGGCCCGGTGTTCTGTTTCCAGGTCGAACTCTCGACCAAGGAGGTAATATCGCAGGCTGTCCAGGGACCACTTGATGGCAAGACCTTCCTTTTTGACCGTCTCCCTTATTGCACAGATTTAATGTTTTTCCACACTCAGCTTTGACAAACAAGGGTTTTAAAGTTTCATCTTCCCTTTGAAGCTGTGCTATGTTCCCAGGGACCTTCCAGCCATTAACGTCGAGACCCTCCACTGAAGCCTCAGAAGCTAGGGCACCCAGGTACTTTTCAAGCTGCTGCTGGTGCCGTGACTTTTTAGGGTGCTTAGTCCCACCCTGCAGGAGACTACTGTCTGGCAGTGGCTGCAGACCTGCCCTGGCTTGAGCTCTAGTAAGAGCAGAACATGACACATCAACAATGGCAGTGGCAACAGAATGTTCAGAGTCCTTGATGGTGGGTTGTTCATATAAGTTTATATAAGCACTGGAAAGTATCTTCCTAGAATCATATCAGCTGGTAAATTGTCAACTGCAGCAACATTAAGTAAGTACATTTGTTCCTGTACCTCCACTAATAGGGACTTTAGGCAACAGCTTCCAATGGAATGGCTACGATGACCGGAAGTAGGCTGTAACCCCGCCGTAGTCAAGAACGCAAAAATCATTAAGCGAATAGGTGCTGTTGCCAACAGCAGACATATCTTTGTACAAATGAAAACATTGTTAAAATTGTCTTAAGTTTAAAACATATCAACACAGATTAAATGAAAGACTAATGGTGGAATTGTATACTGATTGAATTACAGCGGTATATTCTATAAAGTGTACCATTTATCTATCTAATCTATGATGTTGTAAAGACTACGGCAAACCAGCTGCTCCCCCGTAGTAGAAGGCTGAGTAGAACGTCAAGAAGTAGCAGTTAAAGTCGCAAACGTGCAATATGACATTGGAATGCCATTGCCGTTCCATCAGCAGCTGCTGCTTAAAGTCTCTATTACCTCAGCTCAGGGATACTGCTTTAAGTCCACATGCACGCATTAAACAGAGGTAGCGTTCACATTATTTACAAAGCATGATTTCACCATTGATAGAGAGCTTCCAGTGTCCAAGATTGCTTTTAGTTCATATCCATTAAAAGTCACATCATATACATTCTGATTCTCCCCAACAGTGTCAAAACCACAGTCCCCTTCTCTAGGCACATACCAAAACCCTGTAAGTTTCGCTTTGCAAACGGGACACACAGCTGCTTTGTGGCCTGGCTGCTGGCAATAAAAGCACCCCTCGCTTGTACAGATTTTTTAGGTGGTGGTAAGTCTCTATTGGCAATTCTCCAGGTGGGACTGTAGTCGATCGGAAGCATTGACGGTAGGTCCCTGGAGAATGTGGAACTTCTCCAGCAGTGCTTCCTTCAGATCAGTGTAGACCTCAGCCCGCTCCTCGTCCATTGTCAGGTATGCCCCCAATGCTTGCCCTGTCAGCAACGGAACCAGACGATAGCGAATCGACTGCGAGATAGACTCACAAAGATCTCAGAGCTCCTGCAGATATCGCTCCTCTCTCTGCTTTTGAGTGTCAAGAAATTTGCGCATCAGGGAAATCATTCCCTCGCCAGCTGTAGTGACTGGAGTGACTGGCTTAGTCGGTGGTGGACTGGACTTTTGGGAGACTCTGTGAAGACTCGTGGCTCCCTCCTCATCCTCCATAGTCTCAACAGAATTCCAGACTGCCTCCTCCTCAGACGCTGCCTTCACTTGGGATCGTAAACCTGTCCTGGGTTTTCTACCTTTCGGCACTGTCTTGCGAGTAGCCATCCCACCACTGCCACCAAATGTGATGAAGACGAGCTCGCCTTTGGGGAAAAAATGTCCGTGAAGGATGTAAAAATGATGGCTCACTCGCAGAAGCACTTTCGTGCAAGATGAAATTTATTTACAGTGCCAGAAAATTCATCCACAGTGAAGAATATATATGTGCACGCAAAAAAATGACAAAAATCCAAAGTAGCAAAGAAACAACAAAAAGGGAAGATAAACGAGAAGATAATCCAACAATGATACATACAGGCAATGAACAGGTATCCACAATATACGAAAGGGTTTTGGGTTTGCTTGAGGCACCGCAGTAGCACTCTTGCATCAATTTGGTAACAAGCATTGGTTTTGACCTCGGGTTATATAGGCCAAAACCCGCCCATTTCTGGACCATACGCTTCACAGGTAAGTATAACATTTAACACACACACTAGTGGAGGGTCTTGACATCTGTGTGTGTCAGTGCTGCATCCCCAGTGGTGGCAGGTAATGTGACTTAATCACATATATATACATATATGGTTACTGTAAGGGAGCCAGTGGTGTATCAACTGCAGAAAAAAAAAAAAAAAAAGGCCGCAAAGATATTCCCAACAGCATACACACCACTTCTCCAAATGTACCGGCAGCTCGAGGTGAAAAAAAAATGAGGTGACGTGACAATGGAGTCAAAAGTTCAAAATGTTTATTCCCAGAGGTGCAAAAAGTAAAGGTTTTCCACTGATGTGTCAGAGATATTTACAAAAAAAAAGTTAAAACAAAAACATTTGGCTATGCCAAACAGGTTGACCCAAAAGACAGAGGAGAGAAGAAAAAAAAAAATACTCCACATTCATCACACAACTCACTCTACAAGTCCCCACCAAATCTGAGAAGCCATCTTAAAAAGACTAAGCCCCTCCTTCTCGGACTAAACCATCTGGCAACCCAAAGGTAATAAAGAAACTTAAGGAAGACAAACAAATGTGCTTTAACAGAAACAAAAACAAACAACAACAACAAAAACACTGTTATACAATATGAAAAAAAAAAAAAAAGTGAAACAAAAACTCAACTTATTATTAATACTTAACAATGCTCCTCAAAAAAATAAACAAAACGCCAACCTCCCCCCTTCCTACATGAGCACAATAAACCATCCCACCTATTGGCGGGAATGAGATCTTTAAAATGGTGAACATTTACTATGACCGGGTTTTGTCTGTTTGGCATGGGAAAATGTTCCAATATGTAAGTATGACTTTGCATGATATACAAAACAATAAACATTTAACCTGATCACTGGTCTTGCTTTACTTCTTAACACAGTACAATACATAAACCAATATGGTGAAGTCTATCAATCATGAAATGTCAAACTAAGGAAAAAATGACATAAGGACAGGAACAACATTACATCACACATGATAATTGACAATCGTATCTGTGTTAACTGGTGCTCAATTTGCGCAAAACAGATAGGGAAACATATGCATGAATGTTCACAGTCCCATGTCAAAATAAGAGTCCTGTCTATAATAAGAGTCTCTAGTCACAGAGCCTCACTGTGACAGTTACATTTTATTTTGATGGTCTCCTTAGTCTATTAACTATAAGCAACTTTGCAACTACATGTCAACTAGTCAGTTAACACTCCTTAGAGTATTACTAGACTTAGGTTAAGGTTCAGAAGGTAAAAAAATTTATATCACCATTAGTAGAGACGCTGCTGCCGATCACTGCTGAGAGAGAAACAGAGGTAATTCACAAATGCTTAATCTAAGTAACTTTGCAACTGCATGTCAACTAGTCAGAGTATTAGTAGACTGTCCGCTTAATATCTTCTAACACTCTTCTAAACTTTGCAAGTATATGTCAACTTATTCTACTAACCCTAAACCTAACCTAACAGTCCGCTCTGAGAGTCAGTAGATATGTAGTTGCAAATTAATGAGAATTAGTTAAGATGTAGTTGCAAAGTTATTTATAGTTAATAAAATGTCTAAAGTGGACTATCAAAATAAAGTGTAACCCTTTTTTCTGTATACTTGTCACTATAAGCCAAGTATATCATTTTAAGTATATATAAATGCATAAAAAGTAGACCTTCTTATTTTTATATTGAAGTATATTAAGAGCACACTTAAACACACTTTTGTAAGGGAACCTGAATACATAGGCTTCCTTGGCATGTGTAAAAATCAGAGGCAATTAAAAAGGATTCCAAACAAGTCCTTTTTACATATTTCTGGCCTTTCTGTATAATAAACTTGATATGGACAAACATTAAAGTTCAAGGATCCAGTAGTACTGAGACAAGATGCATAAGTGCAGCTTCCTGTAGGATTTGCAGTTTAGGGTAGGCTCAGATTTACCCTCCTTAATTGATGGATTACATGAGTATATCTCGGAGAGCTCACCATCCAATTATAATCAGTCTCAGAAATGCCTTGGTTTCATGCCTCCAGGAAGTCTGATCACACTTATAGTCAAGAGAGAAAATGCAGCTGCCAAAGTGAGCTCTTGAGATTATTTGGCACCCTTGAGTTATGGGATTGGCCAAAGAGGGAAAATAGTACAAAAATCCAATAAACAGTGCTAGTAGCTGTGTTAATGCGTAATCTTCGTAAAAATATGTACATCATTTGTGATATGTGTGTTTATGTTGTCCGCAAGCTGAGCATGACCTATTAAGTTTTTTTGCATCTATATTTGACCTCAGAACATATAAGCTCCTGTGCCCTCTTGCAAACCCTGCACAGATTGGGAACCATTGGTTTAGACAACTGAATCAAAAATAAGGACTGTAAATGCTGATGCACAAGTTTCTTAAATTTAACTTAACACATTGAAGACATATTATTTGGAAATGAATGATGTCCAAAAATTATACTTATGTTTATATGTGTATCCGGGAAATTTCAGTTATTTAGCAGCATAAATCACACAATATGGTTCTCTTACTCAGGAGGTCTGGAATAAAATCAGTGGAACAAATTTGTGCAATATATTAGTGTTATCTCCAAGGAAACTGGACTGGCTCTTAAAAACAATCATCACTTCCAAAACATTTGTCTCTTTGAAATGCAGCTGTCTTCATAAGTAATGTCCAGTTTTGGCTTAGTGAGTGTACATACTCCAAACACAACACTGAACATTTAATGTGGTTCTGCAGTAGGTTACTATGACAACAGGAGAAGAGTTTCAGGACTTAAAGAGCTCTCAAAGAGATCTTTACCCTGGCTGGAAGACACTTCACGACACCGCTCTCAGACTTGGTCTGATACCGCTGACAATTTAGCTTGATGAAATTGCTCTAATGACTGATATGTGAGCACTAATTTAGCCTATTAAAATTTAGACCATTAGTTATGTGTGATAGCAATTCTATATTCTGTCACTTTTTAACATTTGTTTCTTATGTCGGTTGATGCTATCACAGATCTTTTAACTTTTCTTCCTGTTTTCCTACTTTGAAAACAGTATTTAAAAAAAAAAAAAAAAAAAAAAAAAAAAATCATTTTTATGATCATGTTCATATTTGTATTCCAATAGGCTATACTGTTTATCAAATGCTGTTTCATTTGTAAGCCGAAACTGTAATGTCTCTCTCCAGATCTTCTAAACAAATTCATTTATGGCCAAAATGTAATAACCTGGCACTGTAAGTAATGTGTTTAAAGACCACTGTCTTACGGTAAAATTCAGCAAAATAGCGCCATCTGGTGATAAAATTAAACATTTCATCAATAACCACGCAAGCATGCCCTCGCAGGGCCCGTGCGGGCTTTTTTTTTTTTTGCGGGCAAAGTGGGCTATAGGGCCAGCCCACACCAACCTTAACAGGCTCAGGTTGGCTTGCCAATGCAGGGCCAAAAGCTTTGGGCTCACCGTGGACTCAACCCACACTAGCGGACAGCCCACATTAATCCCATGATGGCCCAGTGCGGGCCAGCCCGTTTGGGCCCATGCAGGTTTTGTGTAAGCAGACCTGTAATTCAACTAGGAGAATACTAACAACATTGATTAGCCATTCATTTGCCACTCAGCTGAACTGGAATGGCTCAAAGTATGTGGATACATAGTGTTTTTTATATAGGCATATTTCAGTGGCTGTAAGAAAATGCTCCTTTCAGCCTCCTAATTCTGAAGTTGAGAGTGAGATAAAGGTGTGGTTGAAGAAATTCATGAGACAGAGTGGGTGGATAAAAGGAACACTACCACCGTCTGCTGACTAACTGAGAGACCTCAGGGGAAGATACTTTAGCACACCAAAACATATTTTCAGTAGAGGTCAAAGTATTTTTTTTATTATTATTAATTGGTACTTTATATTACTTTTATATTTGTATAGTTAATTTGTAGTCCCTTTCAGTTAAATTAGCTATATTAACCTGAACTGAATGTTTTCTATTTCGTATTTAATAAATCCATTGATTTGAAATCCCTTTGACTACTGTACATTTTTGACAATACAGATATTAGTTATGTGATGACTGCATCAATTTTAGATGTATAACTTTTTTCCCAAAGATTTAAGTTAGCTGAAAAGTATTTTTAGTAAAACAGATTTATTACTGTAGATTAATAGTGCTGACCCTGTGTGGGCCTAGTGAGGGCTTCTTGGGAGCTAAGTGAGGGCTGCCCGTGCAGGGCCAGCACTAAGGGGCCAACATTTTGCTAATTAGCAAATTCTCAGGGGCCCTTACTTTTTTGCAGGGCAGGGCAACTTCGGTCCTGCGGAGTTTAGCTCCAACCCTAATCAAACACACCTTCCTTTAGATTTCTAGCGATCTTGAAGGCTGTACATTAGTCCACTAATATAGTCCATCTGGAGGAGTGAATGTTTGCTGTTTAATAATCATTTTAAACTGGCAGCTCCAGTAGTAAGACTAAAGGACTGATCTTGAGCTCTCATGAAAATTATGTATAAACCCTAGTTAAACAATTTAATAATAATTTTACAATTAATTTATACACGTATTGTATTGCGCTTCTACACTGTGGACGAGCACGTTGTAAATGAATGGATGGATGATTCAGCTGCGGGTGTCACCTTCTGGCGAGACGTGGGAATTCATTTGGCGCATGACTCTCACAGTGCATTATGGGTATTCTCTAGCTGTTGAGTGTACATCTTTTGCACACTCGTTTTTGTGGTGCATTGTGGGACTGAATGAGTGCACTCGAGAACGTCCACTATGGTTTTGGACACCACTATAAATGGCTGTCCCCTCAAATAGTGCCGTTTAAGAGTACGGGGGCGATTTCGGATACAGCCGAAGGCACTGATTAGCTTGTTCAGGTGTGTTTGATTAGGGTTGGAGTTAAATCATGCAGGACAGTGGCCCTCCAGGACCAAAGTTGCCCAGCCCTGCTCTTTTGAATAATTGTAGGGGGCCTGCAGTCACTGACTGTTGGAAGAATGGCATATTAGTCCATGTATTTTTGGCTTTGATATTTGTATGGTAACCACTTTATAAAAGCAATAAGGCACTTGAAACATGCTCTATTGTGAATAGCCACAGCTAAAGGGGTGCGGATACAATGCGAAACTGCCCTTCAGCCATGACCGTGTTAACATTACAGTACAGCCTCTCTTATCCTATCACCCATCATTTACATATAAGCATTAGATTGACATCAACAAGCCAAGAAACAGGAAACACTTAAATATTAAAAAAAAAAAAAGAAGAAAAAAACAGTTCATATTAAGCTGAATTAAACTATTAAAATATTTTGTGATTTTCAAGAGCACACCACAAACATTTCAATGAGTAATATTTAACCAGGAATATTCCTTTCAGCTGTCAATGAGTATGCAGTGAGTGTGATGTATTTAGAGTGAATAATAAAGCTTCAGACACTAAAATCAAATGTTAGAAGAACAGTTTAATCATACATAGTCACAATTCTGCTTCCAAAAAAAAAAAAAGTTTCTCATCTAACATCTGGAAATGTACATAAGGCCACCTGAAAATGTACATGACTTTGACAGTGTGACAAAACTCATATGTTCATATTTATATAATTGACAATATCTTACAATTATTTTGCTTACAAGTTAGTGGCTGCTCCAAAATACAGCACTCCTTTATACAAAAATAATTCTTGTCCTGTCCTGTGAAATTTCCATGGTAGCAGATAGAACCAAAGACAGCCCCATGTTTTTTTCTTTTTTTTTTTTTTTAATTCATAAATTTTATTTTATTTCAACTGCCATATGTCAAAATGACTGTTAACAGAAGGTGTCACTGCTCCAGGTACATAAAGAGGCTGACCTTTTCAAAGAACTGATTAAAAACAAAACCATCTTGAGATTGTGACGCATAAAAAGTTTTTTTTTTTTCTTAAAATAACGCTTGTTCAAAGAAAACTGTATACATTATATTCAAAGGGAAAGGAGTGATGAATATTCACACATCAAAATGCACATTTTTGATTTTTCTTCCCCAAAAAGTGTAAAAGACATTCCATTTACAGCGTTAACGTTTACAAATGTACAACTGTACAGACAAAATAAAAGCAAATCACTACGCAATTTAGCAAGGCCTGTCCAACATCACAACTAGATTCTTTTTTTCTTCTATTTAACTAATAAACTTACACTTAATAACTCCACATATACTACATGTATTCTACATTTATTCATATGAAGCAAAGGAACAAAAGCCATTAATATATTAGCCATACAGAAAAAAATTGTGCAGCAGAAGACGGCAGCCCCACCTCTATTCTTTGAAAAGTACACTCTTTGCACATTCTCAATCTACACTGCTGAACGCCGCACATTTGATCCTACTCCGCAATATCTCACGTTCATGAAATCAATTCTGTTCTACTTGCTTCGAAGCCAAATGACTCCAAGGACAGGAACGTTGCCTACCAATGTCTCCACTTTACCCAGGACAGCGTCATCTAAAACTCAAGCACCGTCTTCCCCCACAACCAAAAAACAGCAACAATTTAATATTTGTACTTGTACATGAAGATGCTATACATTTTGCCTAAGCTATTACAATGTGAAGAGATGATAATCAGTACACAACCATACTGTTTCTAGGGCAGTGTTAAAAAAAAACTACTCAACAGACAGATGTTCCACCAACATGATGACAAAGAAAAATCCTTCTATTAAAACGTTAAATCCAGACACAGCATGCCAAATCTCCCTACCCCCTGCACATCTCTCATACCTCCCACGCACCCCAAAATGGAAAAATTTCAGGTATCGGTCTAACTCATAGCTGTGTAAAATGGCAGGTGCACTGGTGTCCTTACATTTAATTCGAAACATAATAGTGAAGACAATAGCTGTGTGCAACAGACTTAGTCAGTTGGGTGTATAGTACACTGCAACCACAAGCTTGAAAAAAAACAGCAACAAAATGAAGCAGTTAATCAAATGATGTGCGCACAGAGGGAGGAAAAAAAGAAAAGAAGTGGCAATTGCAGCCACTTCAACTCCTTCTGAATGATGCAATCCTCATTTAAAGGCAGCAAACTCTAGGCAGCAAAGCTCTATGATTGGTTGAGAATATTTTAACGTAACTAACTCAATGGCACGGCAGACGGAAGTGGTTGTTTATGAGCAAAAATTTTTAAGATCAAGCTGACTGGTTAATTTTTTTCATCAGCAGATTTGGCATGTGTACCATCAGGCTAAAACAGGGCTTAAATGTACCCCACTTCTTAAACGTGCCATTAATAAGTATGGATATAAAAAAAGAAAGAAAAAGAAAGTAACTAAAAAGGATCACTCAGTTTGGCCATATAAAGTCACTTGCTGGTGTAAATTGTAAGAACTGTAAATTTTCAGCAAACATTTTTTCTACAGAGAATGTACAAGGTAAAAAATGTACAAGATATTTACTAGAAAAAAAGGAAACAGTCAGTTACATCAATTACATCATAAACAAAGGGTGTTGTGCTTTACCCAGAAAACAGCTTACAGACCATGCACTCTCTAGTTGGAGGGAGGGTTGTGGAGGTAACAATGGGAACTGCACCAAGGTCTGGTCAGACGTCTCAGCATTCTTAGGTGAAGCTTCTTTTCCTTTTAATTTTATTCTGTAAAATCCCTAAAGAACATGAACTCCATAGTGGAGGAGATGCCCATAACAGATGTGGTTTTGAGAGAAAGGGGCATGGGTTGGGTGTGAGGCCCCTACATTAGACCATTGGTGGGGCCCCCAATGGGGCCTAGGTCTGATCCACTCTTCATGTAGTACTTCTCCAACTTAGCCAGGATGTGTTTTCCATAAGTGTATTTACGGAGCGTGGCAATATGGGGTCGAATCTGGAATTGACAACCAGCAATGGTTTAAAATATTGCTTGTGATGATTATGTGTTTTTAATTGTTTCTTCAATTATTTTACTGATGTGATAGCATTCTGTGCTTATACCTTGTGCATGATGATCTTGCGCTGGGCAGGTTCAGCCATATCAATCATTCTTTGTACTACGTAATTTGCATACTGGTCCTTCATCATGGTGTAGAGGGCACTGTGAGGGCCATCCTTCTGACAGCAGACTTCATCGATCAGCAGGGCCCTCTCCGCACGGGACGAATGAATCACACACTTCTCTACAACATTACTACAAGAGATTGACACGCAAAATAAAGTTTTGAGTTTTCAGATGACTAAAGTGTATCTTTATATATCTTTACATGATATCTTAAATATTTAATACATTACGCAAAAATTATACTTCAAAAGCATACGATTAAAAAAAAAAAAAAAAAAGAAAGTTAGTTAATAGCTGTACTGTTAACTTGGGGTTAAATACGGTTATTAACTCTCCTTGAGATATATATATATATATAAAATAACAGCTAAGGGGGTTTCCGCTTCATGTCGTGCCTAACAACACCCCTTAGCCGATAGAACGTTAGAAATTCACTGCAAACCACGGGGCTTATTGTTTTTGTTTGGGTCTAGAAACTGTCGATGCAAGGCGACAACACCGTTGACTTTTTTCACCGCTAGTTCTTTAAAGTTGTTTTGGTGTGTCCCAGCCTTCAAGTAGTCAAGTCACTCTGCACCATACCTTTACTCTGATTGGTCTGATCATCTTTCATAAGCATACATAAGAAATATGTTTGGAATTGGTATAGGACGGAGTACATGTCATTAAAATCTATATGAACTGGAAAAGCTGATCAGTTTCACAAAGCCTTAATTATAACGCACAGAAGAAAGAAAAGAAAAAACAGACTGTCTCGCGCTGTCCCTGAAATGATTGGCTGTGCTGAATCAAGCAAATTTCATCTCTCTCAGATTAACTGACCTTGCAAATTTATGCTGACTCAGAGCCAGAACCTTCCCTCTGACCTCTGCCACTATCTTGCTCTTGTCTTCTGGACGCCCATGCTCCAAAACATGCTGAATCACATAGTTACCGTATTGATCCTGCAGTGGGAGGGAGAGAGAAAGAACATACATAATATTACTGTAACAGCTCATAAATAATAAACCTCAAACAAGATGATATGGAATACTAGTACAACAAGGTTGAGAATTAATACTCCCACTTTATTTAAGCAATGATTGATCCTAATAATTGGTATTTGGTAAATAACCCTACAAGAAAACACACAAAACCCACTCAAATACAGACACATCAATATTCAGTTGGATGGCTTGCACGTTTATGCCACTTTTGTCAGAGGCTGTGATGGATTCTGTCTAAACCCTTTGTCTATCCTAACTTTCCACCAAATTTGAAGGAGCAGTCACTACTTTATTGTTTTGGGTAGATTTTTTTGCACAAGATTAGTTCAACTATTATGGATGCACATCACAAATCAAGTTGTTGGTCTGAGGTGCTGTAGCAGAAAGAAAAAAATATTGAAAGTGCAAGAAACACTGAATTACAGAGAAAATACAAAAATCATTAAGAGAAAGAGATAGACCTTATTAAGAGAAATGTCCCTATTTAGTTTGATGACAACAAACAAGGCTGTGTAGGTTGGATGTACAGTTCATTGAAAATGTCATGACTTAAGAATTGCTGAATGACCCTGGGCCAACTGACAGAACTGTCACTTTACCCATCAAGTCAGAGCTACAGTAGGTAGCCAACCAAAATGTTTATTATCGTCACATGTACCACGGCCACAAGGCCACGGCATTTAAAAAAAAACCCAAAAAAACAAACACACACTTGACCACTGTTACAGTGAATACAGGGATGGCAGTATTAACTTTGAATGTTTAGATTACATTTAAAAAGGTGTGCATTGTGCCATAAAAAATAAAATAAAATAAAATAAAACAATAGAAAAGGTGGCTTATTCTTATGAGTGTTATATAGACTAGGCCTAGTTCTAACATATAATTTGGCACTATGTGTCACAAATGAAAGGCTTGAAACTTGCATTTAATAACTGGCTGAAGCATTTCAGCAGGTCACGCATACTTATTCGTTATCTGTCATTTTTTTCCACATCTATTCCCATATACAGAGCCCATGACATGCCGAAAATTGTGTCTGTGAATTATGAAATTGATCACTTTTTATGATTTGTTCCTTAGTTTAATTATTAATTAAATCCATTTTAATTAATACAATGTTTAAATAATAATAATAATAATAATGATAATAATAAGAGACATAATAATAATAACAACAACAACAAAAACACTGATAATAGTACCATTTTGTACAGTGTTTTGGCACATGGGAGATTGGGGAATCCGTAAAATGTAAAAAAAAAAAAAAAAAAAAAAATATATATATATATATATTATATTATATATTATAAATTATATATATATATATATATATATATATATATATATATATATATATATATATATATATATATATATAATTATATTATATTATATTATATTATATTATATTATATATAATAAAACTTTTTTCAAAAATTGTCATTTAATCTAGATATTAAATCTAGGCCCTAGCCCGAGACATTAAGGCTCTGGTCCGACCCTTGTCTCTCACTTCCTAATTACACAGTCACTGTTGCAGCCATTAAAATAGTTCAGTTTTGTTTTTAATGGCAAAGTTATATCTCTTTTCGTTTCTTTATTAAGTCAGCCTAATTTATAAAAATAGTTTGGAACATTTCTTGCTTGTTCCAGTTCATTTAAAATATGTTGTCATTTTTGCTCATACAGATAGGTTCTACTTTTATTTGTGTGCACTCACAATATCAACAAAATGTGTTTCTGTAAGATAAAAAAATTATATAATTATATATGTACATATATACATATACACAAGATGCTGTCTCTGTCTCCCTTTGAAGGTGTGGATTGTGAATAAACAGCACTCTTTCCACCTTCAATACCATGACTGAAGTGCCCTTGAGTAAGGCACTGAACCCCCAATTGCTCCCCGGGTGCTGGAGCAATGGCTGCCCACTGCTCCGGGTGTGTGTTCACAGTGTGTGATGGGTTTAATGCAGAGGACCAATTTCGACTATGGGTCACCATAGTTGACAATACGTCGTCACTTTCACTTTATCTATAGAAAGCGTTAAATGACAACAAATCAAATTAATTCAAACTGAAAACAAAAACTTTCATTATGTAATCTGTGAAGGTGCATTTCTCTCTAAAGGCACATCCAATGAGCAGATGGCGAATCAGGTTTGTCAACTTCATTCTTACACAATGCAAAACAGACTGAATGCATAACTGATAGTTGTCTAAAATAATAAAATAAGGAGAAGCCTAAAAACAGGCCAGATGCCAGGCCTGAAAATTGAAAATTGATGTGAAAATTGGCCTGAAGCCCAGCCCTAGGGGCTTTAAGTCAGGACCATTGGGCTCGGGCTGAAATGCAATGCTCTAAAATCAGATGCAGTTAAGCTTAGATGGGGCCAAAACTGATGGTTTATATTCACAATAAGCTACAGATACATGTAAGACTGATTCCATGAAGGGCTAATAATGACATTAAGACATTATAATGTTTGACTGCGCTTTGGTTCATATTTAAAAAAACAACTTCAAAAAACAATCATAGTTATTACAGTATTCATAGTTTTTTTTGTGAGGTTGAAAAATAAGTGCTATTATCATTGGTGCTACAAATCAGTTTTGCTGTAGGCCATTTCATCAAAAGCAGCATCAAAAAGCAGCATTGAAAAAAACTATTATCTACATGATGCCACTGACATTTTTATTATTTCCGAAGTGAGATGATTAAGAGCCCATCTATCTTGCATACACAAAAATGGAAGTTGGTTTATAAGGTTAATCCTTCGAGTGGTTGGTGTCAGTGATTTCAGTGATACGGGTTAAAATCCTGAACAGGGGATTCAATTTCTGTGTACAACTGTTAGCGCAAGCTAGATTAAAGTGATTCTTACATTTTAAATATGGATATTTTTCTAACAAAAATGCATTGATTCGCTAAAGAAGTCCTTTATTAACTCCCCGGAGCCGTGTGAGGCACTTTTTATTATGGATGGATGCATATTATTAGGTTGTTTTGGACTGCTGAGGAGAAACACCGGACTATGCCATTCTAAAGCTTGGGAGTGCCAGGATAAATTTTAATATAACACCAACTCCATTCGTCTGAAAGTCATATACACCGAGGATGCATGGAGTAAATAATACGCTACAGTAGTGTTGGGTCCTATTATCAGCTCTACGAGATCGCCAATACATGATATTATCGTGCTAATGTATTTCATTATTTACATGCATACTTTCATTGCCCGAAACCAGCTCCAGCATAAGGCTAAAAGCAGGTTAACATTATCAAAGAACATCATCACTGATTAGCCTAGCCTATTCTAGTGCAAGTTTATGACTTTTAAAAAAAACACTCGCATTATAAGTGAAGCTATCTACACTGTATGATGAATAAATCTTTTACCACACACTGCACGTTACAGCTCCGACGCGGCAACTGCATTTCGACCCCCAGTACTGCACACGTCTGCAGCACGTTACAGCTCTGAAGCGGCCACTCTAGTCAATGCTTGTGTTTATACCAGCTGCGCTGTGGCTCATTGAAGCAGTTCTTGCGCTGCATCGCTAAAGTTAGGCTAATCCCCCACCTCGTCCATACCCTCCCTCCAACAATTCTAATTTCTGTGGGCGGGATTTAATTTAATGATATTCTAATGGACCACGTTGTGACATCATTGCATGTGGAAAACAAACGTTGTAGTCCAAAGGAGCCGTTCATTGTAGTTCTTGAAGGGATTTTTTTTAAAAACGAAATATCTCCTTTTGGAGTGGACTTTGAGATTTGTAACTTTGCAGATGTTTTTTATGCCCAAAGATACACACACTGACTAAAGTTCAAAAAGTGAAAAAGCATAATAGCACCCCTTTAACTTGTCTATAACTTAGCAAACGACCATGGAAAAAGCGGGACAATCAACAGCTTGCCGTCCATTAAAGGATTTTAAATGCATGACGCAGGGGCATAGAACCACCCAACGTGAAGTCGTTGATTATTCCTTACTTAAAGCGCCACTCAGCGGTCAAAAGCAGCAAACGCATTTTGCAAACACGCCGGCACCCGTGGTGGTAAAAAGCACATTCTGGTTGGCTACCATCTGTATGTTGTCTCTCCTACAATGGTATAACAAATGTTGAACATAAGCATTTAGTTTTGATTGATAGAAAATTATGAATCAGGCTTTAATGTGTCAACATGCAAGATATCTAGCGAAAGTGCAGACATGATGAAAATACATAACGATAACGAATGGGATTTAAAAAAAAATAAATAAAAAATCTGGGGCCGGTTGCACCAGCTAGACGTTAAAAAAAAAAAAAAAACTGGGTGTAAACCCTACGCTGGGCTTTGCAACGTCCAACTCTACGATAAATATTTACACCTGTTGCACCAGCTAAATATACGACCAGGCGCAACTATGCCCGGCGTAGACGATGCGCATCCACGCAAACACATTCTGCCGCAGTGATAGCTGAGACGACACCCACGCTGCAATGGCTACAACTACTAATATAAAACTGAATTGCTCAGGACATCATAACAAGTGAAGCCACCACAAAATAATTTCATTAACGAAATATTTCCTAATGTCCACGTTTTTGTATCTGCAGGTCTCCCTGCACATTCCCATGACATATTTCTTCAGACTAACACTAAAAATAAAGGCGACAGGTTAAGTAAAATATGATGAATGTTATACAATGCTTCTCTCTAGAGTTATTTTTTTTTTCTTGCTATCGAGTTTATGTATAATGAATGTCTTTCCTAAGGTAAATGTGAATTTACGTGACAACTGTGCATTTTAGCCTCCTGACATCTTTCTGTGGCTAAAAAAACATTTATTAATTGTACAGTTTGTGATAGAATTGACAGAATTTGAAAGCTGATACTTTATTTCTGATTAAAAAGTAAGGACAAAACTTACTGCGATTATTGGATGGCAGGAACGCTGCAAATGATGAGACGAATTAAAGACGTTAAGTATTTTCAAGCATTTATACTGTCCCAGCAAGATGTCGAATAGAAATATTAAGGGAATACTTTAAGACAGTTATATACCGTTATCAGCATGGTAAAGTAGATTCGTCTCTCTTTGTCTCTGAGAGAATGTGCCGTTAATACAGTGTTAGTCGTAGTTTCTTTTTTACTTTCACTTTTATAATTCTTGCGCAAAGTTTGCGCGCTGCTTGCATGTGTTGCTTGACCCCTCCCCATAATAATTGTTTATAGGCCACATTATCCTGCTCGAAAAGACCATAAACGTTACAGTCGGCATCTGCAATAAGTAATTAAAAACGAATCATGTCCGAGCAAATCATGACTTTTCACTTTACGCCTACCTTTGACTAGGCGTAAGATTTAGTCTCAGACGTAGCACTATGCCGAGATGGTGCAATGGGTATAAATTCTACGCACGACTTAAAGCGCATTTTACGTCCAGCCTAGTCTTACAACCGGGTGTACGCCCAGCTGGTGCAACCGGCCCCTGATGTGTAACAAATATTTGTGCGCATTAATGCAGCATAAATAAAGATTAATAGGCCTGACACAGCAACATTGACAAAAAAACAATGAAATCACTGTTGACTGAATATGATTAGTAGCATTAAGTCTCTACAGTTACAAAAACATTCTTTTTTCCATGCTTTACTAACCTCCCAGATGTCTTTTTAAAGCAATGTTAACCTAACTGAAAAACATTTTAAGTCTACATGCTGCATGTCTTAAAAATATTGCTAATTATGTGTAAATAATAAATTAAGTTCAAATAGTTGTTCAAACAGTTTTTGCTGTAGTATGGTAAATTGTATAGTTACTACATTACTATGATATAGAGTAAATTGGTATTGGTAAGAGTATCTTGACATTTTTACTAGTATTGACTACCAGACAACCAAAATACAGGTATTGTGACAACACTAAATACATCTTTATATCTCACAGCCTTGCTTGTATTAAATTAGCTGGTGTCTACACTAAATAAGGTTTATAATATATTAGGATTGGATTTTAGGCAGAAAGTATAGAGGTGGCAGCCATTAAGGAAGAAAGTCTTGTAAGGTAAAGTATGAGTGAAAAGAACCCTGCAATGCAAATAGCAACTGGAGAAGCATCTAGATGTTAAACACAGGCTGGTTAGGAGGTAGACGAGGAGACGCCGGAAGAATCTTGTGAGTGGGAGGAAGGCGCGTGACTCTGACCTTGAACAGTGCATCGCTGGACACTGTATAATATGTTTTGGGGGTCATCTCCAATGAAACGCCTTGATACTTCTAGATGAAATAAGTGAGGGGGGCAAGGGGTGGGTAATGTTTTGCATCATAAAAATCCATCAGCACATCTAACTGGACATAAGAACATCCTTCAAAGCAATTGAATGCTACTTCAAAGTAGGCAAAAATATATAAAATTAACAAATAAGTCATGCAGAAAACATCATGCAATCAACCTCCACCCTATCTCACAAAGTACTACAAGCCTTAGCTCTTCTCATTGCATGGCCTCCTTTCCATTCACACAGAAGCAACAATGAACAAAAGTGTACTTGTCTATAAAGTGACCAATCTCAAAATATAATTATATTGTAATGAATAAAATAACAATAAACAACAACAACAACAATAATAATTAAAAAAATCACACACAAACCTAACAGGGTGAGCTACCTAATAGGGTAGCATTTTAGGCATTATAGGCAAACTACAAAAAAACAAAAACTAGGCAGCAAATGTTGCCTAGGATTAACTACAGGGATCCTTGCATGTTTTGAATCATACAAAAATAAGGCAATCACAGAACAATCCTCTTTCACTCAAAAGTTAAAAGGGCTGTTGAACTTCGGCAAAATTTGAGCAGATGCATTTAAAGATAAAATCTCTCAAAATATTGTCTCATTCTGTATTCAAAGGCTTATCCAAATTTAAGTCCAATAAAACTCAATATACAATGATGAGGTCCCACCTCTTCAATACCACTACCATCTCTAGTAGCAAACGACGATTCAACAACTAAAAAGCGATTGCCAATTTAAAAAAAAAAAAAAAAAAAAAAAAAAAAAAAAAAAAAAAAAAAAGTCATTTTCCTTCGCAACTTTTGGTTTCAATAAGAAAATACAACTGCGCCATTCTGCAGGGTCTTTAAAAGCACAATTGTTAGCTCAGCAACATGCTAACACTGCACTGAAACTAACTGAACATTAGTTGAACCTCTCATGCATTTGAAGACCATTTCTAATCAGTCACGTTTGAATGCAGCCTTAGGAGGCATTCACACAATGTTTTTTTTTATGTTGGCACAGGGCAGTGGAATGAATAAACTCAAGATCGAGACGCACTAACTGGAGCACTGCATTTTTAGAACATTGACTTGCACGAGATGCTGCAACAGTCAAAGTCTGTCTAGCAGGTTTATAAAGAAAAGCAATGGAAAATGCCCAGTGGAATGCAAAACATGTTCTGTGTAAACAGCGTCTTAGAAGGCAGCTGCTAATTTTGGCACTTTGGAATAGTTAATTACTTAAACTTTAACATTTTCTACTGGGACTATTTTTTGAAAGATGAAAAGAGGCCACACAATAAGAAACTAACTACAGCAAGAGTGGTAGACATCACAGATTCATAGAATTCCTGGATTACACATTCAGGAAGCTGTACCTGTCCCAGCTGCTCAGAGTGCTGGTGGAGTTCTTCCAGGATGGGCAGTGTCTGTTCCTGGGTACAATGTTCCAGGATACGCTGGATCACTCTGCAGCCATACGGATGAGTGGACAAAACAAACACCTACACACCAAAAAACAAACAAACAAATACTTAACACTGCTGTGTCCTTAGTTCACTAGTAAAACATTACATCACTGATCACATTATTAGTGATTTCCTTAAATAACAACATATAGTGTCAGGGAGGTACGACTAAATTATTTATTTATCTAAATAATTTTGCAATGCATGAGATCATGTCAATTCAACCAAATAATTACTGTTTTTATTTAAAGGGGTCCTATTATGCTTTTTCACTTTTTTAATTTTAGTCAGTGTGTGGTGTGTATGTTTGGGCATAAAAAAGATCTACAAAGTTACAAAACTCAAAGTCCACCCCAAAAGGAGATATTTCATTTTTAAAAAATCCCTTTTCAAGAACTACAACGAATGGCTCCTCTGGACTACAGCATTTGTTTTCCTGATGTTATAATGTTACAACACAGTCCATTAGAATATCATTAAAATAAATCCCATGTACTGAAATTCGAATGGTTGGGGGGTGGGTAGGGACGAGGTGGAGGCTTAGCCTAACTTTAGCGATGCAACGCGGAGAGCAGCTTCTGAGAGGCTTCAACAGTGGGTATAAACACAAGCATTGACTAAAGTGGCCGCATCAGAGCCACAACACGCCGCTGGTATAAACATAAGTATTGACTAGAATGGCCGCGTCAGACCTGTTACGCGCTGCGGAATTGTGCAGTGTGTGGTAAGAGATTTGTTCATTTGTTCATCATACAGTGTGGATAGCTTCACTTATAACTTTTAAAAAACTTTTTTTAAAATGCATAAACTTGCACTAGACTAGGCTAGGCTGATCAGTGATGATGTTCTTTGATAATGTTAATGTTATAGCTTTTAGCCTTACGCTGGAGCTGGTTTCGGGCAATGAAACAAAGTATGTACATAATTAAATAAATTAGCATGATAATATCATGTATTGGCGATCTCGCAAGCTGACGATAGGACCCAACACTACTGTATCGTTTTATGTACTCACCCTCCATGCATCCTAGGTGTATATGACTTCCTTCTTTCAGACGAATGCAATCAGAGTTATATTTAAAATTATCCTGGAACTTCCAAACTTTAGAACGGCACATGGATAGATGCATGTTTCTCTTCACCAGTCCAAAACAAGTCCAATAATGTGCATGCATCCATAATAAAAAGTGCCTCACATGGCTCCAGGGGAACAATAAAAGCCTCCTATAGCGAATCGATGCGTTTTTGTAAGAATAATATCCATATTTAAAAAGTAAAATTCACTTTAATCTAGCTTGTGCTAACAGTTGTACACGGAACTTGCTTCTTTGGGCAGTACTGAAACACCGTCTTAGCTGTTCGCAAATCGCAAACCATCAAGCATGAAAGCATGTTCTAGTACACACCCAAAACAAAATCAAGACTATGTAAAACAGCATAAGGACCCCTTTAATTTTATTTGGGATTTAAAGTATTCGTTACAAATTTAAACAACTAGGCAGAACTTGAAGTAGAGCTCCTAAGTTTAACCTTTGTTTTAAAGTGTCATGAAACCCCCCTGCTTTAGCAGTTTTTTTACACCTCTGATTTATAAAGGGTTCCAAAAAAGGGTGTGGTCTACTGTGATAAAGTGGGTGGGTAATGTGTGGAAAGAAGGAAGGGTTTGCATAAGATAAGACCAACTAAAGAAAATTTAAGGGAAAAAAATACAGCAATATGTTCCTTAAGTACAGTTCGAGTTTTAATTTCACTTTCAAATTAGCAGCAGTTCAGCATCTAGCAATTGTTTGTTTTTAGTTTGCTTGAGTTTTCCTTCTTTTCCTCGCTTTCCTTCAGTAAAAATGCCATGCACATTTTACTTTCACTTTAAATTAGTGGCAACTTGGCATGTTTTTAGTTTGAGTTTTCCCTCTTTTCTTCGGTTTTAAGCAGCTTGTAAACAGGGCCGCTACTGGCCAAATGGGTTCCTAAGCAGAATTGTATTGTTGTGACCCCTCCCTCATTATGGAAGTAAAAAAAAAACACCTATTATACAGGGTCAAAATAGAACTTTAGTAAAATATAAAAGTAAATGAATAATTTGCAACGAAATTGTATTATTTATAAATTACACTTTTAGATATAGACAGTTACCTATGACTATGATTTTATTAGGCCTAATACAGTTGTCTAATTGATTTTATTGTCTCAAGCATCCAGAAAACCACACACACACACACAAAAAGCAGTTTTACTACAATAAAACCATGGTTAATTTTGGCAAAGGTTGTGATGTCCACATGTTTTTGTTGAAGAAATTATACAGGCTGTGGCATTTCTATCACAAGATTAAGTGGATATTTGAATTAAATGTTTGGTCACTATTAAACAAGGATTTGATCGTAATGTACATAAATTGTTTATTTCGTATTAGCCCACATTATGTATTTTAACAGTGTTATTTAATGAAACCATATGATTATTTTTAATTAACCAATCATTATTGCCTCATTGTTTTTATATAGGTTCATGCATTTTAAGTCTTGAAAATTAGTAAGGCAAGTGCGTTGGTGGTGGTAACATTATTACCGACATTAAAACACGTTATTAAGGTCAACAGCCAAAAAAAGTTTCTCAGGATTATGAACGCACCTGAAAGTGATACATGGGCGTTATCTTGGCTTTTTTTCGTTTTCTTTTCTCTGCGCCAGACCACTTATTATGATTGCAGTCAGCCGCAAACATTAGGCTACTTGAACTGAGAGTAGGCACGGGCACGGGCACGAACACGGGAATAATGCGTTACGTGTCCTTAGCCTACTGTATGTGTATATTCACATGTTAATATTACTATAGAACGAAAGTTTATTTTTTGTTTTGAGCAACTGGGATGGTGCCCCCCCCCCCCAGGAGTTGGTGCCCTATGCAGACTGCATACTCTGGTACTGCTTGTAAAAGCGTCCTGCACATTTTACTTTCACTTTTAAATTAGTGGCATTAACATAAACTTTTATTAACAAAACAAATAATAATACACCACGTTATATGTCCAATATAAAATAATAACTTATACAAAGTTTAAATAGGTATACAAAACTGAAAAACACTGTGTAACCAAATAAAGAAAAAACGTAGAACGTTTATTAGCAAAACGAATAAGAAAGCTTGGAAGCACGGCATACACCTTGCACGCTTAATATAAAATTAAAAAAAATACAGTTTAAATAAATAAAAGTCAGCAAACACTGTGGAACCAAATACATATAAACTTTCACTATCATAGTCTTGTCTTTCTCACCTCTCTCCTTGTCGGTCAGCTCGACTTTACGTGATAAAAGAAATCTGATCTGTGATGCGACTGACGTTCGGCACACTGCATCGAGCGTTTTAATTGTATTGTCTGTTCTCTAACTAAACTAAATGATTTTTATTACTATAAAAAAAAAAAAATCAAGATGACAAGTTCTTCTTTGGGTGACTGACAGATGAAGCAGCACATACTGCCATCCACAACGTATTGTTTAATGAATATTGACCGACCTAAGCCATGTAGCATAGAAATTACGCTGTCACTTCACTTTAAAATGAAACACACGAGGAAACAATTCCTCACGAAAATTAATGCCATGATCAAATGAATTTAAGACTTGCTGCTCTGATTTAAGACCTTTTCAAGGCCTTAATTCATGGAAAAGCGATATAAGACTTTTTGAAGACCCGCGGAAACCCTGGGTAAGAACAGAATTCTGTTGACTGTCTGATGGCCAGAGCAGTGTGAAAGATGACAGTTCTCTCACCGCTGCTATCAGCGAGTGGCTTTCCTGTGCTCACAAAACTACAGCATTTACACGTTTTAAAAAATTTTAAATTAAAATATATAATCTCAGATCACGATTGCTCACTGCAGCATCCTCATTAAACTTCTTTATTTGCTTTTGCATGTGTTTTAAAGCCGTGTGAATTAAAATATTCCAGAGATTGAAGACAATACAGTTACAAGAACAAAATGTTTGCTACAAACATATTTTCCATGTGTGTTGTTAGAACATGGAAAACCAACCGCATGCACCCAAGCTTCAGCTCTGGTTGAGTCGTAGGGAAATGCAAACAATACTTTTATTTTGTCGCACCGATGATACTAGCACTTACGTTGAGCATGTCTCTAAATGACACTGAGGGGAGAAGCAGTACTATCTTACGCATAATACAGCAGATATTTTTATGCATACTGCAATGCAGTTATTGGGTTGAACAAACTCTTTCTAATGAATAAATGCAGAAAAGAGCTCAGAAACGACTGACATAGAAACGGCCCTCTCCCACCCCTACAGCCTATCTATAGCACATCACTATAACAAAATTGCTAAGAAAAATGAAAGAAAAAAAAATCCAATTTCCACTTTTTGATAACATTTATGAATGCTATTAGTGTTTTCACTGAGATGCAACCTGTAAATATCTGTTCACATCTCAAAAAATGTGTTCCGGGGTTTCATGACCCTTTAAGTACTAGTGTGGCCAACTAGCAGTTAAAGGATAATCAGTCTTACTCTTACATGTTCAAATTAGACCTAGAAAATCTAAGTTTTTACGCAACTGACCTGGTCTTAAAAAGTTAGATGACTAACCTGTAATACTAGTTAAATATTTTTTTGCAACTGCCCCCATGTGCAAGTAACGTAAGACAGTCCTGCCTACTGATATAAAGAGAAAAAAAAAAAAAAAAGAAAGAAAATACCTACCATGACATAAGCGATATGGCAAAACCTTACCATTTTTTTAATTAGCAGATGTTTTTAACATGGACTACAGCACACCACAAAGGTTCTTTAAGAAACTTGTCTACAGACATGGAATAATATGCATCTATATTTGGTCTGCCACCAACATATATGTAAAACCTGCTTCTGGGTGTTTTGAATGTCTGTACAGCTGATACCTGTCCCTGGAAGGCATCAATGATGAACTGAAGAGCCTGGGGCTGGACACACTCAATACATTTCTGCACCACGTGATTTCCATTCTGATCCTTCACACATTTCAGTACATGACCATCCAACTCCCGTACAATGTCACCCTGACACACAAGAAATAAAAAAAAATTATAACCTTTAATTGAACTATTAATCTCTCTGTAGTTCTGAAAACTACCACCATTTCTTAACATTCTGTTTTAGTACATGTAGAGTTAATTTTTTTTTTTTTAATCCTATTGGACTGTACTTCAGAAAGCTACAGTATAATCAAACAATCTCTAACATTGTAGTTTAATGTGTAATGTGGAAACAAAACAAAAGGCAACTTACAATTACCTGCTGGTCAGAAGAGATGGATTCCAAAGCCTTTTGAATCACACGACAACCATACATCTGCAGAGCCAGCGGCAACACATGGCCACGTATACGGGTCGCAAGTGCCAGTTTCTGATCCACGCTGCCGAACTGCAGCAGAGAAAGCAGTTACTCTCAAAGACAGAAACGCATCATGCATAAGTCATCACACATAAAAGATACAATTATATTTTATTCATAAACATTTTTGTACTGTGTGTTTATAACTGACAACATTTTTAACATTTTCCATTTTTTTTTATTAAAAAAAAACCGATCTGTTCTTTATACTTCACTTTATACATCTGCGATCATTTGACAGATCCCAGATCTTTTAATCATGATAACTGATCTATGACTAATTTGGTTCTTCAAACAATTTAGCAGATTTGATTAAAATATCTGGATTAAATTGTCTTAGATTACTCCATGTTGATGTTCATTGGAAAAGGCAGATATATCGATACTCCATGAACCATGACCAGCAACGCAGTGATTGGTTGGCAGGGAGACAGCAATGTAAACAACATCATATAATTAAGATCAAGAAAACAGCCTAGCTATCAAAATTACATAAAAGTTGAAATACATTCAATGCGTAACTTTATTTTTTTATTTTAAGCGATTTCAAATTTTAAAAAATGCATTTTTTCAGTGTCAAGAGTATTGTAATTGATTTCATTTTGAAGCAGATTTGCTTTACACGACAGCATTAAAGTTTCCTAAACCATATGATCTATTACGACAGCTGACTGTGTTTAAATTTATTGTGCATCATAAAAGCATTTTGAGATTTGAGAAGTGGCCTGCATCTCCTGCGATGCATAAAAGCCTGAATTAAACCTCACCGTTCAAATTAATGCATGGCTGAGACAAACTGTACGTTATGTGTATGAATGCAATAAAATTATGATAATTATTCCCTCACAAATAAATTGTGTCTATTATTACCAATTATGTAACATTTTAATTATTTTCAAAATAGTTTTCATTTTTTTTTTTTTTTTCCTGGTTTAAAAAGGTACACAGAGCCTGATGGGGGAAAAAAAAAAAGCATTGGAGCAGAATGAGTAATTTACTCATGCACATTCTAGAAACAGACCTAGAAACTGTGGTAGAACATTTTAACTTAATTACCTCAAAGAACTTCTGTATGACATAGTTTCCAAAGACATCAGTCATGAGTTGGTAAGCAGCCTGTAGGATCTCCCCAAACACCATCTGCCTCTCTGCAGGAGTTGCACGCTCTAACTTTTGCTGAATAAACCTAGACATTGAGAAAAGGACCTTACATTAAACACACACACACAAAAATGTTTCTGGGAATTTAAAGGAATGCAGTTTTCCCAGTCTTTCTTAAAATTATTTTTAAGAATATTTATTTTATATGACAACAGTGTTTTAATAGTGTTTAATTGCTATTTTTGCAATATTTCCAAACATGCATGATCTAAAATGTGTCAAAAGCTGTCAGAAAAGTATTTGCTATTATGAGAAACATTTACAATTAATAAGCAGATATAGCATAAAAAAAAACAGACATCAGACATTGTAAAACGTGCAAGACTAATGTACAATGAATACAGGTATTTAAAGTAGCATGATTCCAAACATTTTCAAACTTAAAATATAAATTTTCAGGCTATTAAGTTAATTTTCCCTATTTTTCATTACTTGAAAACTGTATAAAAAAAAAATTCCGAAATCCCATAAATGTATAAGCTGGGAGGAGCTGGGACCTGGATCCGTGCTGGTCTTGAGAGAACTCCACCATGTGACCAGGCAGATCTCGTAGCTGCAGGTTGGGAAAGCGATTATTCCGGAAGTCCTCTAGTAAGCGGCTACGTCCTGAAGGCATGACATCTGAGCGGCTATAGCGGGCTCGTGGTGGAGGAAAGAGCTGACTGCTAGAGCTAAAAAGACTGGAGGTACTGCCCGAGCTCCTGTATTTGGCTTCTGCTCCCGGTGCAGCCGAAATATAACGGCCACTGCCATTGGTCAGACCACCTGAGAAGAGCAGGAGTGAGAGGAAAACAGGACTGAGTTTAGTTTACTTTGCTTCTATAGAGTTTTCCCTGTGCGCTACCCTCTGGCAGGCATGCCCCGTACTTTGAGAACCAATACACAAAAAAAAAGCTTTCACACAGCTTCTGACCTCAGTTTGGGTTTGCTTGGTGTGAAATAGGAATGCTCATTTTAACCAGTTAACCGTTAACGGACAGAAAGAATTTTGGATTCAAAATCCAAACATTTGCGATCCAAATGTCTGATTTTGTGGTAGTAATTTCCAAAAATGTGCACAAAATTTGCTGTTTTTTTTTTTAATAATTATGATAGCACATTCACCTGATTATATTATGTTAGATTCACAATAGTCTTAACGTGACAAAGAACAAACAAAATGTATGACGTTTGTTTATTTTGCTAAGAAAGCAATGACAACAGGACAAATAAGCACAATAGATAAAAGGTAAATAGGTAGATAAATAGGTAGATAAAAAACTATTATTTCTGCTGCTGCTGCTACTGTTGTTTAATGAATTTTAGGAAACTACAGTAAGCTTACAGTAATGCGCAGCTCCAGTACTGGCGTAACCAGAATTTAATTTTTGGGCAGGCCTGAGCAAAAGTGAGCGGGCACTAGCCTAACTATATAGATGTATAAATCAGCCTTAAGGAACCAAGTCCAGATGTCCATGTCTTTTGTTTCTTCAGTCGTAAAGAAATCGTTTTTTGAGGAAAACATTTCAGGATTTTTCTCCATATAATGGACTGATAAGGTGCCCCGAATTTGAACTTCCAAAATGCAGTTTAAAATACAGTTTTTTGACATACCCTAACTGTCTTGAGCTACAATACACAAGAGTTCAGACAAGATGAGCTTTGACATTAAAAAGTATATAAATCGTTTTATTTTAATGAAAATAACTAATCGTTTCACTAAATAAGACCCTTCTTCCTCGGCTGGGATCGTTTACAACCGCATTTGGAATCGTCTGAAGCTGCATTTAAACTGCATTTTGGAAGTTCAAACTCAGGGCACCATATCAGTCCATTATATGGAGAAAAATCCTGAAATGTTTTCCCTCAAAAAACAATTTCTTTACGACTGAAGAAAGACATGAACATCTTGGATTACAAGGGGGCGAGTACATTATCTGTAAACTGTTATTCTGGAAGTGGACTTCTCCTTTAATAATTTTAATTATAGGTCTATAATTCATTGTATAACAAACCTGTTTTGAAAGACATTTTCAATGAGGAGTAAGCCAGCCTAATCTTGTTATCCTCGCAGCACGTCAGTTATGAGGTAATGCACTATGCTATGAAATAATTGCGGGGCAAATTAAAATGTAATATTAATTTAATAATAAAACACAAATCCGCAGTCAGTCCAACTCGTGTCCGGCGGGATGAGGGAGAATAAATGATTTTTGGTCTGAGATCGCCCGAACGAGGTGGTCTCAGCTCGACTGAAAATGAACTTGTGAGCGGTTTGGATGTAGTGAAACCAATCCAATCCAACGGACCAACGAACCAGGCTATATCAGTGTATAATGGGTAATTACAGTTCCGTGAAGAGCAGTAGCTTTGTTGTTTTATTAATGCCTCTTAAAATGAACCTGTGAATGTTTTCACCATTCAAAGTCAAAGCGCGCCTTTTCATTTTATAATGCGGTCTTATTGCTCTCTTTGTAGTAGTGCATTTTAAAAAATGTTTTCCAAATCCTGGACTCCTTCTCAAAATTATAAATTAATATAACGACAGCTACATAAAAAAAAAGTAAAAGAAAATAAACAGTGGAACTTTGACCAATGAGAGGACAGTTTACTCATTTTTTTTTTTTTTTACCCCTGTTTACATGTGACTTCTATTAACACATTTGGTTAGTTTAGAAACTTTGCTGTGTGAAAGCAAGCCACACCAAGAATAAAAAGCAACATTGTAATTCCACAGGCAGGTCCATAGCCTATCACGTCGTGGACATTAAACAAATTTTAAATTGCTTCCTCTGAGATGGCAACAGCACAATTTCTTTTGTCATCTGTTGTCATTCATATTTTATCTATTATAAGGACTACAAAATTTACTCGACTGTGTAATGCTTTAGGGAAACTGCTTTGCCGGTCCAATGGCAGACTCCAGCAAAAGTTGTGTGTTCACTGTTTCACACACACCAGTCACATGCGCATATCTGTATCTTGAAAATAATACAATACATTACAGCTTTAGTAAAAAATTTGCCATATTTCAGTTAATAATTATAATTTAGTTTTTTTTTTTTTTTTTGAGACCATTTTTAGCAATTATTATGCGGTGAAATAGCAAATAATGCAGGATCACAAAAAAAACCCCGCTGATGTTCTGTTCATGTTCTGTTGTTTGCTGCTTTTTGCACATGTAAAATCAATCAATGGAAAACAAATTTTGTTTTTTTTTAACGGGTCACAGACACTTATCCTTTCGAAAATAATTCAATTCTAATTTAAAATAATCTTGTCGGTTAAAGGTTAATAATTGGTTAACAAGCACCAGCTGGCGGTTACGAAAAATAACCAAAATTAACATCCCTAGTGTGAAAATTGTTTTCATTTAACCAAAACTGGAAACCAACTCTGATTTGGATAAATCAACTGAACCAAGAGATCATACCCAGATGGAGGCTGGAAGAGGACCCGTGGGAGGAGGGCAGAGAGGGAGGAGGTGTCAGAGGGGAGTGACCAGGTGTCAGTCCAATGGGGCTGGGGGAGGAAGAGTATCCTAGACTGTTGTAAAAAGACTGGCCAATGGGCGTCAAGCTGCTACCACCACCACGCTTATACAGGTCAGAGCTGGCCAAAAGGGAGTCCCGACGGGTTGCGCTGCTGCTAGTGGAACTTGACACTGCAGAGTTACAAGAGTACAAAAGTAGAAAAAAGATAAACACATGATAAGCACAACTGACAAACTGTTCTGCTATGACAATCCAATCCACACATTTTAAACACTAATCAGTTCATTCGTTTGGCTAAAAGCAAGGCTATCAATTTCTAAATCTCATATACTCCATTACTCCATCCAACATGTAAGACCAATTTCATAGCTCATAATCAGGGCAATTCTAGAGCTCGATCATTACTGGGGCACACATCCCTGAAAGAATTTCACAAAAACACTTCGAAAACAGCACCAAAGCATTCAATTTCTGTTGTTTTTGGGAGTATTTATTTCTTAATTAATTTTCCTTAATCATATTATGTAACAAGCATTAAACATGTAAAACTTTTCTTAAATCTAAAAATTGGCATTAGTGCAAATTTGTCCACTTCTTTCTTGAAGACAAAAAGTGAGTCTCCAGTCAACCAAAATAAACCAAACATTATTAAATTATATTCAATAGGATATTTTTTCCAACATTGTTGATTCCAAAGACATCAGTATTTTGAAATGTTTAAGTGTGTATTATGTTTTTAGTGTTCATTTAGTGTACTATGAATATTTTTACTAATACTACAAGTATTCATTTGTTGTTCTTTGATATATTTTTTTATTCTTAGAAACTGGCAGCCACTGACTTGCATTTTATGAATCACCAAGGACCACGATTTCAGCTAAAAATCTTCTTTACTGTTTTACTGAAGAAAAATGCCACTTCCATCTTGGGTGGCCTGAGGGTGAGTAAATTAACAGCAAATTTTCATTTTGGGTGAACAATCCTTTTAAGTGCATCTGAATATTGGAAACCTAAAATCATTAAAAGTAACCCCAGGTATTAAGACTTGTATAGTTTAATATAACATAAATGATGTCTCTTACTGAAATATGTAGTAGAAAACCCATGAAAGACTTACATTATTTAAAAAAAAAAATGTTTTCTAAATTTTTTTTTTTGGACTACACACGGTGCAGGGCTTTACAGTGCAAGCATTTCAGGTCGCGTTTGTGATTGGAAACTACTACATGCGACACAACAGTAAAATAAGCGACACAACAGTAAAATAAGTTAATATTAAGTGACTTACATTGTCTGACACTATTGCCTGATTTTGCTCAATTTTATCCTCAAAAATAGTTTGAAACAAGTCACAACTGAGCTGCTGTGCATCTCCATTCAAACATAGCGGTGTTTCGTTTATGAATTACCGTGTGTTTTTTAAACGAATCTAGTGAGTCAATGATTCAACTTCACATTCATAAAGACAGTCGCTTGCGTTATTCCTGAATGAATCAGCCATTCAAACAAATCAAATGAATGAATGATTCAGTAATTATCAGTGATTTGCCACCACCTACTGGCAGTTTTAGTTTCATTTTTAGAGCATCATTTCAGTTATTAAAATTATTTAATATTCCTATATTCAAAATTTTATATTTAAAACATTAATCTTAACATGGGTTTATGAATTTGATTACACTCATGCCACCTCTGAGCCTCATTAAACATGAAAATACACCTACAAGCCACTTTTGTGTTCTTCTGTGCCACCTCTGTATTACGGATTAATGTAATGGGAAGGCTACTTTTTTGTTTATATATTTTGATTGTTTATTAGAAGGTGCTCCTGAAATTTTGACTGTGCTCCTACATTTAAGTTAGGAACATAAGTGCTCCAAAAGGAAAAGTAGGAGTAGAGCCCTGCAGTGAGCTACTGGCACTGAGCTATGCTATTCTTACCACAACACAACTCAGAATACACAACTTGGAAAATAAAATACTGATACGATGACCACAGGTACTGAAAGAGCTTACAAGTGGCAAAGGATCATCAGGATTTTTTTTTTTTTAAATAACGTAAATCTTCCATAGGTTTTCTACTACATGTTTTACTAAGAGACATCATTTATGTTATATTAAGCCATACAAGTCTTAATACCCAGGGTTCCCTTAAAGATGCTGAAAACGCTGATAAATGACAAGTGCTGAGCGAGTCCATTATCTAAAGCACGAAAGCCGAATTTAACAGTTCATCGAGCTACAAAGTTGAAGAACACACTGACGTGACACGTGGTTAATATTCATAACGAACGTACTACTACCTGACTGAGAAGTGTTTTGTTTATTCGTTACAGAAATGAATTTGCAGGCCACATGAGGTGGCAGACCAGTTTTGAGTTTGACACATGACTCAGATGTCTATTTAAACCGCATTCTATTCAAAACAGAACATAAAAGAGGTAATTTTTTTTTTTTTTTTTTTACTTTGTTGATACACTAATACACACCATGCAAAATGGTGCAACAGACCTGAGGAGCCAAAGGCACCGAGTGCAGAGCCTAGCCCAACACCTAGAGATCCACCAGTGCTGCTGAAACCCAGAGAGGTGCTAGGAGGTGCCGCGCTCGTATGAGAGAATAGCGAGCTGCTCTGGGAGCTGGGTGCCACTGAGCCAGAGCCATAGAAGGAGTTGGAGGGCAGGCCACTAGAGGGTGGAGGTGGCTGCTGCTGAGGTTGAGGCTGCTGGGGCTGCTGGCAGCCCATTGACCGGTACAGACCGTTAGCAGGACCAGACATGCTGTTTCCAGAGCCTGATGCAGATGCAGCTGCAGCTAGACAACAGAGGATGGAAAGAATTAAAAGAAGGAAAGAAAGTAATAAAATAAAAAGCAAATGATTTTGGTCAACAGAATAAAAATAAATGCATTATTAAATACAATGTTTCGAAAATGCTTTCAGTTTAATGAGAAGGTAAAAACAAGCATATTCACCAGCTTGTGCAGCTGCTGGGTTGATAAGGAGAGGGGTTTGGACCAGTCGGACAGGTCCACCTATGCCAGTGCGAGCTCCAGGACCCATTACCAGCGCTCCGGTTTGATCATAGTAAGCAGCTGGTGCTAGAACTTGGTAACCTGATCAAAACACAACAGACAAGGGTATGAATCAGTGCCTTTTCAAGCTTTAAAAAAAAAAAAAAAACAACTTTTGACGGGTTCTGTAGCATACACCGTTTCACCTACAGTTACCAAAAATCATACACATATAGGCCTCATCAGGCTGAACAACTTTCGTGTTGACAGTCCGTGCTTCACCCAATAGGAAGTTGGCTATTCAAGGTTTTATATAAAATACTGTTGCCCTGGCAACATGTCAAACTTTAATATTTGTTTCCTGTGTTTGAGGCAGATAACATGCTTAGAATTTCATGAAACCTGACACACATCAGCATTAATGATAGTTACACATTGGCAAAACCTTATAAATGAGTGAGGAGGAGGCACTCTATAGTGCCACCTTTTGACAAAAGTTGGGGGGTTAGTTTTTCCTACAGTCACCAAACTCTGGACATATATTGTTCTCATCAATCCGGACAACTTTCTAATTTACACCCGTTCGCTACAACCAACAGGAAGTCGGCTATTTTTACTTGAATGTGGATTTTTGGAAAAAATAAAATAAATTCAGGCTATAAATAAATTCATACTCCACCAAGCAGAAACAAGTCGTTCACACCAAGCTTTGTCAACATGATGCCAAGATGCTGAAGATGCTAAATTGCGAATGCATTTTGGATATTTTGAACGGTGTTTTATGGTGATTTATGAAAGTAACAGTAAAAAAGATAACAGTAATTTAAAAGTGCATTATCCTAACTCTTCAAAACTTACATACAAAGAACAAGTCATTCTTAGGCAGTGTTGGGAAGGTTACTTTAGAAATGTAATAGGTTACAGACTACAAGTTACTCTATTAAAAATGTAATAAGTAGTGTAACTTTTCAATTACCTTACTAAAGTAATGTAACTTTTGTAACTGTTAATCATTTTAAAACATTTAAACCTAGCAGAGTTAGCTGTTGATCAGTAAATCAGTTGCTAGCAAGCGGCAAATTGACAGAATTAAGAAATTGTACACATAACATTGAATTGAGATTTAATAATTTATTAGCTTACCAAACGCAAAGCTTCCACCAAGGAAAACTATCAAGCATATAGCACCGACTTAAGTTGCCTGGATGAATCTGTGTTATTAGATTTCACTAGTTGTTATCAGGGAATAACATACCTTGGAATGCCAAAAACATTAAAACTATCATACATCTAAGGCGGCAGATGAAGATTGTAATACCAGGGATGATAGGTTAAGGAATCTTTTTAACTCCTTTTAAGTCCTATTTAGCTCATTCTCAGTGTATAAGAATGAAAGACAGATGCATAGAAGTAGCTGATATGTACTGTACTGTCAGAATTTTACATAATTATTGTATAAATGTTTAAAGGGCATTCAATTTTTTTTTAATCTTTACAGGAAAAATCATTAAAAGTTTTAGATATTCTGACCTCTCTCACTGATAGGATAAGACATCTTTTGAGTCTGACTGTTTACTGCTCAGTTCAATTAATTAGAAGAAACAAACAAATATATAAAATAAGTTAATATGTACTTTACTGGTAATATATTTGTATATAATTATTTCACAAATGCTTATAGATCGTTAAAATAATATTTAAAAAATGCCTCAATTTCTTGATTTGTGTTTTAGGTTGTAATGTTTACCTTTTTCTAAACAAATTTGAAATTGATTTTTGAATTTTTAATTCATTTATTTTATATATTAGTGCTGCGCGATTAATCGTATTGCAATCGCAATGTCAGCCTGTGCGATATGACGGCAAAATGTTGCGATTATATTAAATAAGTAAGTGTGGACTTCAGAACACATACTTTCTGAGAACAGTTTGCTGATTTTATGTACTGCTAACACCACAAACTAACAAAAAAAAAAAAAAAAAAAAAAAAAAGATAACAAAAATAATAAAAAATCTGACAGTCTCTCAGTATAGGCAGTGCACGTGTAGCGTGCGTGCATGTTCACTTGTGCGCATAGCGTGGAGCGACCAGAACGAAGATGGATGCCGAGGAGATCGATACTGATCTGGCAGCCAAAAAAAAAAACAAAAAAAAACAACCTCTGTTATATGGCGATATTTTGGATTTGAGATTATTTGAGAGGCACTGTGCAAGATTTGCAAAATTAAAGGCCCTGCTTACACCTGGTATTAACATGCGTTTTTGTCGATCTGATCACAAGTGGAAAATGCTAAGTACAGGTGTAAATAGGGGTGTAAAACGTTTTCAGCTTCGACCACATCCACTTTTCAAAATCCCATTTTTGTCCCCCTCACTTTCAAATTTGTTTGTTAAATTAATGTCTTGTATTGTAGAATGCACGCTCAGCACCGCTGAGAATTTGCATGATTGTTAAAACAAAACCAAAAGTAAAACGTGCACGCGCCTTCAAAAGCAATTTTGATACCTTGCCTTTAGAGAGCGGTTCCACAATGCGTGCAAATTAGGCTACATAACATATCTGGGTTGTTATTTGTATGTAGACTATAATAGGTTGTGTAGCTGTCTATAGCTCTGTATCATGCTTGAAAAATTTGGTCTCTATTTGCACTTTGAATATTGAGAGAGTAGCCTAGCCTACTTTGATTATGGCTCGACCAAAAACATATCCAGTTTCCTTTTCAAAGGAGTTTACACAGAGTGTGTTACATTCTGCACAAATGCCCGTTTGTTTGGACAAAATGTTTAAAATATATTATTTTTGTGAAACTGTGTATGTTTTTATTTATTGGTTTATAAATATATATATATATATATATATATATATATATATATATATATATATATATATATATAAATAATTATAATAAACGGGTGCAGTGACTTGAAAACATGCAGTGTGGAAACTTAACACTGGACTTCAAGCAACTTGGGCTATGAGCTTCTCCACCCTTCCTCCAGACTCTAGGACCTTGGTTTCCAAATGAAATACAAAACTTGCTCTCATCTGAAAAGAGGACTTTGGACCACTAGGCAACAGTCCATTTCTTCTTAGCCCAGGTAAGACACCTCTGACGTTCCCTGTAGTTCAGGAGTGACTTAACAAGAGGAATACGACAACTTCAGTCAAATTCCTTGACACATCTGTGGGTGGTGGCTCTTAATGCCTTGACCCCAGCCTCAGTCCATTCCTTGTGAAGTTCACTCAAATTCTTTAATCAATTTTGCTTGACAAGCCTCTCAAGGCTGCGGTTCTCTCAGTCGGTTGTGCATCTTTTCCGTCCACACTTTTTCCTTCCACTCAACTTTGTTAACATGCTTGGATACAGCACTCTGTGAACAGCCAGCTTCTTTGGCAATGAATGTTTGTGGCTTACCCTCCTTGTGAAGGGTGTCAATGATTGTCTATTGGACAACTGTCAGATCAGCAGTCTTCCCCATGATTGTGTAGCCTAGTGAACCAAACTGAGAGACCATTTTAAAGGCTCAGGAAACCGTTGCAGGTGTTTGAGTTGATTAGCTGATTGGTATGTCACCATATTCTAATTTGTTGAGATAGTGAATTGTTGGGTTTTTGTTAAATATGAGCCAAAATCATCACAATTGAAAGAACCAAAGACTTTAAGTCCCCAGGAAAAAATAAAATAAAAAAATCAATTAGACAGTCACCACAGAAAACAACCTTCCATGATCAGAGAAAGACAATGGCATATCAGTTCTTCAGCACGAAAAGCTGCCCACCACCAAACCCGTAAAAGACTGCCTTCAATAATCCCAAACTAGAACTAGTTGGCAATTGCTTGTGAATAGACAGGACCATGAATACTGCCACATGCACACATTTCCTCAGATTCCCAGACCACATAAATAAAGCACACAGATGAATGGTAATGAAGCAAAGCCTATGAAGTAAAGAACAACCAATCCAAAAGTACCTGCACAAGTAAAAACAGCAAGAAAAGGTCAGAGCATAACTTACCCGGCATGCCTGTAAAAGCCAGTGCTGGGTTTGCGGCAGCTGCAGCAAGGGACTCCTGCTGACTCTGTTGGCTCTGGCCAGGGGTCAAAGGTCGCTGATTGGTCCCTGCACGAATCACCTGGATTGGGCAAGAAAAGAGTTACAATACAACTTTAAGTAAACCATTATCCTCTATTCATTCATTCACTATTCACTGTCAATAATGTCAGGCTGAGTTGAAACACATTTTAATGCACAGGGGATTATGGAGCATTTCAGAAACCAGACCAGATGGTGAGCAGATGACTTAACTTTGAACGCTTGTTAAATGAATGTTGCTGTGCCAATACTAGTTCAGCATCATCAGCAGTATTAGTGTCATAACGTTGATTAAAAAAGAAAATTAAAGCTGCAAGCAGCGATGAACGGGCCCTCGCACCCGGGCTCACCGCCGACCGGTGGCTTTAGGGAAACAGCGAACGGTGGGCACTATGCTTTTAACATAGTAAATTTAGGAGGAATATATCAAAGTCATTTAGATGTGCCAAACTTCATGCTGCCAGCTGGTGGCGCTATGCCTATAACTGAATATTGGCATGTAGACGTCTTCAGGTCAGCGCTTTTATCAAACATATGAAGTTTGGTGCAGATTGAACATGGTATGCTTGAGTTAGTGTAAGACAAGTCATTTCCTGTTGCCAGCTGGTGCCGCTATAATTGTAATGGAATATTGGCCTTTAGATGTGTTCAGGCCAGGACTCTTATCGAACATATGAAGTTTGGGGCAGATCGGACATTGTATGGCTGAGTTACAACAACTTCCTGTTTCATGGCATTAATAGGATGCATTAGCACTTAGAAAGTGTGTCTAGCATATTTAGCACAATATGGCATATTTTGCTGTGCTTTTAATAGACCATCACAGTGTTAAACATGTCACTTCCGGTTGCCAGCAGGTGGCGCTATGACTTTAACTGAATATGAGCATGTAGATATCTTCAGGCCAGGACTCTTATCAAACATGTGAAGTTTGGGGAAGATTGGACATTGTTTGCAGGAATTGCAACAACTTCCTGTTTCATGGCTTTAACAAGATGCTTTAGCACTTAGTAAGTGTTGCTAGCATGTTTGAGTGTGTTTTTAGCAAGTTTAGCACTCACTGGCTTATTTTTGTGTGTTGCTAATAGTGTATCACAGTGTTAAACATCACTTCCTGTTGACAGTAGGTGGCGCTATGACTATAATTGAATATTGTTATGTAAATGTGTTCAGACCAGGACTCTTATCAAACCTGTTAAGTTTGGGGCAGATTGGACATTGTATGCCTGAGTTACTGTAGCTTCCCGTTTCATTGCATTAATAACATGCTTTAGCACTTAGCTAAGTGTTGCTAACATGTTATAGCATGTTTCTAGCATGTTGCTACCCTATAACACTTGTTGATATTTCTAAAATGTTGCGTTCATTACAGAGTGCAACATCTCACTTCCTGTTGCCAGCAGGTGGAGCTATGAC